>NC_057402.1:2305630-2605630 GCF_019320065.1 Cervus canadensis | reverse complement strand
CTTCCAGAAGCTTCCACGACCCCAGGCCAGTAGCAGCTCCTGAGTGCCATCCAGGCGTCTGTGCTCCCCCCGCCTTTGCCTTGACCATCTCCTCCACCTCCAGTCCCCTTCCCGTCGCCTCGCCTCCCGCCACTTATTTGGAAGATCCCGCCTGTTTGCAAGCTGTGGCTGAGATGCCGCCCCCTCTTTCCACATTTCTGGCCACCCCCTCCCCCAGCACTCGGGGTGGATCTCTTTGAGTCGGGTTTCATTCTGTCGGGTCTGTGGATGTTTCCTCGTCAGCCTCCTGCCTGAACTCCAAGGATGGCCCCTCATCCTAACGGTCACTGGTCCGGTACCCACTGCCCGAGTGGGGAGCGCCCCGCGGTGGCCCGTGTCTCCCCCGCCCGATGCCGAGGGCTCCTCCTCCTCCGTCAGGGCCGTAGTGGCCAGGCCCCCTGCTTCCTGCCCCCGGGGGCTCCGTCCGCCTCGGTGACCGGGATCGGGGGTCACTGTGTGCCCCACCCCCAGGCTGACACCCGGAGTTGTGGGACCCAGCCAGATGGGGGTGGACAGGGGGTGTCTCAGGCCGCGCGAAGGCAGGCAGCCTGACCCCCTCTGTCCTTGATGCCCTTGTTGGTAAGATGCGGATGGTGAGGGTCAGGAGGGGTGACGGCGGGCAGGAGATGGTGTGTGGTTCCCTCTGCCAGCGGCCGTCACAGCTGGGGTGGCGAGGGCCCTGAGAGACATCAGGCAGCCCCCCCGGGTCATGCAGGCACCCCCTCTGCCCTCGGCAATCCTGACCCTGTTCCTGGCCTTTCGGGCTCTGCCCTGTCCTGTGTTTCTTGCCTGGGCTCTTTGGGCTGGGTTCCGGGCAGGCTCAGAGTAGGGTGGACTGAGTTGCTCAGTGGCCCCCCGGCTGCCAGGGGGCATCTGGAGCACCAGGGGCCCATCACAGGTGCCCTGGGGTTCTGCAGGGTGAGCTGGAGGAGGCTGGGGCGTGGGGCACCCCCTGTTGGCCCCCCCGAGCTCCGAGTCTCCTGACTGTGGAGCCAGCCACCAGCTTCTCGGATTAACCAAGCTGCAGCGATGACGCAGGGCGCCAAGGGAGCGTGGCCTTTCTCAGCGGCCCCTTGACCAGGCTCCTGAGAACAGGACCCGCGTTCTCCCCGAGCTGCCCTGGGCCCAGTGCCTGGTGTTGGGCAGAAGGGAGGAGAAGTCTCCCTAGGGGATTGGGGGCTTCCCAGACGACGCTCGTGGTAAAGAACTTGCCTGCCAGTGCAGGAGACATAAGAGATGTGGGTTTGATCCCTGGGTCGGAAAGATCCCCTGGAGGAGGGCATGGCAACCCACTCCAGTGTTCTTGCCTGGAAAATCCCATGGACAGAGGAGCCAGTGGGCTACAGTTCATGGGGTCACAAGGAATCAGACACGACTGAAGTGACTTAGCACGCACTAGGGAATTGGCTTTGGGAAGACCCGGTGTGGGGAGGATGGAAGGTGTGTGAGTGTGTGTGTATATGGGAGAGAGTGTGTGTCTGTGTGAGTCAGAATGCGCGTGTCCATGTGTGTCTGTGAGTGTGTGTGTATGAATGAGAGTGTGTGAGTCACCGCCCCGCCCACACAGCCTGTCCCCGCTCCCCTCGCTCACGTTCAATGGCCTGAAAGCATCTCTCCCCACAGCTTCTATTTTTGCTTTCGACCTTTAGTTAAATGCTCACGACGCTGGGCTGTTGGTGCGCTGCTGAGTTTATGACATGTAATTGGGAGAGAGGACCGTTTGTTGCTCTGGGCCCCCATGCTCCTCCCCACCCACCCCACCCCCACCCCCAGCCCCTCGCAAGAGTAGAGCTGACTTCTGCAAGCTTTTTTCCTGGGGTGAGGATTTAATGATATGCCAGGCGGTATGACGGCGCCCACGAAAGGTTCTAGGTGACAGTGGATGCTGTCTGTATCAGTATTGATGTTTACAGGCTCATGACACCCTCCCGCCATCCACAGATCCCGGTTGTGTGGAGGGAGGCAGTTGCTGACCCACGCCCCTCTGGTGCTGGTGGGGGTCGGAGGCTCTGGGAACATTGACCCTTCTTTCTGCTGAGTCTAAAGCCTCCGTGCAGGTGAGGACGCTGAGGCCTGGAGCGTGGAGGGAGCTGGCCTGCTCAGCCAGGCGGCCCTGAGCCCTGAGATGCCCCCGGGAAGATGGTGTCAGGGTGCTGTCCTCTGTGTGGAATGCCTCCTGGCACACCCTGGAGCCCAGGGGCCCGTGGAGGAGGAGCAACCCCGGGGCATGCCAGGGTCGGGGGCCCAGGGTGACTTGCCGCCACTTGCTGGGCAGGTTGTCCTGCTCACCCAGCCTCTGTCCCCTCCTCCGTTCAGCGGGCTCAGGGACACTCAGGCAGTTTCACGCGCCGCACTGGGGACCCACGCCCGGCGCAAAGCCGGCCGTCAGTGGGGGAGATGCCTTTGTTCGTCCAGTCTGTGTGTGTGTGAAGTGCCCTGAGCACCGGTGATGGGCAAGATGCAGACTGGAAAGCGGCGAGGAGGCAGGCCGGGAGTGTTGTTCCTGGGGTTGGAAGGAGTCCAGCTTGGTGCAGGTGCGGTCGTATCCCCTGCCGATATCTGTTCTGACTTGAGGCCTCCGGCCGGCTGCAAAGCAAGCAGATGGGGGAGGCGGGTGGGGTCCCTGGGGCGTCCGGTCACTGGTGCCCGCCGTGCGCCCAGGCCACCTCGGTGGGGAGGGACAGCTCATCGGTGGGTGCGGGAAGGGCATCTGACGTGGGCCTCCAGGCTGATGGGGCGGGCAGGGTGGTGTGGAAAGAGTGCTGACTTGCTGTGCTACCTCGGGCGTATATTCCTACCTCTCTGAGCCCTGATTTCCTGCTGAGTGAAGCGTCTGGCCCTCCCGCCCCGCCCTGAGTCTCCCGAGGGTGTTGTGGGGTGAGAGGATGGTAAACTTGAAACAGGCCATGCAAGCTCATCAGGGGCCCTGACGTCACCAGGCCTGGTGGCTTGGGGTGAGTGTGAACTCCGGGGGAGCTCTGTAGCCATCTGCACCTGCAGGCCCCCAGTACTCCAACGTGGATGTGGGACTCGGCTCCTCATTGATTACCTCCTAGGTCTCCTGTTCTCGGAGGTGAGGCTGCCTCCCCAGAGAGGCAGGTCCCACCGGTGAGGTTCATGGAACGTGAGTGGACGACGCTCTTCTGTCCTGGGGATAGCACGATGCCAGGCAGAGGTGGGGGTGGGCCTCCTGGGGGCTCCTTCTCCTGGGCCAGCCTGGTCCTGTGTGTTGGAACCGGAAGGAGCGCCATGCACTGTCCAGCCGGCTCACCCCACTTGCAGTGGCCCACAGGACCACACTCGGTCTGGAGGCCTCTGGCCCTGGGTGTTAGATGTGGTCAGTGGGGAAGGTTAGCAGCCGCTCTCTGATTTTTATTTTACTAAGGCATCTGAAATGCCCCACCAAATATCACAGCTTGCCTTGGTGATCTGTCAGCCCCTGGAGTGTGCCCTGGGCCCCCCTTGTGGGGTTGGGCTTCCTCTTTGAAGATGGGGGAGATGTGATCGTCATTCGGTCCACACCCATCAGAGCTGCATGGACAGGGGAGATTTGTGGGGTGGGCAGAGGACGTGGTGGCTTTCCCTGAGGTTTCCTCTGGCGACTGGAGTTCTGGATGGGAATGGGAGGGCCCGCCGGCCCACAGGTATCTGATTTGGCCTGGGAGACAATTCAGATTCTCGATGTCCACTCTTGTCCCCACAGCCGTGAAACATAGGCCATCTGTGAGGATCCACCTCGGGGGAGCATGCCAACCTTCTCCCCTGGATGCCCCAGGGCGGGCTCCTTGGCCTGGAAGCTGCCTTCTTGTGGGCTTTGCTTTCTATCTCATGGCCTGTGACTGCCCCTGTCAGGAGCCGGGAGACTGGAGTGGGCTTATCTCTGCAGGGCCTGGAGTGCAAATGTTCCCCATGCAGAGCTCGGCTGGGAGATGGCCTGGAGCAGGTGGAGGGCGTGTGGCTTTGCACAGACATTTGTGAATGATCTCCTCCAGGGTGGGCCGCTGTGAGCCCACTGTTTCTTGCTGGGTCCTCAACGGCAGCCCTGAGGGGCGCCCGCCACCCACAGAAGGGGACCAGGCTCACGGAATGGTCCCTGGGTCCCGGTGTCCTCCGAGCCCTGCAGGGTGAGCCGTGGGCAGAGGGCCCGGCACCGTCTGTGGGTCCCGGGGCCTCCGCGTCTCCCAGGGCCCTTGCCGCCTCCCTTGCATGGTCACACGCGTGCCTGCTGAATGCCCTAATTCCCTTGCTGGGCCCAGGGTCAGGAAGCGGGCCCCACCCGGGGCTCCCATGTCAGGGAACTCGGCCGGATCCTGGGGGTGGTGCCCGTTAAACAGGAAGGAGGAGGCCCAGATGCCATCCTAAAGGCCACGCTCTGGCTGCAGTCCCCGCCTCCAGGAAGCCTTTCTTCCCTGTCGCTGGTCGAAGCTGTTTGCTTGCTGACCTTGGCAATCCCTAGCGTCTCAGGAACCCTGGGCATATACGTGGGATAACCCACGGGTGGCCAGCGGCGTCCCACTGATGGCCTGTCCACAGCCGGGCCCGGGCGAGGACCCAGCGCATGACCTTGTTAACTTCCAGAATGCCCTGTGGTGGGCCCTCCTGTGGTCTTGCCCTTCACAGGTGGGAACAGGTTTAGGAATGTTCATTTCCTCTGGTCTTCAGCACTGACTGCCTCCCTGCCATTCTCCCCTATCTCCGTACATTCCCTGAATTCCAGGCCCGCCTGCCTCCTACCTCCTGGGTGCCCCGCATCACCTGCCCAGGTCATCTTTATCCCCAGGGATCCCCGGGTCTGGGTTGAACTTGCTGGATTCTCTGCCTCAACCTGGGGGGAGGGGTGTGCTGGGCATGTGTCAGACCCGAGTTGTGGGGAGAGCCCGCTGTGGTTGGGATGGTGCCCAGCAGGCATCTCTGCCTCCCCTGGGCCAGGGACGACTCCAGCTGAGAGCTAGCTGCTTCTCCTGTGAACACACGGAAAATCCCTGCAAGTTTTCACTTCTCCATTGAGCTGCTTGCACCCCAGCTCCCCACACCCCGCCATGAGGAGGGCTCCCTAGTCCTTGACTGCGAGCTGGTGGGACAGCAGAGAGGAAGGAGTAGGTGTCGCAGAATTTAACTCTGACCCAAAGCCCTGATAGCTCAGTTGGTAAAGAATCCGCCGGCAATGCACGAGACCTCCGTTTGATTCCTGGGTCTGGAAGATCCCCTGGAGAAGGGAAAGGCTACCGACTCCAGTATTCTGGCCTGGAGAATTTCATGGACTGTATAGTCCGTGGGGTCGCAAAGAGTCGGACACGACCGAGCGACTTTCAGTTTTAAAGCTGGCAGGCAGCCGTGCCCTCCATCAGCCAGGATGCCTGGCCGAGACCCCAGGTTCCAGGTGACCGCTGCCAAACACAGCCCTCCACGTGCGTCCTTCACACCCCGGGGTGGCGGGCCGGAGGACTCCAGCGAGGCGGGATCAGGCCCCTTCCTGGGGTCGCTTGCCCCTCATTTGAGGGGCCGTGGAGCGCTTGCGGAGACCAGAGGCCTTCTGCAGGTTGGGGGCGGGTGTTAACACGCCCGGAAATCCAAGGCTCAGAGATGCGGAGGGACTCGCTTAGAGTCACCCAGAAGCTGCCTGGGCCTGACCCAGGCTCCTCTGTCCCCTGGAGGGGGGAGGGGGCGTGGAGGAGGGGCAGGGGGCATTGAGGGTCTGGGTGGGGTCGTGGGGAGGAGTGCATTTGGGGGACAGTGCTGCTGTCAAAAGGAAGGCATCTTGGAAGGCTGTCTCCCCTGCCCACACCCCCAGCAGCTGCACACCCCTGCCAGCCTTGGACTGTGTGTGATGGGTGCTGCCCGGGGCTGTTTAGAGACAGTGAGGGTGGAGCCCAGTGATGCTGCCCAGGGCCCTGCCTGGGGGTTGGGGTGGGGGGTGGGGGTGGGCGGAGTGCCCTCTGTCCTTGGAGCCAGAGCAGCCGGACCTCAGGGGCCTCATCACCGACCAGCAAGGCCCCGAGCAGCCTGCCCCTTGAAGGGGAATCGAGGCCCTGAGTGGGGAGGGCGGCGGTGACCGTGAAGGCACGACTTCAGCTGGTGCCTGCGCTTGGTGCCAGCTGAGGGTCTGCGCTCTAAGAGACGCCGGGTGACCCTCAGTGATGTCGAAACAGAAGCCCCCCCAGCAGCCGGGCAGTGCGGGCCGCCGGGGCAGCCCCCTTCCTCTGTCCCTTTGGGCGACTGTCCCGGAATACCCCTGCCTGGGGGTGTTATCGGGAAAACACAAGTGTGTTGCTCCCAGTTCTGAAGGCTGTTGGTCCACGATCAAGGCACCGGTTCCTAGCAGCTCCCTCCTCCCTGCGGCCTCACCGGTGGTGGGGGGAGGTGGGGGGTCTCTGGAGCCCCTCATGAGGCACTCGTCCCATTCTCGGGGCCCCACATTCTGGCTTTAGCCCCCTCCCAAAGGCCCCGTCCCCAACAGCATCACCTGTGGGGGTCGGGACTGCAGCACGAACTTTGGAGGCACACAGACTTTCAGACCATAACAACCCGGACGCCAGGCAGAGCCAGCTCCCCCGGGGGGCGCCCGTCAGAGTCCTAGCCGCCCACGGCTCCTTCCTCTGCAGGAAGCACCCCCCCGGGGGGGCTGGCGTTCACTCTGGGTGGTCGGCCCAGTGGTGGGCGTGTTGGATGGTGGCAGCAGCGGCACTGGCGGAGACGCCGGGGTCTCCCGGAGACGCTGAGTGGTGTGTGGGTGGTGGGGCGGCCGTCTCTGCCTGGTTTCTGATGTCCCCAGAAATAGCGGCAGCCTTGCTTGTCCCCGTCAGCATCGGGCTCTGTCACTTGGCGTCTCCCGTGGTTACCATGACGTTCTGACGTTTTCATTATCCTGTCCTATGTACGGAGACGGTGGATGGAGGATGGAGCTCAGAGGTCCAGGAGCCTGCCCGGGGTGGTCCCGATGCCACCAGCGAGGGGGTGGGGGCCCAGCCTCCTGCCCTTTGCCCTCTGTGGTACTCGAAGCGGGAGCTCTCTGTCAGCTGTTACTGAGCACCTGTTTCACGTCGGGACCCTGTGTCCATGCTCCTGGGATAGTCCCCGGAGCAACGTAGACAGAAACCTCATTGGTGAGTTTGTTGTGCCGTTGCTAAGTCACGTTTGACTCTTTGCGACCCTGTGGACTGCAGCACGCCAGGCTCGTCTGTCCTCCACGATCTCCTAGAGCTTGCTCAAACTCACGTCCATCGAGTTGGTGATGCCATCCAGCCATCTCATCCTCTGTTGCCCCCTTCTCTTTCTGCCCTCAATCTTTCCCAGCATCAGGGTCTTTTTCAATGAGTCATTTCTTCGCATCAGGTGGCCAAAGTATTGGAGCTTCAGCTTCAGCATCAGTCCTTCCAATGAATACTCAGGATTGATTTCCTTTAGGATTGACTGGTTGGATCTCCTTGCAGTCCAAGGGACTCTCAAGAGTCTTCTCCAACACCACAGTTTGAAAGCATCAATTCTTCGGCACTCAGCCCTCTTTATGGTCCAACTCTCCTAGCTTTGACTATGTGGACCTTTGTTGGCAAAGTGATGCCTCTGCTTTTGAAAATGGTGTCTAGGTTTGTCATAGCTTTCCTTCCAAGGAGCAAGTGTTTTTTGCAGTCACTGTCTGCAGTGATTTTGGAGCCCAAGAAAATAAATCTATCACTGTTTCCATTTTTTCCCCAGCTATCTGCCATAAAGTGATGGGACCGGATGCCATGATCTTCATTTTCTGAATGTTGACCTTTAAGCCAGCTTTTTCACTCTGCTCTTTCACCTTCGTCAACAGGCTGTTAGTTCCTTTTTACTTCCTGCCGGTTAGTTTGGTATCATCTGCATATCTGAGGTTGTTGATATTTTTCCCGGCAATCTTGATTCCAGCTTGTGATTAATCCACCCCGGCATTGTGCATGATGTACTCTGTATAGAAGTTAAACAAACAGGGAGACAAATGAGCAAACAAATCAATGAACAAGAGAGGTTTGTATGCTGGTGAGTGCCGGGAAGAGCAGACAAGAGGCGGTGGCTGCCCTCAGGGAGGAGGGGGGCCGCCTGGACCGCGGCCGGGATGAGCAGGAGCTGTCGCTGGAGGTCTTCCAGCCCAGGGAGGATGCGGAGGCGGGTGGGAACGAGCCTGGTGCTTTCCAGGACAGGATGCAGGCCACTGTGGCCGGAGCCTGGTGACCGCGGGGGCAGAGTGGGCGGGGCGGTTGGAGTTGGGATTTTCTCTAAGTCGGGCAGAGCTGACTGTCTCACTCAGACTTCTCCGAAGGCTCTGGGTTGCCTGGTGGAGGGTGGGCTCGGGGTGGGGTGGGGGTGCCTGGTTGGAGGCCCTGCCGTGTCCTGGTGACAGAGGCCACAGGCGCAGCTTTCAGTGTCCTTGCTAAGGACTGGGGAGGGGGGAGGAGATGACACCCCAGCTTTTCTGGTGTTGGGACTTACGTGATATTTCTTAGAGAGAAACAATTCATTAAAAAAAAAAAACAATTCATTTTTGAGGGAGGCGTGGCTCTTTCCCTGGGGATGGAGGAATTTCCAGGGAGGGAGGGCTGTGCCTTGGCCATTCACAAACATTCCAAACCCCCCCAACCCGCCGACACCAGGGCTGGTGTGTGTGGCCAGGGACGCAGGAGTCCACCTTCTCGGGCTACCACCCTGTGGAGGGAGCCCATGGACTTGGGAGAACGTCTAGGGGATCTCACCCCCACCACTGATTTCCAGAGACTTCCAGAGCCTGGGGTGGGGTTACAGGACCCCGTGAGGGGACCCTCTGGGCCTCAGGTTTGTGCAGATGCCCTGGTGGGGGTAGGGGGCCCACACTGAGCAGCTTCTAGCTCCTTTGCCCCCTCGCCCTGTCCCTTCAGCCCCCCTGCCTGTGACTCCGGGCTAAGATGAAGGGCCAGGAAGCTGGCAGGTGTGACAGTCCCTCCCTCCTGCATGTCAGGAGGCAGGAGGGAAGGGGTAAGAGAGACTTGATTTCGGGGACGAGAGTGATTTGATTTCTAATCAGCCTGATGGGGCCTGACTCAAGAAATCAGCCGCAGGGGCCTGGAACTCTCCATCTGCCCGCCCGAAATATGTGCATCCGTCAGGCCACAGATTACCCCGTGCCTGTGATTCAGCTTCCCACCCACCTTTCTCTCCAAGGAGTTCCTGGCATCATAAATCTTGCTGCAAACAGAGGGCAGGAAAGGAATCCGAGGTGGTATGGCGCGCTCTCACATCCGTGGCTGAGTCTGACCTTCCAGGCGGTGGAGGACCCAGCCGGCTCCCGTCTCCAGCAGCCCGCCCAGGGATGCCCTGTGACCCCCGCCGTGGGCCGGCCCTCTGCTCCTCTGAGCTGCCGCTCACCACCCGTCACTTGGGGCTGGAGTGTGCGTTCAGCACCCAGGTGTACAACGGGCACTTGGTCTTCACAGCAGCCGGAGCTGGGTGTTCTCATGAATTGGTGACTGTTACCATTATTGTCTTTATGAATTGGTGACCGTTATTATTATTGTTGGTTTCCCAGGTGGCTCAGTGGTAAAGAATCCACCTGTCAATGCAGGAGAGGCAGGTTCAGTCCCTGGAGAAGGAAGATCCCCTGGAGGAGGAAATGGCAACCCACTCCAGTATTCTTGCCTGGAGAATCCCACGGACAGAGGAGCCTGGTGGGCCACAGTCCATGGGGTCACAAAGAGCTGGACACTTGTGAGCGGCTGAGCACACACGCACACACCTGTGTTATTGTTGCGGTGGTGGCAGCCCCGGCGGGCAGACCTCCCCAAGATGGGAAGCCCTGGTCTCCCCGTGGCTGGGCTTTCTCTGTCTCAGTCCTCTTTCCTGTGTGTTGCCCTCTCTTGGGTGGTTTTTGGAGAGAGTGAGGCCCTGGCAAAGGCAGGGACTGTGGGTCTGGGTGGACAGTGATTGGTTGGGGGAACCCACCGGCAGGCCGGGGAGGCCGGCGGGGACGGGGCCCCGGGGAAGGGGCCCCTCCCTCCCCCGCTGCTGCCCCGCCCCGGCCCCAGCACACGCCCACCCCAGCATGGCCTGGCCATCTTCTCCTTGTTGGCTTCTGCCCGTCGGTTCATACCAGGGCCTGGGCCTTTCTGCTCCTTCCAAAACCGCACGTGCCCATAAGCTCTGGGTTTTCCGCCGTCAGTGGCCAAGGAGGTTGACCTCTAGATAAGATGCCTCTGGCTCTGGGAGGACCCATCTTTCCCAGGGGCCCGCAGGGCATATCTCAAGGTCTAGGAACGCCTTTTCATTTCTCTGGCCTGGTCTGTCGGAGTGTAGCCCCATGCTCCCCTCCGACCCTCCCCTGCTGGCCTGTTATCTGCCTTAGAAACCTCTGTCTGGGCCACTTGTGGTCCCTGCTGAGGTCGCTCATCTGTAGAGTGGGGTTGATAAGGGACCCGCGTCACAGGGCATGTGTGTGGCAGGGGCCTAGGCACGCAGGCCACCCCACATTCCTCCACCCTGAGCGCAGTGGGAGGAAGCTGGGTGAGGCCCCTTTGAGGGTTCTCGGCAAACCCCCGTGTTGGCTGCTGTGTTACCTTGGGCTGGCCGGTTAACCTCTCTGAGCCTCTCTCCTCGTGGGTCAAGTGGGGGGATGCGCGAACCTTCCTTACTGCAGCGCGTGGCGAGCGCTGGCCGGGATGACGTGTGTACGGTGCTCAGGTGTGTCAGGAGCCAGGCTGTGATGGCTGCACGTGGACGTCACCCCCAGCGGGTGGCAGTTGGCTTCAGGAAGTGTATTTCCAGCCCCATATCGAGGGCTCCTCCTTTGGAGCCAGCCTTGCCCGCTCAGGTCCCCTCTTCTGACCGTGAGCCGCCCAGCTGAGGCCGACCCTCAGCTCCAGATCCTTCCCACCAGCCCAGCATCGGCAAATGCCGCACGTGAGCCTGCGTCTGGGGCAGTGACCTGGACAGAGGGGCTCAGGGCAGCTCTGGGTGCTCTCGGGATCCCCACATGCGGCCCCTTGGAGGCAGGAGGACCGAATGCAGGTCTTGGGCTCTCACGGGGCCTCCTGGAGCGCTGCGGGATCCCCGCCTGAGGTGGCTGCCCCTGGCTCAGGGGTTGGTTCCCGAGCGTCCTGGCCTTGTGGCTCAGACAGCAGCTGGGTCCCTATCTCTTCTTCGAGCCTGTCTGGATAAGAGGCTTGGACTTCCGTGGCTTCGAGTTTTGTCTTGGCACCAGGGGGCACCCCCCCTCCCCCCACCGTCACTGCCGAGAGCCCTGGGCAATGGTGACCACCGCCAGCCACATGCACCGTTTTGGAATCCTGCCTGGTGCAGCTGAGCAAACACCGCGCTGGCCAGTGGCCTGTTTTTTGGGGGACCTCAGAGCTTCAGCACCCAGCGCCCTGTGTTGTGTGGCTCCCGGCTTCCGGGTTCCTGGGTTTAGCTTCCTTGACACCGGGCCACCGCTGGGAATTTGGATCTTGCTTTGTGGATGAGGCATAAGGTCACATGGGTCTTTTGTTAGAGTTGGCCGTGGTGTGGCGGGGTTTGGGAGCAGGGGCTGGACAGTCGGGCCGAGAGTTGGGGTCTGACCTTCCCCAGAGCTGTCTCTCTCTGCAGCCCCCCTCCCGATCAATCGCTGGGACCCCTGGTCAGCCCACCCGTGTTTCTGAGGCTTGTTCCTGCTGCGGTGCCAGGCACCGGCCACCCCAGGAGAGAGGGCCCTGCCCACTCCTGGGACCACGTTCGAGATGGAGCTGGGGGTGGGGATCCCGGAGGAGCCCCCCGCACCCCCATCATTTCCAGCACCGTCTCTGACGAGGTAATCCTCTCCTTTGTTTACAGCCTGACTGAAGTCACGTTTCATCTGCCCTTTTCTCTGAGCCCGTGTCTGGCCTTTGGCCAAACCGCTAGTAATCACACAGCTCACAGTAATCCTTACGTTTGCGGGATGTGTGGGCTGTCCCCGGCCCTGTCCCCCAGTCGCAGGAAGGCCCGGCGTCCTCTCCCCGAGGGCCCTGCACGCCTGTCAAGCTGGTCTGCGTCCCCCTCGCTGCCGACACAGGGTCCCACGGCCACTTCTGTCTTGGTCGCTGTACTCACGTCCTTGTCTTGCTCACCTGCCGGCCCATCAGGAGGGCGCTGTCTTCCGAGTGTTTGCTTGTGTGTCCAGGGGTCCACAGAGGAGGTCTCTGCGGCTTTCCCCTACCCTGCAAGGAAGCTGGCGAGGGGGGATGTACCTTCAGACGCCTGGGGGCAGAGGTTCCAGGACACAGAGGGGCAGAGGAGGCTGGAGAAGATCTGAGGGGTCCAGAGGCCTTCCGAAATTCACACACTTGGCTGGCAGCACCCCCGCCCTGGGGCTGCAGGCCTGGATTGCCCAGCAAAGAGACCTTCCCCTGCCGCTCTGCTGAACAGCGGCGGATGCCCCCTAATGCATAAGACTGGCCCTCCACTCCCAGCGGGAAACGGGCACACAGTGGCAAAGGCGGGGACTCTGGGGCCCCGGCCCCCCCAGGCAGAGACAGCAGGGCGCAGAGGCTGGCCCGGGGCCCTGGCTTGGGTGGGTCTGGTCCAGAGAGGCCGGAGTCGGGGAGCTAATTCATGGGCAGCGGGGGCAAGGTCATAGACACAGGCCCCCTGAAGCCACCCATCCCGTCGTAAACAAGCCTGCATCTGCCGTGTCTTGGGCCGGGAGTCCCTTCTGCTCTGAGAACGAGGGCTCTGATGGAGCTTTTCTCTTTTTTTTGATGGAGCTTTTCTGTCTTTATTTCTTTTATTATTTTATTTTTATTTATTTGGCTGCGTCGGATCTTAATTGTGGCATGCAGGATCTTTACGGCATCCTTAGTTTTGTGGCTTGCAAACTCTTAGTTGCGGCGTGTGGGATCTAGTTCCCGACCAGGGATTGAACTGGGGAGTGAGGGGTCTTAGCCACTGGACCACCGGGGACGTCCACCCCATGGAGCTCTTTACAAAAAGTCCAGCCTAACGGGGGTCTCAGCACGGGGCTCCTCTGCCGATCTCCGCTCCCTGCCTGGTCCACCCGGAGGATTTCTGTCCCTGCTGTGCCTTCCCCGGGGTGAGCCGAGGCCCCCTACCTCGGTTCCCGTGGGTCCTGGTGCTGCCCTGTCTCATCGGCCGCCAGGCTGTGTGTGCTGCTGCCTGGGACAGAGCAGGCCTTTCCGGGGGGCCTGGGACTGCTCCAGCAGTCATCCTCTTGTTAACCCAGACCAGGGATAGGGGGCTGCCTTCCCCATCCCTGAGACGCGGGGCCCGAGCGGAGGTCCTGACCCAGGCCGAGCTGCCTGCTCGGGGACCCAGGGCAGTTCTTGGTGTGGGGTGAGGGAAGGGAGTTGGCATCCATGGTCCTCGCCTGCCCCGTGATGTCTGGGCGTGGCGGGCGTGGCAGCGCCCTGGCCGTGGCCGGCCCTGGGCGGGGCGGGTCTCATGGAAGTTCTGGCTCCTCTGGGCTTCTGAGATCGCAGCCATGGGCCCCTTGCTATCAGCAGAGGGCGAGGGACAGTGAAGCGGCCACGTGTCCACCGCTGCCAGCAGGAGGCAGGCCCTCAGCCTGGAGGGACACGTCTGGGTCTCAGGGGGTCGATGGGCGTGGAGCCGGGTTTGCTCAAAGCCTTTTCAGGGCAGCGAGCACCTGGCATGAGGCGGGCACCTCCCTGCCCAGACAGCGACACTGCGAGGCTCCTCTGCTGTAAATGGGTGCAGAGTTCACAGGGTCAGCCGGGGGCGTGTGCATTTTTGTCTCGGGGAGCTGAGGAGGCCTTGGCACCTTACTCACTCTCCAGGAGGGTGTGGACCGGGCGCCCCACCTCCCTGGATGGCTGGCAGAAGGGGAGGGTGGGGGGCGGGCAGCGGGGCAGGGAAGGGAGAGTCAGGAGGCTGTAGGTTAGTGGTGAAGAGTCCAGCTCCGAGTAGATCAGTCCTGGATGCAAAGTCTTAGACCCACCCAGGACCGTTCCCGGTGGTGCGGGCACCTGACACCACCCTCAGGAGCCTCAGTTTTCCCATCTGTAAAATGGAGCAACGACAGCGCATCCCTCGTAGGCCTGAGTAACTCGCGTGGTGTGTTTGGCAGAACGCCTGGCACGCAGCAAGTGCCCCGCAGACGTGGTCAGTGGCCGTGACGGGGGTGAACGAGCCTTCCCCACAGTCGGTGCTCGGGAAGGACCATACGGTTTAAGCCCGGAGGATGTGGGGGCCTTGCCGCCGCCACCTCCCTGGTCTCCGGGGACCCTCTGTGACGTGTCCCTGCCACTGCTGGCTGGGCCCCCGCTGCCTTCCCTTGCCCTGGGGTGGGGGCCGCCCACGTGCCCCTCCTGCACTGTGATGCCTCTTCTAGGGGGTGCACACGCCCTGGCCCGGCCCACTGGGGGCCTGTTTATATTTGTGGCTCTTCCAGTGTGTGTGTTCTGCTCGGGTCAGGCTGCCCAGCACAGACTCCTCTTTTAGTGGAGCAGCAGACAATGGTCATGAAGCAGCCGGGGCTGGTGGGGTGGCCGCGGCAGGGGGTGGGGGTGGCCGTGGCGTCCTGCTGGGCTCCACATTCATCACGGTGGCAGCCTGCCCGCTCCCAGCCTGGCCACGTACCCACCTCTCTCTCTCTGGGGCCACATAGGTCAAGGGGCCACACACAGGCCCCCAGGTGGGGCTTGTTACCTGTCTGACTTTCAGGCCTCTGTGCGCTGGAGCCAGGTTACCACCACTCAGGCCTTGGATCATCTCTGGGAGAGAGTGTTCTTGATGGCCCGGCTTCTACCAGGGAGGCTGAAGTCCCTACCTCTCAGCACAGCACAAAGCATTGCGTACCAGAGGGGTGCCCGGCCCAGCGCCCTCTGCACTGGAGTTGGCTCTCCTTCTCCGTGGACCTGCTCCCTGAGTCCCGGCTGGTGGTCGCAGTGGAGGAGGGACCTCTGCAAGGAAGAGGCGAGCACCACGTCGAAACGCCCCGCACAGGAGCAGCGGCCTTGAGCTGTTGGCAGAGGTGGGAGGGGTGATTGCGGCTCGGGCCTCCTCCTGGGGCTCGCGGAGGCCCGCGGTGCCTGGCATGGCCCTTCCCAGCTGATGTTTGCAGACCCCCCCACCGCCTGCTCCCGCGCCGGCCTGGGGAATGCCAAGAGACTGCCTGGCAGTGGGACTCAGACACCCTCCTCCCCTCAATTTCCTCCCCACACCCAGGCCCTTCTGTCCCCATGTTCAGAGACCCCGGCCTCTGGGCCTGGACTTGTCTCGTGACCACCCCTGGCCTTAACCCCTGGGCCTGCGGAGGCCCAGAGCAGTGCTCTGAAGCCGTGCCCTGCTGTATCACGCAGGCGTGTGGTGTTCCCACGGCCCCCTCCCGCTTTGCCGTCTTGTTTGCCTTGATGGGCAGGCAGGTGTGGGTACCATGGACGGATGCCGTCGGTGGGGTGTGGTGCTGTGTCTGGGCGGGCGGGCGATCTGGGCACACTTCCTGCTGCCTCGCCGGCAGAGGAGACTTGTTCAGTGGTGGACTCTCTCTGCGCCCTCCGCGTCTCCGTGGGTTAGATGGGGGAACTTAGTGTGAGCCGCTCGGTGGGGTTGTGGTGAGGCTCAGACAGCGTGATGGGGCAAATGAGCTTTGTGTCTGTAAGGAAACCTTCAAGCTTTAAAGAGCCGCAGGACAGGCGTCCCAGCGTCTTGTCATCAGCGGGCATGAATGCTGCGTGCCCTGAGACGGTGAGCCGCCAGGGGCAGGAGCCTCGGGCGCTGCAGCCCCGGGTGAGGCCCAAGACAGGGGTGCCACCCCTTGTCTTAGGACCCCCGACCCCTTCTGCAGCCTCCCCTTCCCCCTGCCCGTCCTTCTACCCTGGGTTCTGCCTTGAGACTTTGGGAGGCAGGGGTCTCCAAAGGGTCAGCTGAGGGTCACACGGGTCAGCTCTCCCGGGTGACCTTGTTTCCTCCTGCTCAGAGCCCCCCGGGACCTGACCAGCTAGGTCCTGTGACTGCCAACCATCGCGTCGAGGGGCCCTGGGAGCCAGTTCCTTGCCCACGGGATGGGCGGGCAGCCTCTCTGCCCTGTGGCTGTGAGAAGACCCGGGGGGCTGGCTGGGTGGAGGGCGGGGGTAGCAGGACTTACTGCAGCGCTTGGGGACCAGGGACCCGGGAACAGGGGTCTCCCCGCCCCCCTCTGTGGCTGCGCTATAGCCTGAGCTGACTGTCCCTGGCCAAGCCAGCCGGGGGACAGCGGGCCCAGTGGCCTGTGACTAAGCTCTGAGTGAGTGCAGCCGCTCGGCTGCGTGCTCAGGGGCCCGAGGCCACCCGGGGAGGCTCCGTTTCCCTGCGCTGCGGCTGGTTGTCCCCAGCGGCCGCTGCTCCCGCCCGGATTCCTTGCAGTTCCTGAGTGTTCTCTGGACAAGCACACATTCCTCACGGCCTGTTTGCTCCTTTCTGCCCCCAGCTGCTCCCCACCCCCGTCCTGTCGCCGTCCCCCACCCCACCCCCACTAAGCCGGCACAGTCTGTCCAGAAGGTCTCAGATTGGCCGAATGCCCTTCTTTTTCTGTAAAAGACAGTTTAATTTGGGCTGTCTCCGAGAACCCGTGACAGGCTGGACATTGTTGGCTGGTGTCGTGAGATGAGCCTGGATGACCCAGTATCCAGCCCACCCGCCCCAGCCTCCTGATGGCCTTAACCAGGCACTCCCCACAAGGGCCTATGTCAGGCACCACCGGGAGGGGACACGTGGGACGTGGGAGAGGTGCTCAGTCAGACGGTGGAGGCTGATTTCGGGGAAAAGGGGATACAATGAGCCAAGAATCACAGAGGGCTTGAAGGGCTGGCGCAGAGGGCGGGCATGTGTGCGTGCTCAGTCGTGTCCAGTTTTTTGTACCACCTCCCAGGGACTGTAGCCCGCCAGGCTCCTCCGTCCATGGGATTCTCCAGGCAAGGATACTGGAGTGGGCTGTCATGCTCTTCTTCAGGGGATCTTCCTGACCTGGGGATGGAACCCCGGTCTCCTGCGCTGCAGGCAGATTCTTGACCCACTGAGCTAGGAGGGAAGCCTGGATACAGGAGTGGGTTGCACTTCTAGAAGGCCATGTGGGTGAGGGGGTGTTGGAGAGGCACTGCCTCTTTCCTGATGAGCTTGACTCTGGTCTGCAGCTGCAGGCTGGCCCAGGCGGGAGGACGTGTCTCAGAGTCACCTGGGTCCTGTTCCTCTTTCCCAGCCTCTCCGGGCGTGGGCAGGGAGGTGGGCACCACGCACCAGGGGAGGGAATTCCTAGGTGAGAGGACCAGCAGCGAGGAGGCTGCATGTGGAGCTACAAGGTGTCCAACTGGCTAGCTCCTTCTCTTCGGAAAATGAAGGGCAAGCCAGAAAGCATTCCTCATACGTGCTAATGGGAGACGGATGCTCTCACACATGCTAATGGTGGTGTGATGGGGGCCAGTCCCTCTGGAGAGCAATCTGGTGACTTTTAGAAAATCGCAGAGGCATGGCCCTTTGGCCGAGCAGTCCCTGTGTCAGGCATTGGTCCTCAGCAGGCATGCAGATGGGGCCCGCCCCAGCCCTTGCTGCGGCCGAGCTCGTGATGGCTGAATTTGGAGACAGCCCAGGGGTCCCCTGCTGAGGACTCGTGCCTGCTACCCACCCCGGTGCCCTGGGAGCCCTGCTCAGGGGGAAGGTGGGACTCATCCAGCCCTGCCTGGCTTGTGCCAGGACCGGCCTGGCCCACCTGCTCCCTCATGGGCCGTTCACAGGACTCCTTGCCCGAGAAGCGTGCAGGGGGTGCTGGCACATGGAGGCCCCGGGTGGCCCCTGGGAGGGGTGATTTATGCCTGCCTGCTGGCAAGCTCTGCGCCTTCTGCCAGCCCTGGGGGCGCGTGGCGCCTGGCGTCTCCCTGCCTGCTCCATTGCCCTCCCCATCTCGCCCTGGTGTCTTGCAGATACCTAGTGACCCCTTAATCACCAGGCAGGTCTGCCTCCTCCCCTGGGGGGTGATATCCCTGCCTGAGGTCCTCTCGATGGCCCAGCTGGGCCCCACGCCGCCTGTGTCCGTGGGCCAGGGACCGGGAGGTGGTCAGGGCAGGGGTGAGCGAGACATGCCTTGGGCCAGTTCCCAGGTGTCCTGCCCACAGCCCCTGCTGGGTCTCGACAGGATGAGCGATTGGCTTGAAGGGGCCGCTGGCCACGCCACGCCATCTGGTGGGGCTATTGTGGGCGACACAAAGGATGGAGCGCGGCAGGGCAGGGGCCGGCCCCGCGGTGGACAGAGGAACCGAGAGAGGACGCAGGCCGGCTGGCCCGCACCCGGCTGGCGGGAGCCGGCCCATTTGTTCCTTCTGTGGCCGCAGCTTCAGAGCAGAGACCTGGTTTATCACTTCCCGGGGCGCCGAGGGGGGCAACTCCTCACCGCCCCCCTGCCCCGGAATCTTTGGCTAGAATGCTTTAAACAACTCTGGTTCCGAGCTGATTTATTGCTCTGCTAAGATGCAAAGGCAGTTTTATGTAGTAGGTAATTAAGTGGCATTATGGATGGCTTAAGAGTAAGTGGCTACTGTTTTAATAATTAAAATAAATGACCCCTTGACTGCTTCCCGACTCGATAGTGTTTTCTCAGTGTTGAGACCCTGGAGAGGGATGGGGCACACGCGCGCGTGTGTATGTGCGCGTGCGCACGCATATGTGGGTGTGCGTGTGTGTGGGTGCATGAGTGCGAGCTCCCGTGTGTGAGTGTGAGGTGTGCAGGGGAGGGGGAGGTGGTGGTGCCCTCAGGAATCTCTGGTTTCCAGGACGGCCCTCAGGGAGCGCGTGTTACTCGGGGCAGGCGGTGTGCCGGCCCTGGAAACACCTCCTTTTCCCCCTTTGAGGCCAGGCTGCCCCCCGGGGAGGCTCTCTTGAAGTTCTCGTACGGCGAGGTGACAACGCCTGCCTCCTGTAGTGGGCATGCAGGGGACCCAGGGACATGCCAGCCCTCCTTCACTGCTGGGGAGGCGGTGAGCGCCAGCTCTGCATGGCCACCAGCTGGGGGCTGCCGCTGTCCTTGAGGCCCGCGTGAGCGAGGCGGGTGGGCACAAGGTCACGGGCAGCAGAAACACTGTGGGGAGCAGGACTTGAGTCCTGGGAGGGACCTTGCCCCTTGCTGGGTGGAGCATCTGTCTGTCTGGAAATCTGTCACCTGCTGGGGGTGCTTGGGCGAGCCTGCTGGGGCTGCACATGCCCGGGGGAGGTCATTGTCTTCTGCCTTCGACTGTGCTTTGGTTTTGTGGGAGAATCGCCTTCCCCAAAAGACGTGGGTATCACACGTTGGCACCTCTGCGGGGTTGCCCCCAGGCATTTCTGGGGGGAGAATGGCCCAGTGAAGGAAGCAAGGGCCCCGGTAGGCAGTTTTGCCTCCAGGTCCTTACGTGAGTGACCCAGGAAAAGGGGAGAGGAAGGAGGGGAATGTACATATGGTGGGGAGTCAGGCCCGGTACTGGGCTCCCTGCATCCTGCATCCTACGGAATCAAGTTTAACTGAACTTCCCCAGGGCTTCCCAAGTGGCGCTAGTGATAAAAAAAACCCACCTGCCAATGCAGGAGACATAAGAGACACGTGTTTGATCCCTGGGTTGGGAAGATCCCCTGGAGGAGGGCATGGCAACCCAGTCCAGTATTCTTGCCTGGAGCATCCCATGGACAGAGGAGCCTGGCGGGCTGTGGTCCACGGGGTCACACAGAGTCAGACACAATGGAAGCGACTTAGCACACACAGCTCTGCAGTGAAGATGCTTCTTTGACAGCTGGGAGAGTGATAAGTCAGAGGCAGAGCCACTCGGCGGGGTCGGGCGTGAAACCCCCTCCCTCCGGGCCCTCCATGCTCCGTCTGTCCTTCCCTGAGGTGTCCTGGGCCCCAGCGTGGGCAGGCACAGTGTCGGGAGCTGGTGGGTTGCCAGGCCAGCTCCCTTGCCATCTCGTGGCCCCTCCCTGGCCCAAAGCCCAACGGTGAACTTGCAGCCCTGGGGGCTCCCAGGAGTGCCATGTGGCCCGCAGACACCTCCACCATTCTGGGCCTCGGTGGTTCTTTCTGGAGCCTGGAGTGTCTGAGGCCACTTCTGGCCTTTGCTGTGCCCGGCCGTGCCCGCTGTGACGACGCGTGGAGGGGGTGGCATGCTGAGGCCGAGGGATGCGGAACGTGGCTGGGCTGACCAGGCTCCTGGGCAGAGGCAGGCCCTGGCACAGCCTAGCCCTCGGCGGGCGTGTGCCGCCCTGTCTGTGGGTGCCTCGCCCTGGCCCCCCTCCCCTTCTCTGCCGTGAGCTCCCAGGGCAGGCCTGGGTCCTCAGAGTCTGCCTCCGGGGCTGGGCATGGAGGAGGCACGCTCTGAGTGTGACCTGGGCCCGGGTCTGTGGTTCGAAGCCCCTCCTTCCTGACCCTGCTGATCTGGGAGGGCTCCAGCCTCCCTGACGCCCCCGTCTCGGGCTAGCGAGTGTCTTTTCCAGTCGGGTAGATGGATGGGTGGTTGCCAGGGTGGTTCTGTTGCCAGAGGGACTCGCCCAGGCTCATGCCATCCCAGGGCTCAGATTCAGACACGCCGAGGCTCACTTTTGCCTATCGCAGCGAGGGCAGCCACGGGAAGGTCACCGTTGGGTGTGGGTGCTTCCTGCGGGACGGGCACAGCCTCCTGAAGCCGCCCCCTGAGAGTTGTGGCCTGGGGTCCTGGCCCCTGGGGGCAGAAGAGAGGCACCGTAGGCCCAGGAGGGAGGTCGGGGTGTGGGGTGGGTGCGGGCAGAACCCCTCTGTGCTGGGGTTCCCTGAGGGCCTGCTGCCGCCTATCCCCACCCTTACCCTGCTCGCCATCTGCGTCATCCCTAAATTTTGGATCCTGGGCACTGAAGATGCTCCTGAAGATCCAGGCAATCGCCCGGCACCCAAGGCTACGAAATAAGCCTCACTCCTTCCCCTGGTGCCCCTTGACTCCGGGAGAAGGGCCGGGCTGCCTGAGGCATCTCTCCTGTGGCTGAGTGAGCTCAGGCACAGGCTGTGTTTGGGCCTCGGGGTAGGAGGAACTTGCAAGACCAGGTCAGAGGTCTTTGGGTCCAGCCCAGTGGACGGGCTGAGGCCACGCCGAGAGGCCATGGCTCCGCCGGGTCTGGGGCAGAGTGGCCACGGCTGCCCCCACGTGCTGCCCCCCAGGGGCAGCGCCAGCTGGTGGTGTGTGCACGTGAGCGAGTTGTCCTGGCTGGACCGGGCGCCCTGACCTGTGGCTGCAGCCAGTGCCCCAGTGCAGCTGGAATCCTGGGGTCCTCCCTGGACTGGGTGTGGGGAGAGGAGGCTGGCTTCTCTTCCTGGTTCTGAAACTCCCTGGACCCCTCTCTGGATCTGGGTTCCCCGTATAAGAGATTTCTCGCGTTCCCAGGGGCTCTGGCATCAGGGCAGAGCTGGGCGGTGGCTGTTGATGAACCAAACCACCCTTGGGGGCGTGTGTGACCTGCACGGCAACTCCCAGCTCGGAGTGTTTCTGCACGTGGGGCCCGCCTCCGGGTGTGGGGCCGGGGTGGTGGGGCAGAGCATGCGTAGCTGCCTCCCTCCGGGGCCCTCTGAGAGCGAGCATGTCCTTGGCACCCTCACTCTGTGGCACTGGAATGCCCACGGGGGAAGGGCCGGGCCCACTGGATGTCACCAGGCCTCCTCCCCCACTTCTCCAAAGAGAGCCTGGCGCCGGAGGGCTCTAGAATTGCAACACGGGGGTTTTGTCATTCCCTGGGCACCCCTGTGCTTCCGTTCAAGGCGTTCTTGCCAGCACTGCCGCCTTCCAGCGAACTCACCTCGTGTGTGATTGTCACCGTTTCCCAGTTGGCATGCCCAGACTCAGAGGGCTCACCCCAGGATCGCCTGGTCCAGACCCTCTGCCTGCCCCTGGGCTGGCCTGAAGACCCCTCTCTTTGCCGGGGTTAAGTGGGCAGCCTTGGGAGGCCACCACTCAGAAGCAGCCTGGCCTGAGAGTTCCTGGGTCTCATCCTTGGGATCTAGCACATGTCTGCCCGGGGAAGCAACTGGTATGAGCTGATTCTTGCAATGAGGAATTCCAGGGCTGTGTGCTGGGGAGGCCTGTGAGGCCCAGGCACAGATTTGATTGATTTTATTTCTAAGTGGATACGTATTCCTCAGAGAAACAGGAAGATTTGGAAAAGTAGAAAGAAAATCAAAACACATTTAGCGCAGTACCTACCCTCCTCCCACCCCTGACCCTGCTCTGAAGATTCCACCCTGTGATGTGCCATTGACGTAAGACTGTTTTGTTCATAAAAACATAAGAGTGTTTGCTTTCTCCCTGGAGCAGGCGTGTTTTGGTGGCTGGTTATCTTGCTGTGGGTTTAATGTGGAATCTGGCTCTTTTCACTTAACATTGCACCAGACTTCCTAAACCTTGTTAGTGTCTGTACAACATCCCTTCGAGTGAGTTAACCAGAATTTACGTGACTGTTGCTCTGTTGTTGGGGAAACACAGATTGTTTCCTGCATGGGGGGTGCTTTAGGTCCGTGGTCGGCCTCTGCTGACTCAGTGGACATGAGTTTGAGCAACTCCAGGAGATGGTGAAGGACAGGGAAGCCTGGCGTGCTGCGGTCCATGGGGTCGCAAAGAGTCGGACAGGGCTGAGCGGCTGAACAGCAACGGCCTCTGCCTGGGAGGAGGGGTGTTGGTTTGGGGGCCGTGGCGGGACCCCAGGTCCCCTCATGGTGATGCTCCAGGCAGCGTGGCAAGGTGGCACTCGGGATGGCTCTCGTGGGAGGTGACGCCGTGTGGCTGGAATTCCTTGGCTTTTCCCATTCTTGCCCTTAAACGTCCCTAAGAGCAGGTGCATTCGTTTCCCAGGGCTGTCCAGCCCTTGCTCATTCCTTCTCTGCACGTGGGCTGTTTTTTTGCCCCTGAACCGTTTGGGAGGAGTCGGGGTTAACACACACCTTTGGCCTGCGTTTCCTGGGGACCGGGACTTTCCCTTAGGTGGTGCCCGTATGGTGACAGTGCCCGGGGGTGGAAGCCGGCCACCTGTGCAGCCCGGCTCGGTGCTCTGGAGCAGCTGCTTTCTTTCTTAAAGAAGTATTTATTTATTTGGCTGCATCGGGTCTTAATTGCGGTACTGGTTCTCTAGTTGTGGCGCGTGGTCTCCAGAGCTCCTGGGCTCAGGAGCTCCAAGGCACGTGAGATTTTGGTTCCCCAACCAGGGATTGATCCTGTCTCCCCTCCACTGATTTGGAACCACTGGGCCACCAGGCAAGTCTCTAGAGCAACCGCTTTCTGATCTGGGGCCCCGGGCAGGGTCACGCCCTCCCCTTGGTCGTCCTTCCTGGGGAACCTTGCTTCCATCTTCCTTTGACGGTTCACGGTTGTTTTGAAGAGCAGGGAGCAGCCACGAGCTTGGCTCACGGTTGGATTCCAGGCTGTGTCTGGGGCGGGAATGGCCCCGAGGGGACGCCGTGTCGTCAGCCCGTCCTGCCAGGGGCACCCAGTACGGCCCGTCTTGGGAGCAGACTTCCCTTCGTGGGGTCAGGAGGTTTCTCACGGTCTCCCCACCGTGAGGTCAGTACATGGAGTTCTGTGGTTAATAAATCACCCGTGGGAAGCACTCTGAGGACACACCGGTGTCTTGATGCTCACTGGATGCTCACCCTCGAGCAGCTGGCGTCCCCTGGCTGTGGTGGCGGTGACTTTTTATAACTTCCTCCATGCACCTGCTACTCAGCGGCTGGAATTCTGCCGGGGGCGGGAGGGAGGGAGGGAGGGCTTCCCCTTCTCGCTCAGCAGCCTGTGTGTGTGGATGTGTTTTTATCGGTGTGGATCCTTATTTTATCCAACGTGATTGCGATCCCTGGCTTTCTCTGTTATTGTCATTGTCACCTTGCCCGGGACAAACAGCTGGCTAGATGCCAGGGAGGAGAAGGCGGGAGTTGGGCTTTGATGCGTGTGTGTCCATGGTGGGGCCCTGGGGGCCAGGAGGGCCTATGACCTCGGGCAAGTTGGGGAGCATCTTGGGGTCCCTCAGTAAACCCTGATGTTAGGAAGAGGCTGGGAAAGGCTGACCTTGAGGGCCCTCTTGCTCCCTTGGGGGGTCCCCTTTCCAGGCCTTGTGCTGGCTCCCTGCTGAGACTGAGAGCTGGCCGTGGGCAGTTCCTGGCGGCCAGCTGTCACCTGTCACCTGTGGGCGTGACGACGCGGCGGGGGGGGGGGGTGGCGCCCTGGCCCCGCCCACCTCACGCTCCCCCGGCGCGTCTCCAGCAGGGCCCTTCCTCTGCGGGGCCGAGGCCTGTTTGTCCTCATTGGTAACCAAACACTGACCTCATCCTGGCACCGGCTCTCCTGACCTTCGGGTCTGTCCGCGTTCGTCTCTTTCTTAAAGAAACAGCCGCGTGGGCAGGGGTGCTGCTGCGGTGATGCGCCCGCCCCCGCTGTGCCCACCGTGTCAGAAGGGCCCCCGGAGGCCTTCAACTTCCTTGTTGTACAGAGAAGGTGTTCTGGGGCCCAGAGAAGGCAGGCGACCTGCCCAGGGTCACACGGCGAGTGGTGGTGGGTCCCGGGCCCTGGGGCCTGGGCTCTGCTCCCCTCACTGCTGGTGACCCTTTTCCGTGACGAGCCTCACCGGTCCCCTCTCAGCCCAGGGCCGGTGTTTGATGCCAGGGAGTGGGCTGATGGTTCCTGCTCTGTGTAGTGTACGGGATGTGAGGGTTAGCCACCTTCTCTACCCAGAAACGTGCAGAGGGCGGGCGCACTCCAATCAGAGGCACCCTGGGGGAGGCGGAATGGGCAGGCTCTGGGGTCTCCCCCAGCAGGCTGAGCCTTGACCAGAGGCGCCGTGGAGGCCTGGCTTGCCAGTCCTGTTTGGATCCACCCACTGAGGTTGTGGCAGGAAGGGCCCTGCCCAAAGGTGAGCCGGTGACCTTTGAATCCTGGAAGCTCATGCACCCCCTCCCTCGTGGGGAGAGTTGTGGGTCCAAAGGGCAATTCCAGCTCTGTTGACCAGGTGAAAGGCAGCCTGGGCCCGAGGGTCGTTCAGAGAGCTGACGGCAGGACGGGAAGGCACCTGGGGAGGCTGGCAGGGCCAGGTGAAGCCCACCACCTGGGGCACCCCCGTCAGCACCAGCGCCTGCAGGGCTGCAGCCCCTCTCTGCCAGGGTCTTTGCGGCCTTTTGTGGGGGCCTGGTCTGTCCCCATGGTTCTCTCTGACTCATGGATGTGGACGACTTGCCCGGCAAATGCAGCCAGCCCAGACCCCACGCCCAGGTGCTCCTCGCAGTGTGGCAGGGATGCGGCTGTGCATGCCTCCCCCCTGCCAGCTGTAGCCTGGGGCCCGCCTGGGGCACTTGATGCCTCGTGAAGGCCCCCACGATGACCCAGGGTGGACGTGCGGGTCTGTGAGCTTCCTCAGAGGAGTTGGATCATGCACCAAAATCATAACCCCGCCAGGCGGTAGCCGGCTTCTGCCCATCCACCCTAGGTGCCGCAGGAGACCCCTCCATGCGTGTAGCGTGGGGCTGTGTGGGGTGCAGGCTTCCCTGCCCGGGAGGAGCTCCGTCCTTCCTCTCCCTGAGCCTCATGCCTGGACCCCCAGCTTCAGGGTTTGACCCCATCCTTACAGCCTTCGAATCAGACCTCCAGGTGCCCTGTGACCAAGCACATCCTCTCTGGCCTTGCTCAGCCTGGCTCTCGTTGCCACGAGGGCCTGGGGTCTGGTGAGTGTCGGCTTGGGTCATTTCTTCTCTCGCCATGTTCCTTTCTTTTGTGGACCCGCCTTCCTGCCTGGGTTTGGCTTGGGCTGCCTCTTGAACCCTGTTTCCTGGGGTATTGAACTGGGGTTGGGGAGCAGTGTGCTAGGGAGTAGGGGGCTGAGCCTGGCCTCGGGCTCACCTGCTCGCTCATTCCTTCCCCGCCCCCTGGAGGCCACCTGTGATGCATCCGTGAACACGGGGCTGGGCGCTGGGGTCTGTGCAGCCCCAGGGGTCCATGCACAGAGGACCCTTACCCGCGCTGGGACTCTGTTTATGGCAGGGAGGTCTTCCCTGCGGTCTGTGGAACCAGCGCGGTTTGTTTCTCCATCACAGCCAGCTTAGGTGTCCGTGCATGCCACGCTCTACAAGAATCTCAACTTAAAATAGAGAAGGGGGCATTTGTTTTATGAACAAACAGTACCACCATTGCTTCAGATACTCTCTGGGTGTGACGGTCCTAAATTGGATTCATACCCCATTTTCACAGGCTGTTGGTGATGCACCAGCCTCGCTAACTCTGAAAGCGAGGCAGACGCAGGGGGCTCGGGTGGGCCAGGCCCCAGGTGGGCGGTCATGCTGTGGAGGTGGCTGTGGCCTGATGCCGCCGTCTCCATGGTGACCTGGTGCTGGTGGGACAGCTCAGAGGCGGTGTGCCCTTGGCTGGCAGCATGGAAGCCTCCGCTCACCGTGAGTTCCTTCCTGTCAAGGTCGTGCCGCTGGGATGTGGGCAGTGGAGAGGATGGGGCCGGGTTTTAACTGAGCATCTATTAAGTATGCCAGGCGCTGAGCCAGGGGCTTCCAGGGCCGCTTGCTACCTCTCTCAGCTTTCTTAGTCCTCGCGGCAGCCTCCCAAGGCTGGTTTCTCTCTTCTCGTTTTAAAATGAAACTGAGATTAGAGTGGCTGGGCATGTCACCTGAAGTCACAGCCACAGCTTTTATTCCCACGGCTGCCGTCACCGATGACGACCTTGGGGTGGCGTACACAGCACAAGTGGGTCATCTTATAGCAGTCCTAAAGTCCAGGTGTCAGCAGGTCTGAGGGGGAAACCTTCTCCTGCCTGTTCCAGTTTCTAGACTCCACCCGCATTCCTTGGCTCGTGGCCCGTCCCTGTCTTCCGAAGTAGCAGTAGTGCTTTTTTCTGACCATTCCTCACTTCACACATCCCTCTGACCACAGCCAGGAACGGCTCTCCATTTTTCATACTCTCATGAGACTAGGTTGGGGAATCATCCAGGCTAGTCCCCCCCACCGCCCTTGACTGCCATGACTTTAATCACATCGGCAAAGTCTCTTTGTCTGCGTAAGGTCACGTATTCGTGGATTCCAGGAGTTAAGAGTGGGCATCTTTGGGTGGACAGCAGTCTGCCAAGTACAGTTCATAAGTGCAGGCTGATATCTTTATCGTATTGTTTGGGGGAGACTGAAGCTCGAGGGTGCTGCCGGAGCTGGGACCCTTCACTGGTTTTCTCCTCTTGCGATGTGCCCTGGCCACAAAAGGAGTTGGTCCCTCACCGGCTAGAAGGGCGCGTCCTCCCTAGGACCTCGGGGGAGGCACGCAGAAGTCAGTCTTCTCCATGGTCCTTCGGTCACCAGCCACCTGCTCTGGGTGTCCTGTGATGTGGGAGGGGCGGTTTGCTGTCCCCACGCTGAATCTGTGTCATTGTAACGGGCGGGTCCTCGCTGCTCTGCCTAATTGCAGGGGTGCTGCCCTGCAGGGGCTCTGAATCACCTCCTGGTCCTGCCCTCAGCCCCCTGGGTCACCTGCGCCTCCTACCCACATCTCTCTGGGCCTGGGCAGGGGAAGGGGCTTGTTCAAGGCCACAGGGTGGTTGGGGGCAGAGACGGGACCCGCCCTTGTCCCTGAACTGTCTGCAGGAGGGTGGCTTCCCACTGCTGTCAGCCTCCCATCCCCGTGGACCCCTCCTCTCCCTGCAGGCTCTGACCTGCCGCCACTCGGCTGCTCCCAAGGGTTGGGGGCAGCAGCAGAGGAGGCCTGTTGCTGTGGGTGTTTGTGAGGTTTTCCAAAGTTGTTTTTGTTTAGTTGCTGAGTCGTGTCTGACTCTTCGCAGCCCCATGGATGGTTGCCCACCAGGCTCCTCTGTCCATGGGATTCTCCAGGCAAGAATACTGGAGTGGGTTGCCATGCCCTCCTCCAGGGGATCTTCCTGACTCAGGGATCGAACTCAGGTCCCCTGCTTTGGCAGGTAGATTCTTTACAATCTGAGCCACCAGGGAAACTCTTCATGTTTTTACTGAATCGGCAAAACTGTCCGGATGTGATGCTGCCTCCCGAGCTTGCTGCCTGGAGCCCCCTCTTTCTCTTGCTGCCAAGGCCTTGAGCCCCAGCTCTGCTGCTCACCCATGGGGCAGGGTTCCTGCTGAGGTGTCAGACATCAGAGCTGCTGGCCGTACCTCCAGCTGCTCCCCTGTATCTGGAATGGGGATCCCTGGGACTGAGGAGCCAGCCACGCCCAGATTTTCCCTGCTCCACCTGCCACTCCTCTCCCCACTCCTCCTGCCCCTGCCCACGGCTGGAGTGTGCCCTGGTGTCCTGCCCCCTGCCTCCGGCGACCTCGGCTGGCCAGTCGGCCCCGTTCCGGCCCCACCAGCTTTTCATGCTTGGTTTAGTTCAGTTCAGTCAGAGTTGTGTCTGACTCTTTGCGACCCCATGGACTGCAGCACGCCAGGCCTCCCTGTCCTTCAACAACTCCAGGAACTTGCTCAAACTCACGTCCATTGAGTCAGTGATGCCATCCCACCATCTCATCCTCTGTCGTCCCCTTCTCCTCTCGCCTTCAATCTTTCCAGCATCAGGGTCTTTTCCAAGGAGTCAGTTCTTTGCATCAGGTGGCCAAAGTATTGGAGCTTCAGCTTCAGCGTCAGTCCTTCCAATGAATGTTCAGTACTGATCTCCTTTAGGATTGACTGGTTTGACCTCCTTGCAATCCAAGGGACTCTCAAGAGTCTTGTCCAACACCACAGTTCAAAAGCATCAATTCTTTGGGACCCAGCTTTCTTTATAGTTCAACTCTCACATCCATACATGACTACTGGAAAAACCATAGCTTTTACTAGACAAAACTTTGTTGGTAAAGTAATGTCTCTGCTTTTTAATATGCTGTCTAGGTTGGTCATAACTTTTCTTCTAAGGAGCATGCTTGGCAGAGACGTACCTGATATCTAGGCAGGAAGGCAAACTCTCTTTCCTGCTCAAACCCACAAGGTCTCCACTGTGGCTACCAGAGGGTTTGGTTGATACGTTCTGGGGTCCATGAACTGCCCCCTCTTCCCACCACTTTTAGACGTCCGCGTGTCCTGGTCTCATCGGGGTCCCTGTAGTGCAGCTATGTTGTCAGGAGTTTAGCCCCAAGGAATAGTCAGGGCCAGACGGCATGGAGTCCCTCGGGGAAGGAGCCCGAGAGGGGGACCGTTTGAACGGTCATTGCTCCGCATAGATCAGGGGTCCCCAGCCCATGTGCCCGATAGAATCACCTGGAGGACGTCTGAGTTGTATGCGGACCTCCAGGCCCCTTCGCTGGAGTCCAGTCTCGTGGGTTTCAGGGGAGACGAGATCAAGCGTTGAGAAGATCCCCGGGGAGCCAGGTGCTGTGACCGAGAGACACAGGCCAGGTGTGACTCGGCTTCTGTGTGTCCCCCCTTCTGTGGGGGCCTCTCGGTGGTCTGTTCCGCCTCTGTCACTGATTCCCAATCATTCAGAGCGAAATCAGGTTGGTGGGGGCGGAGACATGAACAGGGCCGACACCTGCTCTGGCGCCTAAGCACACAGGCTAGTTTCTGGGCCTGCAAACTGACGTGAAGTCGCTCAGTCGTGTCTGACTCTTGGCGACCCCATGGACTGTGGCTTACCAGGCTCCTCCATCCATGGAATTTTCCAGGCAAGAGTACTGGAGTGGGTTGCCGTTTCCTTCTCCAGGGGATCTTCCCGACCCGGGGATCGAACTCGGGTCTCCCACATTGCAGGCAGACGCTTTACCCTCTGAGCCAGCAGGGGAAAGTTGAAGGCATGGGGAAGGAAGTCTCTTTTCCCTTCTTTTCCCCTGGTTTCAGTCTGGCTTGTCAGGCTTCCTAAGCGGTAGATGGAGAGGATGAGTTTGAGTTTTCGGCTGGAGAACACCCGCAGCGGCAGGTGGATCCACACCGGGGCAGGTTCTAAGTATGCTGGGCCGGTCCCTCCAGATTTCAGCGTGGGTTAGATTAAATGCCAGGCGGCCCCAGGAGGGTAGAGCACCAAGCTGTGGGTCCCTGGAGCCGTGCGCATGGCACATAGCGGGGCAGGTGGCTGCCAGGGGCAGCCGTGTGCCTCTCCGGGAGAGGGTGAGCGGCCGGCCTGGGGAGGTCTCAGTTTTCATCAATGAGGTATTCGTTTCTCTCTGTGCCCCTTCATTTTCTTGCCTCTGAAGGATCCGGATGAGGAAGGTGGGGCATGGCTGTCTTGTTTGAACTGGAGAGGTGGGATCTGAGGTTTCCAGGGTCCCCTATCTCAGGACACAGGGGAGAGTGGGGGAGAGGCTAGGTGCCAGCCTTTCGGAGCCTCGTGACCTGGTGAGGTCCAGACCCTGGGGGCCGGCAGGTGCCTTTGGTGGAGGGGGTCCGAGGGGAGAGAGGGCCAGGAGAATGCCGTCCAGGGCGGAGCTCCCTGGGCCCCGCCTTGGAGGCGGAGAGTTTCCAGAGCTGCCCCGTGGTGAGAATTTGTGCTCAGGGAGAGGGAGGTGGGGGGAGGGAAGCCGTGGGCCTTCCCAGGCCTGATGGGTGGCCTGGAAGAGCACCAGGTTTGGGGATGGACACACACACACACACACACACACGCATGCACATCTCAAGTTTGGGGATGGACACACACACACACATGCATGCACATCTCAAGTTGCAGCCCTGCTTTTATGCGCTCTGATGGGACCAGTTCCTGAGCCCCTCCAAATCTTGGTTTCTCCATCCGGGGAGTGGGTGAAAATCGCTGGTCCCCTGACCGGGTCAGGGCTGTGATTGAGCAGTGCCAGTCCCCTTGGCCGTGACGTTCTGAGAGGCCCAGGGTGATCGTGTGGCCCCAGGGCTGCTGGGGGCGCTTCGAGGAAGGGCCGAAAGAGCCTTGGCTCTAGACAAAGCTGGGTTCACATCCCAGCCCTGCCGTGTTTTCACCACGTGACTCTGGACTTGCTACTTAACCTCTCTGAGTCTCAGCGGATGGTGTGTGAGGATCACGGGGGTGCTGGAAGGACTGGGCTTTTGCTCAGTGCCAGCTGACATACAGTAGCGTGCGTGCTCGGTCGTGTCCGACTCTTTGCAACCCCGTGGACTGTAGCCCGCCAGGCTCCTCTGTCCTTGGGACTTTCTAGGCAAGAATACTGCAGTGGGTTTCCACTTCCCTACTCCAAGCATACAGTAGGTGCTCAGTAAAATTTGCGTTCTTGTTTGTTCTGTGTGGACAGGAGACATCTTTCTCATGCCCAAGGCTCTGGAAGTCAGCTGCCTTGGCCCGTACGCCCTGCAGACCCACTGTGGGCAACTCAGGTGGGCAGGCCCGGCTGGAGGAGGGAGGTGCCGAGGCAGCCTTCCCTGCTCAGCGCTGCCCCTGCCAAGCGGTGTCCTCACAGGAACCTGATGTTCCTCTGATATGCCTGCCGCAGCCCTCTCGCCTTCATGCATAAATAATGTCCGTCTCACATTCAGCCCGCACCTACTGGGGCAACGATGTGTGCCAGGAGACAGATGCCAGTGGGCACCGGCCCAGGTGCTCCCGAACCTGCCTGACCCCACCTCCTGCCTCTGCTCACTCTGCACCCTCAGCTGGGACTTGCCTTCCATCCCTGCCCCACTTGCCTGCGGGTCAGTGTCCTGCTCGCTCTTTAGTGCTCAGATGCCACCTCCCTCAGGCAGGACTCCCTGATTTCTCCCTGTTAGTGCATCCTCACTCTCTCTGTGCCCTGTCATCCCAGGGTGAGCCTCTTCACTCTACCCTTTGCCCTTCAGCAGACGTGGTTATTCCTGCAGCTCCTTCCTTGGGCTGAGAGCCCCTCGCAGAAGGGGACCATGCCCTGGGACAAGCATGCTGACTGCCGGTCCTGCTGGCACCTGGCCCTGTGACCTTGGGTGAGCCCAAGTCTGAGTGTTTTTTTCCTTCTCTGTAGGTTGGGCTTTCTGCCACCCACCTGACGGGGTCCCCCCCTTCCTCCCAGCTTGGTGGGGAAACTTCAGTATTACTGGGGTTTCTCTCCAGTCTCCAGATTCTGCTTGCTTCCCGTTAGCAGTGGGGAGCTCACTCCCCGCTGGCAGCCTGGACTGTCATGAAGTTGGTGACTCTCCTTTCCGGTCCTGGGTTTGGGGACTACCTGCTCTGTGAGAACGCGGTGCTCTGGTGACCTTTGGGATTGCCCAGGGTCGGGAGTAGTTGGGTCTGGGATTGGAACGCCCTTTAAGTCCTTTCAGGACACAGGACGGTGCCCAGGCTCAGCTGGATTAGTGTCCTTGTGGTGGTGGGTGGTGGACCTGCGTGGCTCTTTCATCAGAGGCAGAGACAGCAGGAACATCAGCCCAGGGCGTGCTGAGCCTGGTCTGCAGGCAAGGGCGCCTGGCTCTGTGTCTGAGTCTGCTCCAGCTGCTCCGGGTGGCTTATAAACAACAGGAGTTCCTCCGTCTGGAGGCTGGGACCCCAAGGTCAAAGCGCCGGCAGATTCAGTGTCTGGGGAGGGCTACTTGCTGGGTCATAGATGGCCTTCTCCCTGCTGTGTGGTCACAAGGCAGCGGACAAAGGAGCTCTCTGGGGTCTCATCTATTAGGGCACTAATTGCCCTCATGGGGGCTCCACACTCATGACCTAAGCACCTCCCGAAGGCCCTGCTTCCTAGCACCGTCTTGCCAGGCGTTAGGTTTCAACATGTGGATTTTGCAGTGGGGGCAGACACAAGCATTGAGAGCGTCGCCCCTGTTCCTGGAGCCTGGAGTTGGTCCGAGCCCCCTGGGTGTGAGCCTGGAGCTGGTCCGAGCCCCCTGGGCGTGGTTCTCCTGGTGGCCCTTGCCTATGTGATTCGGGTGCGATCCTGCATCCTTGTTCTGCGCCTTATGGGGGGGCGGGGGGTACCTCCCATGGGGTCGCCTGTCAGAGGCCACAGCTCCACCACCTGGGCAGGTGGGAGGCACGCGTGGAGACTGAGCCCCATGGCGCAGAGTGCGGGTGTCTTCTGGGCCCACCCTGCTTGGTTTCGATTTCCACGGCCGCAGGCGTGGGTAGTGCTCACCTGCCCCCTTGGAGGTGAGTCCTGAGATGGGGGTAGAAAGGAGAGAAGCCCAGAATGACTCCTGGGAAGGCAGAGATGCTCTTAGGAGCTGCTCTTATCCCCTGGGGCAGAGGGGGAGGGAACTGGAGCAGTGAGCAGACCTCGGCTTAATGAGACCTTTTAGGTCCGATGGAGCCCCCAGCCCTGATGCCGCAAGCGACCCCTTCTTAATGAAGCGGGAGGAGAAAGGAATTGAATCAGACGTGGAAACGTCAGCCGTCTCAGAGCAGGGCGTCTGGGTGTGAGCCCCCACGGATGGCTCCAAGGCATGGCATGGCCGCGTCTCCTGCTAGTGATGCCACAAAGCCTGCCTGTCCCCAATCCCTTACGGGGCCCCTGCTCAAGGAGAGGGGGCTGGCAGGGATCAGGGCTGGTGGGGACCCTGGGAGAGGTGGCAGCTGTAGAGTCAGGCCCCGTGTGTTGCTGTGTGTCGCAGCGCCCGCCCCCCAGCCCCCATCCCGTTCCTCCCGTGCAGAGAAGGAGAATCGTGCTTTCTCCTGACCGTGGCGGGCACTGTTGGCTCCTTCCCCAGGTCCCCGTGGCACTCACTGCCACCAAGCCCACCACCCGCTTCGCCTGCTGGCACCTGCAGCTCTGCGTGGGGGCTTGTCCCATCACCCGTCCAGGTGGGCAGTCCTGGGGCACGCACACCCCTCGTCTGCCAGGAGCGGCTCCCGTCAGCGAGCCCCTGGGTCGGCGAGTGACTCTGAGGCCCCCGGAGCTCCCCAGAGGGTTGACACCCCCTGTCCTTGTCTCCTTGTGATCCCCTCTAACCTCCCCACGCCCCCCACCTGGGCTTCCCAGGCACCCCCCCACCTCACCGCTTGCCCACGAGCCTGTGTCTCATCCAAACTAAGACGTTAAGTTCATGGTGAGACAGCGTGAGTGTTGCGGGCTGAGGTCCGGGGAACACTGGGCCTTGGCCACTGGCATTGCTCTGCCCTGGGTGGCCTGGCGGTGCCATGTCACGGTCACAGGCTGGGTGCTTCTGACTGTCATCGTTGCTGCTGCTGACGGGAGCTTGCAGGATTGAGAAGGTCGACTCCTCTGGGGAAACCAGTCCGACCCACCAGGAAGGATGAATTCTTCTTTGGTCCTTAGGTCTCCCAGGACCTTCTGGGTGCCCAGTGGTGAGGTTTCTCAAGGACTTTGGGGAGGCGGCCCCATGGCCTGTTAAACTCTATGAGCTAGGTGGGGAGGGGGTGATGGGTGATTGGACTTGGCCTCTGGCCCCCGAGTTCTTGCAGTTTGGACTGATGCTGAGGCTGGAGTGACATTGCCTAGCCAGGCAAGGGGGCTGGGCCAGGAGGGGAGATGTGACCTGGCGGCTTCTGGGAGGGATGGTCAAGGCCAGCACCTGGCACAGGGCTTCTGGGGGGAGCTGATCAGCGCCGTTGGGGAGGAGTTTGGAGACCTGCATCTCCGTGACTCCCCCCGCCTCATGGGCTGCACTGGTCCTCCACGCACCCCGGGAGCAAGGATCCTTGAGGAGGGCTGGTGCTCAGGCTCCTGGGAGTGAGAACATTGTAGGGGGCGCTCCCTGTCTCTCCAGATGGAAGGTGGATCATGAGTCCCCCAGAATTGGACCAGTGAGCCCTGCCTGGCTCAGGGGAGGTCTGAGGGGATGGATACCTTGGCCAGCCCAGCTCGGGGTCCCTTCCGCAGTCAACCGACCCCCTTACACCCCCCTCCCACGCCCCTCCGCCCAGCCATCAGGCCAGGAAATGACGCTTCCCTCCCTGCTGGCTCCACTCATTACTGCAAACCCTGGGATTAATTTAATTACACGCTTGTCTCCTAGAGGCTGGGGCATGGAGGCGCCCCATGGGATCCCAGTTGCCCAAGGCTGCTGGGGAGGATTAGGGAGCCAGGCCCTTCCTGCCGTCCCTTCCCCACACCGCCCCCCCCCGACTTGAGGGTCCACCTGGCTCTCATGCTTCTCCACCGCAGGGCACCTGCTCTGACCCCCCGGGTGACCAGATGTCCGGCTCCTTGGCCCTGGGCAGCGTGCACAGCCTGGTTTGGAGAGCTGAGGATAGAGACAGTGGGGAGGGGTCCCACGGGGCAGGGGAGGTTTATCCAGGACTTTGAGGAGGCGGCCTCTTCCCTTGTTAAACTGAGCAGGGTTGGGCAGGCTCGGAGCTGGGCCTGGGGCTCAGGAAAGGTCCCCGGACCAGAACTGGAGGACGTGGGCAGAGGGTGGGTGATGGGGTCCACTTTCCAGGCCGTGCTCTGGGCCCCCTCTTCTGCCTGCCTTGACATCAACAGGGGGCTCTGTGATGTGGAGGGGAATCATTTAATCCCTCCTCCTTTTTTATAAAGAAAGATCGCACCCTATTCTAAAAGCAGATTATTGGAAAACTAACAGGAAATGGTGTGAATAAATAAAAGATCACCCGTCCCCTCGTGAGCAACACTGCAATCAGTATTTCCCCGTGCCTCCTTCCTGGATTTATTTCAATGCACAGATATTTTTAAACACAACAGCAATTATATGTGTGCTTTTGCGTCCAGTTCTTTTCACTGGCGTTGAAGTGTTGTTTTTTTTCCCTGTATCGTTGAAGAGAGATGCTCTCCCAAACGTCATTTGAAAGATGACGAGGCTATGAACTCTCTGCTGTTGTTCAGCAAGTGGTTTCAGTTTTGGTCCCTGTAGCACCATCTGCGTGGAGCCGGGAGGGTCTTTTCCTCAGGTGGTGTTCCAGGGAACCCTCCTGCCGGCAGCTGGTGAAGGACAGAGTACTGGGGAGACTGCACCCCATCTCCGCCCTGGTGCTCAGAGGGCCCAGCAGACCACAAACCTTAAGGCCCTTCCCATCGGGCCTGTTTGTGTGGATAGGTGTGGACGGGTGTGGGTGCGTGTGGGTGGGTGAGGACGGGATGTGGGAGCATCTGGTCAGTTTGGGCAGATGGATGGGTAAACCGAGGCAGGGGAATGGCACAGGGCGTGGACTGTAGTGACCGCCGAGGGCTCCCCGCCCAGGCAGGGGGGAATCTACCCAGCCCTGACCTGGGTACCGGGTCCCAGTGGGGGGCCTTTGGAGTCCCCGCCTGGGGTCCAGCCATCCTCCGCCACTGCCCTGCGTGTGTATGAAGAAGCCCCTTCACCTCTCGGAGACCAGCGCGCAGGGCTCGCTGCAGATCTGCCTTCTGGTTCCTGGTGTCACCCCTGGGGTTGTGGGTGGGAGGCTGGCGGGTGAGTGGCCTTCTTCCTCGCTAGAAGCCTCCACATTCCTGGGAGGTGACTGGCGGAGAGCAAGGGGAGGAGTCGGCTGTGTAATCGGGGTGGGGTGGGCCGCCTCCCATTCCTGCCCAGGGCTGGGCCGCAGTCTCCTGGGTCTGGTCCCGGCCTGGGCACACAAGCCTCCCCAGGTCCTTCTGAGGTGCTCGGGTCACAGAGTGACCCCCAGCAGACAGGTCAAGGGGCAGCTGGACACTGCAGGGGGAAGCGCCTCCCGGGCATGTCAGAGGGCAGAGCTGCTGATGGGCAGAGGCTGGTGGAGCCGGGCCCAAGCTTCCATGCAGGGCGGTGGAGGGTGGTGGTCATGGCATCTGGGGAGGGGGCCACCCACCGCCTCGTCCTCACAGGGCACCCGTGGGCTCCTCTTTGGCCCACAGGCTCCGTGGGGAAGGGGCGTGAAGTCCACGTCACACACGGGGACCCTCAGGGCTGGGGGCCCCTCTGGGGGCGTGCTGACTCTGCTGCCTTGGTTGCGTGACGGTCCCAGCTCGTCCTCTGGCAGCAGCCAAGCCCCCTTTCTCCCCCACCCCCTGCCCGGGAAGGTCGAAAGGCCCGTGGGGGGCAGTGCTGTGGGCGGGTTAGGGAGCTGGCTTACGTCGAAGGTCTGGTGCCTTCTGAGACGAAGGGTCAGTAGTGTGATCTAGGAAGACCCTGAGTCCTGTCATGGGCCAGGCAGGGGTCAGGGCAGGAGCAGCAGGCTGGCCTACGGGTGGGCAGGGTCCTGGCTGGTGCCTGAGCCAGGCGCCCGTGGGACTTCAGAGGCGCGCGGCAGTCTCCTCCCAGGTGCCCGCAGACCTGGGGAGGTGCCCGTGCTGTCACTGAGGCGTTGGGCCCAGCCTCCTCCCTCTGCCCCTGCTGTGACCTCCCCTACCCCGCTTCCTGCCTCCTTCCCCCTGCCCCATGTCGCCCTTGACCTCTACCCAGGCCGGCTCCCTTGTCCTGGCCTGGAGGGACTTTTCTCCTCTGAGCCCATTTCCAGCCCCATGGGGAGGGGGGTCCGGGGCTGTGGGTAGCTGGGGTGGTGGAATTTCTCCTGCTTCTGATGCAGCAGGCTCAGTGAGTCAAGGGAGGGTGGGTTTCACCCCCCTGCTGCGTTCAGACACTGGGGGCGTGTGGTTGGGGGTGTCTCTGGTCCGGCCCCTGACCTCAGGAAAGGTGCTGGGTTACGCCTACAATCGTTTGTAGAAGTTCAGGTGGGACGGAGTGGAGGAAGCCCAGTTGCCCCCACTGCGTGGGCGAGGGCCTCCCTGCCCCGCGGGCCCTGGGGTGGGCCGCCCCGGGGTGAGGGGGCCATCAGGGACCTCCTTTTGGACCTGAAGCCCTGCGGAGGCTGAAGGCATCAGCCCAGGACAAGCTGGTGAGAGCATCCCTCACCCCGGTTCTGCAGGTGGACAGGGAAACCGGGCTCCAAGGCCCACCCAGGGCGGGGGCGCGCAGGGAAGGGCCCTCCTGCGGGAAACAGTCTGCCGGCCGGTGACGCGACTCCTCTGTGCCTTTCAGATCCCTCGTCCGCCTACGTGCGGCAGCTGGAGACCAAGGTGAAGCTGCTGGAAGGTGACAAGCTCCTGGTGCAGGTAGGCTGGCTGCACCCCGAGGGCCGGGGCGGGCCCTGGCACCGCCCTCCGCTCCAGGGCCTGGCTTCCCAGCCCCAGGTGGCCTCTGTGGGTTCCTTCCTGCTTCGTGCCCCCAACGTCCCACCTGCCCTCCACTCCCGCCCAGAGTCACCTCCAGGGACACCTGCTCAGGGACCCCACAGCCTCCGGGCATCCCTCCGTCATGGCCGTCCCCCGTCTGTCCCCCCGGTGTCCTGCGAGCTCCTCGGGGGCCCGGAGATGCTGTGGAACCCACACTTGCTGAAGAAGTGGGCTGCTTTGCCCCTCTGCTGGGTGCATCCAAGGCCCGATAGGTGGACAGGCTCGCCCGCGCTCAGACCCGTAGGGAAACTTCCCTGGGCTTGCCGGGCCAGATTCTTTACGGGCTGGGGTCTGCCCTCTGCCCTGCTGCCTGGTCTGGGGCCACAGAGAGCCGAGGCCAGGCCTGACCCTGGCCCGTCCCCAGCACGGGGACGACGGGTCGGGGATGGGTGACGAGGTTGGTGCAGGGAGGAGATGGAGCTGGGAGGCTGCGGGCGGCTGGAGCCTGGAGCGGACCTGGCTACCCAGTCGAGGACAAGGGGCCCTCCCCGCTACGGACGGGGCGCTGCTGGGCGCCTACGGTCAGCTTGGTCAATCGGGGCGCCCGGTGGCGGGATGGGCAGCTGGCTGGGTGGACCCTCCAGCCTCTCTCCCCGCTTGTCCTCAGCCCTGACTCCATCTCAGCACCCGCGTCTCCCCAACCACGCCTGCTGGCTCCTAAGCAGCCGGCCTGGATCCCAGAGCGTGTTTCTGGGAACCGACCCCAGGGAGGGCTCGGCGGCCGGGCCCCGTTGCTAAGCGACTGGTGGGCTTGCTGCCGCCCTGAGGGCAGCCCCACGGCTGCCGTCCCACCTCTCGCCCTTGCATGGGCGGCTGGAAGGTGCAGGACTCCGCGGAGTACATGGTCCACGCACCCTGGCCTTGTTCCTCCATGGCCTCCATGTTAGGTGCACAGCCAGGCATCGAATTGCAAGGCCCGTTTTTGGGTGTCGGGTGTCGGGTGCCTGCCCCCACGTGTGCAGGCTCCTTGGGGCTGGTGAGGGCAGGGAGGGGTGGGGGCTCGCCTGGCTGTGAGCTGGGGCTCCCTACACCCAAACACTCCCCGGGGGCTGGTCCTAGGGGCGAAGGAGGGTGTGTGGTGGGGGGCTGCGGGAACTGTAGGCAGAGGTGATGGGGGTGGGCAGCATCAGAACTTGGGGGCCTTGACTCTGGAGCTGGTTCCTGTCCAGCAAGTAGGGGAGAATGGCACTGCTTCTGGGGAGAAGCAGGTTGAGAGCGTGGACTCCAAATTCCGGATGCTGTTTGCAGTGTTGTTCCACGGTCCAGCCCTGCTGTGGCTCGTGGTCCTGTTTCCGAGGACCAGGGTGGATGTGTCCCTGTGGCCCCTGCTCTCCTAGGCCACGCCGTCCCATCGAGAACACACACCCACTTCCACGTGGTGGACTTGGCCTTGTGTTTAGTCGCTCAGTCGTGTCTGACTCCTTCGTGACCCCATGGACTGTAGCCCGCCAGGCTCCTCTGTCCATGGGATTCTCCAGGCAAGAATACTGGAGTGGGTTGCCATTTCCTTCTCCAGGGGATTTTCCCGACCCAGGGATTGAACCCACGTCTCCTGCATCGCAGGCAGATTCTTTACCACTGAGCCCCCGGGGACTTGTTCAAAACCTACACATGCTCAGGCCCCAGACTGGTGGGCCTTCCTCTTCCGCCTCCCTGTGGGTACCCCCTTGTCTCACAAGGATCACCCCACCATGGCTGTATCTGCCTACTTGCGCGCACATGGGCAGAGGTGGAGGTTGACAGGGGCCTTGTGTCTGGAGCATCGGGGTATGCGGGTGTCTCTGTCTGGGCCCTTCCCTCCCCAAGCCTGCTCTGACCTGCTCCCTGGGGGCCTTGCCCTGGAGGCAGCAGCCGGGGGGTTCTGTCCCCAGCTTGTGCCCACACTTGGGCCAGGCTCTCCGGACACAGATTTCCATCCCTCAGATGTGGGGTGGCCTCTAGCCTGGGCCCAGGCCTGCTGGCTACAGGCAATCAGATTGGGCTTTAGGGAATAAGAGCATCTTTTTGCTCAGCTTCTTGCTAGTGCAGGAGAAGTGCTGGGAACTCAGAGACTGGCCAGTGAGCACTTGCTCTGAGCTCTCTTTGCACCGCAGGCTGCTCTTTCGGATGGGGTGTTGGGATCCTCCCTTGGGGAGTTCAGCCCCCACCTGTGCTGGAGTGTCAGCCTCTCACAGACAGGGCTGCAGGATCTCAGTGGTCACATCCCCAGTGCCCGGCTGGACTTGGCGGATGCATCTGGGGACCCCTGCCTGTATCCTACCCAGTCTTCTGGGTCAGAGGGGAGACTGGTTCTTGCCCAGAGTAAGGAAGATCCGCTTAACCCAGGGAGAGCTGCTTCATAGCATAGTGAGTGTATCATCTTTGGAGGTAATCAAGGGTGGATGGGTGGGAGGATGGATGACCAGGTTTAGGAAGGAGACTGCTGCCATGGGTGGGCATCTGGCCACGGCCTCATGGGCTCTGGCTTGTGAGATTTTATGATTCTGGCACCTAAGTCTTGTCAGTGAAATAAAAATTGCCCAGGAACCTCCAGCCCTGTGCAAAGCAGAAAAATCTGCCTTTTGGCAAAAAGCAGCAGAGAGCAACATTATTCTTTTAACTATCTTCAGATGATGTGGCTTTGGGGTTCGAGGGGAAGGGCAGAGGGCCTCCACGGGTTCCCTTTCCCATTTCCCACCCCCTCCCCCGTCCCCCCACTGCCTCTATTTAGCTCCAGAATAGCTTTAATTAAAAATGCTCCAGAGTGTCCACAGGCTAAATTAGTGTATTGCAGTTCCTATTTTCTTTCTCGTGTCGGCTTTAAAATTTCATCAGTGCAGCTGCTCCCCCTGCGATGATTCATCTGGAGCCTGGTCCATGGTATGATTTTCCCTGTGGATTCTGTGCCTGGCAGGGCTGGGCTGGGGGCGGCTGTCATTGACGCTGCTCCGTGGTTCCCTCCGTTCACTTCCCTGCAGGGCTGATCAGCCAAGGCGCCGCGTGCGCCCAGAAGCCAGCTTCACAAAAGAGCAAGAAGCTGGTTGGGCAGGAGTGGGTGGCCCTCTGGGGGCGCAGAGGCAGTGGTCCAGGCTGGCGACTTGGGACCGGCTCCAGCTGCCCGCGCCTCCTGGCCCTAGGGCCCGTTTGTCCCGTCCTGCCACGCTGCACGGAATCGCTGAACACTCAGGTTGGAAGCGACCCCAGAATTTACACCGAGCCGGGATGGAGAAACTGAGGCCTGGGTGGAGGAGGATTTCCTGGGATGGGTGATTGAGTTGGTTTGCTGGGGCTGCCCGGGAAAAGAGCCATACACTTGGTGGAGGTGGGAGGGTGGAGAAGGGGCTTAAGCAACTGAAATGTATTGAATGTATTGTCTCATAATTCTGGGGGCGTGGGGGTCAACAGGGCCATGTATAAATTTGATTGAGACACAGTTCAACCTGCTGCTGTGGGGCTGTTGGCCTGATGGTATGAGAAAGTGGGTTTGGGCCCCAGAGGAATCTGGGTTCAGATGATGCCTGCTCCAGCTGTCGCCCTCTGTGTGTGTGGCTTTAAGCGGGGTGTCTTATGTCCCAGTGCCTTGGTTTCTTCTCCTGTAACCCAGGGATGGCGGGGTGCCCGCTGCAGCGCTGGTCGGAACCTGGGGCGCCCTGGGCAAGTATCTGCCCTTCCCTCCTTTTCCTGGTCTTGGGAGCCTGGGATTTTCCAGGGTCTGGCAGACCGCGCCCACTCAGCCGGGCTTGATCCCTGATGAACTGCTTGCTCCTTTTTGTACTTTGAGTTTTGAACCATCCAGGCTTTGGGACTGAGAAAGGGGCCTCTGCTGTCTCAGCCCATGGCTGACGCCTCCTTCCTGTTTCCGGCCTCCCTGGGGGCGGGGCTTGTTCTTAGCGGTGGTTCCTTCGCCCAAGCCCTCTGCAGGTGCTGGCCTCACGGCGTGCCTGCTCGCCAGCATCCTCTGTGCCGCTCTGTTGACAGGCTCTGGACCACCCCCTCTCCCCTTGTTTGGTGTCTATGGTTGGCCATCACTTCCCTGTCCCCTCTGTCAGGGGTGACATGGTCTCCGGAGGGCTTAAACAGGTATCCTTAGCAGAATCTTTGACCCAGTCCACCTTCTTTCTCAGCCAGGGAGAACACCCCCTCTTTCCACCATCTGATGGATGGTCCATCTAGCAACGTGGGCAGGAAGAGAGACTAGGAATTCACCTCTGTATCTGAGGCTCAACCAGTGTCCATTGTGAGCCAGTTGCCGGCCAGGTCAGCCTGGCTAGAGGGCAACCCCAGGACTTTAGAGCCAGAGGGCCTGGTTCTGATCCCTAAAGTGCCACTTACTGGCGGGGTGGCACTGGGCCAGTGGTTTAACCTCTGTGCTTCCGTTTCCCCATATATGAGATGAGGACACTAAGGGTGCCTGCCCAGGACTAAAGGGCGAATCACGGAAGGGCCTAAAGGGCCAGGCCTGGCTGGTGGTAAGGGCCATGGGTCAGTGACTGTGACCTCGCCTGGGGGTCACCCAGCAGCTGAGTGTCTTCTGGACCCCATTTGACATGCAAGAGACCAGGAGGCTGGGAAGCTGCTCAGATCCGACAGCTGTGATGGGATTGGGATTTAGCAATGTCTGTGCCTTCCAAGAAATGGCAGCCCACTCCAGTGTTCTTGCCTGGAGAATCCCAGGGATAGGGGAGCCTGGTGGACTGCCGTCTATGGGGTCGCACAGAGTCAGACATGACTGCAGTGACTTAGCTGCAGCAGCAGTGCCCTCCAAGGGCTTCCAGGGGGCTCAGTGGTAAAGAATCCATCTGCAGTGCAGGAGACATCCCTAGGTGGAGAAGATCCCCTGGAGGAGAAAATGGCAACCCACTCCAGTATTCTTGCCTGGAGAATCCCATGGACAGAAGAGCCTGGCGGGCTGCAGTCCATGGGGTCGCAAAGAGTCAGACGCGGCTGAGCGACTGAACATGCACCCATGCACGTGCCCTTCAAAGCCCCCGTCTTCCCCCCGTGGAGGTCCCATGGCCTGCCCCTCAGTCACCTCATCGTGCCAGGGGACACAGGAGCAGACAGTGGTCATTGTGGCTGAGGCCCGGTCTGTGTGGTACCCATCGGTCACAGGCCGGACGGTCCTGGGCGGTCCTCAAATCCCAGGTTGAGCACCGAAGCCTCGTGGGGAGCAGGGGGCAGTGCCAGCCGCGGATTAGAAATACTCTCCATTCGTTAACCACACGAGGACGCCACGTGCTTCATCTGAGCACCGATCACAGGAACCCTCTGGGCCTGGGTCACCCTGCAGCCCTTTGTTCAGTGGCCTGCAGATGAGTTCTTATAAAATACCAGGGGGAAAAACGGAAGTAAATCTGACTGTATGTTCCTGTGAGGGACCTTCACCCTGAGGACACAGCAGAGGCAGATCCCCGGCCTCCCCGGGGCTGGCTGGGGTCTCAGGGTGCCTGTCAGGAGGGCAGCTGTGTTCTGGGTTCTGGTGTCAGCCTCGGGGAATCAGGGGCTGGCCATGTGCTACGTCACGACCTCGTGGAATCCAGAGTTTCTGAAAACGTGGGACTCTGTTGAGACACCTTGGGGACCCCACCTGGGCCCTGGGACCCCCTCCCACTCCAGCCCAGCCGAGGTCCTGGCGGCTTTGGGGCAGTGGGAGTTCGGGGGGGATGGCGGGGAGGGCAGAGGTGAGGGTGGTGGGAGGCGTTTGCGGGGTGACACGTGCTCTTTTCCTTTCCAGCTGCCCCGCCCCTACGGCCGTCCCCGACGCTGGCTTCAGGTAGCCCCGACTGGGGCTCGAGTGCAGTGGCGTGTGGGGTGGGGGCGGCTTGCAGTGCTGTGTGATGGCCTTCCTGTCCCTTCCCCGGGGAGCTGACCACCACCCAGGGTCTGGCATTTAGATTCATCTTAGGTTTCGCCTCCTCTCTGAGCTGGCAGCTTTACAAAACAACAGCCAAGGGTTAGGACGCAGCAGCCTGCTGTGACACTCGGCCCAGGCCCCACTCACCCACCTCTCATCCCATCTGCCCCATCTGCCCAGCATGCGAGGTCGGGGCTGGGGGGGAGCAGGGGGACAGGTCGTGATCCACACTTTGCAGGAGAACCCGCAGCGCCTGGTGGGGCGAGGGGCTGGCTGGCCAAGGCCCAGGCGTGAGTGCTGGCTCCTGGCTGGCCCGGGTCCTCGGGCGAGGTCTCCAGGGGTGCCTGGTGGTCGGAAGAGCCCACCGGCGCCCAGCGATAGGCTCCCAGCCCCATCAAGCAGTAGAGCCCTACCGCCCCTGGGAGGCAGGCATACCGCCCTGGGTTACCATTCTGGAAAGCAGGACTGGTGTCATCTGCGATCAGGGCCTTGTTCCTATGATGGAGATGCCGACACCTCCCTGCCCCATGAAGGCCGGCAGCCCGAGGGATGGTTCCCCCTGAGGGGGTCCTGCCCCTGATCACTGCGTGCAGATCAGCCTTGGGGCCCTGGACCTGAGTGGTCACCGGTGGGCAGGCTGCCTGATGGGGACCCCGGGCGCCCCTGTGTGAGTTCTCACCTTCCATCCCCAGAGCTGCAGGCGTCGCCTCACCTATCAGGTGCTGCCCTCTGCTCAGGTGCGCACACAGTAGGTGCTTAGTGACCAGATCTGGGGGTAGCGTGCGGCCCACCCGAGGGGCCTCCAGCCCTTTGGGAGGAGGGCAGGGTGAGCAACTGCCTTTGAGCCAGGAGGGGCGGAGGGGTGGGCGCCTGGCCCCCTTTTCTCTGAGTTCTGTTTGTCTTCAGCACCTCCCCTGATGGTCCTCCCCAGGAGGATCCCAGGGGTGCTGTCCCCCCAGCTTTGCAAGGAGGAGTCCCTGGGAAGGAGATGATGGCCGTTCCCGCTGCTGGAACCTCCTTGCAGCTCCACAGAGGCCTGGAGAGGCTGGGCGGCCTGAATTCACGCCGCGCGCCGCAGCCAGCTCTGAGCTGAGGGCCCCAGACAGAGGCCTCTGCAGCCTGCTGGGCCACCCCCGCCTGGCCTGGCCTCTAAACCCCATCCAGAACCCTCGCGCTGCCCTTGGCGGGTGCGGGACCGAGTGGAAGGGCATTTCAGCGCTGGGATCGTTGCCTTCTCTTTTAAGGATTCAGGCAACTCTCCAGCTCCTGTTCTGTGTCCCCGACCCACCCCTCCACATCCTGAGGGACCCCATTTGGGAGCCTGGGGGGGCAGGGCGGTCCTCTCCTGGGGAGCGGCAATGAGCCCCGTCCCTTGCCTGCCCAGTCACCCTAGAAGACCGCTCCCCATCAGCGGTGAAACCCTCAGGGATTTCATCTTCCAGGGCACTGGTGGGCACATAGCAGGATTTTTAATTTGGATTTAAGTGCAATTATGTTTCTTCATTTCGATGCGTCATTAGGCACGTTGCCCTTCGTGAGAGCTGGTGCGTTCTCCCCGCCAGCTTTGTGGCTTGCTTCTTGAGCACTGTGGGCTCGCAAATATTGATGCACAACACCCATCACCGAAGGCAGGGGTGGGAATTGCCCGCTGCTAATTAAAATCTCCCCGTCCCCTTGCACACACATATATACACCTCCTCCCCAGGGAATCATCTGGGGGAGGGAGGAGACGTACAAACCAGTGTTTTCAGAAGCAGCACGTGGGCTGCTTGTGATCCCGTTGGGTCCAGGATCAGAGATGCTGTGGACGAGGGGAGCCGCAGCCCAGGGCAGCATCTGGACCGCGTGTGGGCGGGGACAGGGAGGCGTCTGCCTCCTGGTCCCTGGGGCCCGTGGGAGCACCGGGGCCCAGAGCCCAGCCCTGGGGCCACATCCACATCCACACGTGTGTGTGTTGGGCCAGCTGGGCCTTACGCCTGGCCCCTTGGCTTTCTCTCACCAGGCAGGCGGGGGAATGCCTGTAGAATGGCTCCGGGGCCCGGTGAGACGCCGGTGGCCCCAGGAGTGGACATTCCGTGGGTTGGGTTTAGAACGCACTCTCAGTTGGAAGTGATTTTGCAGCTGTCATGGAGATCTGGCCAAAAAATAATTCTGTTTGGGAAGTTTGCTTTTAAGTGGAGCTGCGGGTGAGACCCCCCCAGCCCTACAGGAAGGCAAGGGTGCCCTGGGGGTGAGAAACCCCCATGGTGGGGGCAGACGCAGGGCCTCTCTCTTTTGGGGGCTGTTGGTAGAGGCTTCTCCACTCAGACCTCTGGCCGGGCCAGGGAGGGTCTCTGTGCCTGGGGCGCTGATGCCGCAGGTTGGCCTAGACAGGCAGTGATGGGGCGTGACTGTCCCAGTTCCAGACAGAGGGCTGTGCCCGAGGTCCCCCAGTGAGACCCTGCCCGCTTCTCCCCACTCTGGCCCCCCCAGGCTATGGGAACCGTGCTTAGCTAGGTGGCTGGTGTCTGCTCCGGCTGCCGGGAGCTGGGAATAGGGGTTGGGGGTGTTAATCAGGGAGCGGCCGCCTGTCCCCTGTTCCCCTGGCCGCCTCCACTCCTGGCCTGCAGACACAAGGCACTAGAGACGGTGAGGCCTGGGGGGTCAGCCCTGGGCTTGACGGGGGGCAGGAGAGCAGAACCTAGGGAGTCGATGAGGCTGAAGGTCCCATGGGAAACGGGGACCTGGATCCAGTGGCTGGCGAGAGGGCGGCAGGGTGTGTGCAGACACCTCTGGGTGAGGCGGGGGGCAGGGGCGCTGATGAGAAGGAGGAGGTCCCCCCATCCCCGCCCCCCGCCTGCCCCAGCGAGGCTGCTGCCTGTATTTCTCACCCCAGCCCTGGCCTCCTCCTCTTGAAGGGTTTGTTTGGGCAACTCAACAGCCTGCTGATTTATGGGACGTTCTGCTGAATTTTATCTGCCCAGCAGTGTTCCCGAAGTTCCTTTGAAGTAGAAGAGTGTGTTGGGGTCAGAAACGCCATCCCAGGGTCGAAGGGACTCAGAGGGTCCGCAGACCAAGGCTTCTGCTCGGCCAGACTGGGGGCTGTGCTGGATCGAGTGTGACCCCTGGGTCCTCCCCCTGTCTGGGTCCAGCCCCAGCTTCTGTAGGGGGTGCCGTGTGTTGCTTTGCTCAAGCGAACCACTTAAGGCCAGATCTGTGCTTGTTCATTCATTCATTCATTCTCTTCTCCCTTGCCCGCTCCTTCTAAGCACGCCTTGGGCTTTAGTCACGAGCCCAGCGGCACTGGTTCCTGTGGACAGAGGGCAAGGCCCCGGGCTCATGTTTGGGAGCTCCCTGTCCGATGGTGGAGGCTCGTGGGCACGTGTCAGAGCGCCGTGCAGGCTCACCCGGGCAGCCCCCAGCCTTGTGGTGGTGGGCGGGCTTCCCCCCTCCAGGACCTGAGCCCCAGGGCTGGAGAGGCTGTTCCCCAGGCCTGGCGGGGACCCCAAGGGCAGGATGCTGGCGCAGAGGGGCGAGAGTGGAGAGGGGTGGGGGAGCCACCGACTCACTCACCTGTTTATTCGGCCACCAACAGATGCTTATAAAGCACGCAGCGGGGAGCTAATCAAAGCCCCTGGCCTCGTGGCTCTGACCCTCGAGTGGGGAGAGGGAGGGATGTCAAGGGCTTCCGATGGCTGTGGCAGTGGGGATGGATGAAGAGGGGGCGGGGAAGGGAGAGGGCACAGGCGGGGTCGCCCGGCAGGTGCCCCGAGGTGGATGCCCTGCTGAGCCAAGGACTGGGTGGGGGCGTCTGGTCCAGCAAAGAGGCCAGCGGTTCTCGGCCCCCCTGGCCCAGCCCCCACCCCACATCCAATCCCACCCGCTTTCTCTCTCTCTCTCTCTCTCGCAGCAGGCAGGCCCCGGGGAGTTCAGGACGCTGAGGAAAGGCTTCTCCCCGTACCACTCGGAGTCACAGCTCTCCAGCCTGCCGCCCTCCTACCAGGACTCCCTGCAGAACGTAAGTGCCCCTCCCCCAAGGGCCCCACCATGCCTAGGAGGACCCCGCACCCCCCAGGGAATTGGAGGGATGAGGCTCAGACCGAGCTCGTGACCTGCCCAGGGCCACGTCGGCGGTCACAGCTGAGCTGGGTGTGGGACCCTGAGCTTCTGCCCAAGCTCTTCCGGGGCAGGGCTTGGGCTCTCGACCCTTGCCTTCCACCTGTGACTCTTGGAGCCTTGTAAGGGCCCAGTGTGCTGGCGGGAGGTGGAGGCCCGGCTTGAGATGCCGTCCCTGGCATCGCAGGCTGGTGTAGCGGCCACGAGGCCCGGCCGCCGTCTGTGTCTCTCGTGGGCCTGTGTCCCTCCTCGGACGCAGCCGGGGGAGGCTGCCCGGCTGGGCTGGGGCTGGCCCGAGTCTGTGTGGGTGTCGCTACCCTGGCTTGAGCTCAGGTGTATGCTCATGTGCCTCAGTTCTTGCCAGTGGCCCCCACGGTTGTCCTGGGTTCTCGCCTGGGCCCTGACCTGCCCTGGGAGGGCAGCAGGGGGCCTGCTCCCCGGGACGAGCGTGGTCAGCTCAGGAGTGCTCCCTGTGGGTGAGCGTGCCATCGTCCCCGGTGACTGCGTGTGCAGAAGGCAGCGATCTATAGAGGCAGAGAGTGCGTGAGTGGTTGCCAGGGGCTGGGGGGAGCGGGGAGGAGGTGATGAAAGTGTTCTGTTGAGTGACTGCACAAATCGGTGAATGTGCAAAACCACCTCCCCCAGAAGCACGCGTCTGAGTGAGCCGTGGGATGTTTATTGAGCATCTGTTACTTGGAGGGCCATGCCGGGTTCTCCCCACGCCCAGAAACCCCATCACAGGGTGGGGACCTCACTGTCCCCCTGGAACAGATAGGAAACCGAGCCGGCCTGAGGTCACGGTGGGCCCACCTCTCTCCCAGGGTCCCGGCCTTGCTGCCCCCCTCCACCCCGGCCAGTGAGGGCGAGCCTGGGGCTCCTCCTGGGACTCCGAGCTGGCGGGAGCGGGCTGGCACCGCTGCTGGCTGCCGGCAGAACCCTCTGCAGTTTCTCTCCGAGGCCTCGCACCTTCTCCAGGAATGTAGCTGCTGACGCTGCGGAGGTGGCAAAGCCCGCTGACGACAGATAATCCAAATATTTACCCAGGAGCCCCGTGGCTCAATGAGGCTCCAATTGCTTCCTGATGAAGGGCTCTGAAAAGCCCAGCATCGCCCCCACAGGGGGCAGCTCCCCAGCCCTTCGTATCCTCTCCCTGGGCTGTGGGAAGCCTCACCGCTGATGGTACTGTGCGCTGAAGCCTCGGCAGGTTGCAAACTGGAAAGTGCGGTGCAAACCCTGCTGGCTCCCGTGATGTGCCAGGCCTGTGAGATGTGAGCAGAGGAAGCTCGCTCCTCTGCTCCTCAGGGCTGAGCCCCTGAGGCCTTGACAGTGCTGCTTGGGCTGTCAAAGGGAGGGAGGCTTCTGGAAGGCTTCCTGGAGGAGGCGTTAAGAGGGGTTCCATGGGCCTCCCTTAGGCCGCCCTGTGTGGCCAGGGGTTGTCACCCCACTTCAGAGGGAAGGAAGCTGAGGCCCACCGAGGTGAGGTGGGGTGGACTGCCAGGGTCACGTGGCTAGTCCATGCCAGCACCCAGGCCAAATTGGGCCTGGGGGCCGGGGGCCAGCCCGAAGCTCCACTGAGGCTGGGGGGCAGGTTCCTGGGGCGGAGGGGGAGGGTTGGGGTATCTCGTGGGAGGCCGCCACAGAGGGGCCCTAGCTTGGGTGGAGGCTCGTGGTCCAGGCCTCTCGGGCTGTTTAGGGGGCATGGAGCCTCTCTGGAGCGGCTGGGCGCTGAGCCCCATGTCCAGCGTACGGATGCACTGGGAGAGGAGGCTTGTATGGGGAGGACCCTCTGCCCTCTGATGCTGCCAGGGGCGTTGTCTCTCCGTACCTGGGTGTGGGCACGCCTTCTGTGAGGCTATTTTAAGTGTTCATTTCAGTGGATTTTAGTATCTTCACAGATCCATGCAATCATCGCAGCAAAATGTCTCCCTTATCCCAGAAAGCAAGCCCGTGCTCATTAGCAATCCCTCCCCACCCCCCACCCCCGCCAGCCCCCTGACAATCACTGATCTGCTTTCTGCCTCTCCGTTTGCCTTTTCTGGATATTTCATATAAATGGAAGCATAACACGTGTCCCTCTTTGTCCCTGGCTTCCGAGCACCGTTTCTAGGGTGCAGCCACACGGTAGCAGGTGTCAGAGCTTCATGCCTTTTCCTTACCAAGCAGCACCCCACCACGTGGGGACCCTCGTGTTGCTCATCCGTTTGTCAGTCGCTGTGCATGCCTCTGTTCCACTTTTGCCTCCTGTGGTTGTGCGTCTCTGAACACCCCCAGACGGGGCACTTGTGTGGACGTCTGTGTTCAGTTCTCTGGGGTGTACACTCGTCTCCCCACTTTGGACGCTGGTCCTGGCGTCCCACAGCCCCGGGCTGGAGGCTCGGGCCCCCTGGTGTACTAGCTGTTTGGCCTCAGGCAAGTCTTGCAGCCTTCCCCTCCTCATCTGTAAAATGGGTGCATAGAAAAGACAGCTTCCACACAGAGGGTTGCAGTCAGCCCTCGGTAGGCTGCCCTGCTCTGAGTGGGCACTTGGGGAGCTGGGGAGGCATCCTTGGGCCTTCCAGGCTGTGACTGGGGGAGTCTGCCAGGGTGAGCTGGTTTGGGAAGTGCTCTTAAGTTCACAGTCCTGACCAGTGTCTGGCGGTGGCTTCGCTCACAGGCTCCTCTGCGCACTCATTGAGTGAGTGAAGTCACTCTGTCGTGTCCAACTCTTTGCGACCCCATGGACTGTAGCTTACCAGGCTCCTCTGTTCATGGAATTTTCCAGGCAAGAGTACTGGAGTGAGTTGCCACTTCCTTCTCCAGGGGATCTTCCCGACCCAGGGATCGAAGCTGGGTCTCTCACATTGCAGGCAGATGTTTTACCATCTGAGCCACCAGGGAAGCCCCATTAGCACCTGCTATCGGCCCAGCGAGGAGGCCCAGGAAAGGGCTGGATTGCACAGCCTCCCCCAGCCACTCCTGGCCTTTGTTCTAGGAACATGTCCCCTTGCGGAGCAGGGAGCCCCAGGTGCAAACAAGACCTGAGCCCAGAGCCAACGGCCAGGCGCCTTCCGGGGCGGTACGTGTGTGACCGTCGCCCCCTGCTGGCCGGTGCGAGGAAGGCAGCCTTCTGTCCAGGTGCCCACCTGGGTGTGGCCCACACCCCCTCCAGTCCCTGCCCCCACTACCCCCCAGGACCCTGTTTGGTTCCCCCGTATGACACCAGAGACCAGGCAGCCCGGGCCAGAGTTAGGGAACAGCGTCCCAGGGCTCTGCACACGCCTTGGGACACACAGGGGCCCTGGCTGAGACAGAGACCGAGATCCAGAGTGGGTTGGGCCTCCCTTGAGAACCATGCTCATGCCCAGCTTTCCCAGACCCCAGGGCTGTGGGGTCTTGGCCTCTGCATGGAACCAGGAGCAGGGCAAGCCTGGCAGGCTCCCCTGGGAGCAGGTCCAGGCCATGCTGGCCGGTAGGGCAAGTGCCGAGGTTGGCCGCTGGTGGTGGAAGGTTCCAGACCCTGAGGGTCCCTGCACAGCGCAGCCAGGCTGGGAGGATCCCGGGGCCATGGCCTCATCTGAGCTCACTGAGTTGGCCTGGTCTCCAGAGGCGTCATCGGGCGGTTGATGGAGAAGAAAACCACAACTCAGAGACGGGAGGGATGCCCAAGGACTCTAGGGTCTTCTCTACCCTCACGCACTCCCTGGGGCATTCTCGGTGTTTTCTCTCTGGCTTCCAGCACCTGCTGCTTTATCGCAGGGCCCAGCCCAGCGTCTCCTGACCTCCTGGCTCCTGCTGGCCCCAGGGCTCCAGCTGTCTCTGAGTGTGAGCTCCCTCTGTGTGGCCTTGAGTCCTTCCTGACCTTGCTCTGGGGCCTGGGGTCCCCACTCCAGCCTGAAGGCCTGCCTCCAGCCCCACGGCCACAAGGCCAGCGCCCCTTGCCCGGGAGAAGCTGGACGGATGCTCGGCCTCTGACACGGGCAGGCAGGGGACCGGAGGCTGGATCCTTTCCTCTCCCAGCCTCATCTCCTGGCTTCCCCGGCTGTTGTGGGAACCTGGCTCCTAGTTGCCAGTTAGAGTGTTTGTAGAATGTGGTGGCCGTTCTCGGACAGGGCTGGGAGTGTCAGGGCTGGAAGCCCCATGATGGCCCTAGAGGATGGAAATGGGGGAGGGAGAGGGGCCTTAGGAGTCAGGCTGCCTGGGGCTGGAGCCCAAGCCCTTCCGCACCTTCCTAGGTGACCTGCCAAACAGAACAATAGACCTGCCCCGTGGGCTGTTTACAGGGGCCTATGGGAACGGGACGCAAAGGATGAGATGGTTGGATGGCATCACCAACTCCATGGACATGAGTTTGAGTAAACTCTGGGAGTTGGTGATGGACAGGGAGGCCTGGCATGCTGCAGTCCATGGGGTTGCAAAGAGTCGGACACGACTGAGCGACTGAACTGACTGACTGATGGGATTTGGGAGGTTTCTTGGGCAGGGGGAAGGTTTCTTGATGCTTCTTCTCTGCCCTGGCCCAGTCTTCTTTCCCAGCCTCCTCTCCCCCCATCACCTCAGCCCCCGTTTCCTCCCACTTGGGCCCTAGCCCAGATGCAAGGCCCTCTGCCAGCCGCCGGTTGCCCCATGGCCCCATGGCCCAGGAGCCACCCAGGGCAAGCTCCGAGCTCAGACACAGTCTATTCCCGCAGGGCCCAGCCTGCCCGGCTCCCGAGCTGCCCTCACCCCCGTCCGGCGGCTACAGCTCCACAGGGCAGAAGCCCGAGGCCGTGGTGCACGCAATGAAGGTGAGGGCCAGGCCCTGCCGGCTCCCACTGCTTTGGGGGACCCCCACCCTGGTCCCTGCTGCTCTTCCGGACCCTGTGACCCTGGACCCCACATTTGCCCTCTCCGGGCCTCAGGGCCGCTGAGCAGCAGGGCAGGAAGGCGGGGGGTGGGGGGGCATGACTGCCTGGGACAGTGTGGGGGAGGGGTTTGGGGGTGCTGGGCGGCAGCTGGGGGCGCTGAGGCCTGGTGGAGGTCAGGGAGGGGGGCAGTGGGCATTGCTCAGGGCCTGCCTGGTGACCCGGGGCTCGCCCCCCTTCAGGTCCTGGAGGTGCATGAAAACCTCGACCGGCCGCTGCAGGACAGCTGTGAGGAGGACCTGAGTGAGAAGGAGAAGGCCATCGTCCGCGAGATGTGCAACGTGAGCTGCGAGGGCCTGGGGGTGGGCTCGGGGGCTCCAGGATCTCCCAGCGGTCTCTGTTCCCCTCCTCCTCCTCCCCTCCCTCCTCCCCTCCCTCCTTCCCTGCCCCACCTTTGTTCTGACCCGCTTCCCCTCCCTGAGAACCAAGTCCCTGATCCTGGTCTGGTTTGCCCCGCGCGTCCTGACCCTTGACCCCTGACCCCTGTCCCCTGGTGTCAGTCTGGCTGCTAGCACACAGGTGGTGCTCACACTGTGGGTGCCCGTGGGGCCCTCTCTGCCCGGGGCTGCCCCCCTGGGGCTTCGGGGAGGCAGAGCGTTCTCCTCCTCTCCGCCTGGTCGATGCGTGCTGTCCCTGTGGACCTCGAGGGGGCCAGGAGGGAAGGGGATCACGGGGGCTGCACCCAGGCCCCGCTCGGGGTAGTGTGTCCTGAGTCCCCCTCCTCTGCCTGCCCCCCCCCGCCCCCCCGGGTCTGTAGACCCCACTGGGCCACCGTGAGGCCAGGGCCGCACCGATGTGATCTGCGTCGGGGTGGGGAGTGTGGTGGTGAGGGTGGGCGTGCACAGACCGGGTCTGAGGGTCTCCTCCGTGCCCCCTCCTGGCCCCAGGGCTCTGGGGGACGCAGGCGATCTTGAGCGACTGGGCAGTCTGTGTCCACAGGCCCCCAGGGGCGGCTCGGGGTGGGCCTTCCCCTCACAGCGCCCCCCCCTCCCCTCCCCACAGGTGGTCTGGAGGAAACTGGGAGATGCCGCCAGCTCCAAGCCCTCCATCCGGCAGCACCTCTCTGGGAACCAGTTCAAAGGGCCTTTGTAGGGCCGCTCCCCCGCGGACGTGGACTTGGCCCTTGTGCCGAGCCGCCGGCTCCTTTCTCCCTGGTGGACTGTACATAGGACGCTGCCTGTTGCCGCCTGGCTGCAGGGGGCGCGGCCCCCTCCCGCCTCTCAGACACCAGCACACCGGGGAGTCGGCTCCCCAGCAGAGCGGCCTGGACAGCTTCCTTCCTGCCCCGGGGCCCGGTGGCGGTGGGCGAGAGGCTGAGGGGTGCTTGGAGATGCCCAGCCCTGGCGAAGCGGTCCCCCGGGCTGCCGCCTGCCCAGGACAGTGGTCGCTGGCTGCCGGACCGCCCCACGGGGCTCCACTTCTGAACGCCGGCTCCCCGAGCAGGGTGCCCCGACTCTTGGATGATGGGGGCTCCACTGTGGCCCCTCCTCTGGCCCTCAGGCCCGGCGCCTCCCTGCTGCCAGCCGCTGCTTGTTTTTAGATTCCACACCCCCACCCTTGGCCACACACCCTCTGCCGTGTCCCCTCGCCTGTGCCAGCTGGTGCCCCATCTTTCTGGGTCCCTCGTGCCCAGGGGCCCAAGGCACTTCCTGGTCTGTGCTCCACACGACGGGCCGTGCGGAGCCTCTGGGCCGGGCCTCCCTCTGCGTGGGTGGCAGCGGGCCACGGCATGGCTGGGCCTCTGCTCAGGAATGGTCCCCCGGAGCCCAGGCCCCTTCCTGGGTGACTGTGCCCAGAGCTGCGTGGCCGCAGGTGAAGGGGTTCTGCCCTCCTTGGTAGGAGCCCCCCCCGGGCTCTGGCTTTCATTTTCCTGTGTGACCTTCAGCAAGTCACTCAGCATCTCTGGGCCCCTGGTGGGGAAAAAAGGAGGACTCAGAGGATCAGGGCCAGCAGCTCACGCACAGCGCAGGGGCCAGTGGGGACCCTCCTGCTGGAGGGGCGGCTGGCGGGGGCGGGGGGCTGCAGGGGAGCCCCGCTGCCTTGGCCCCCGCCTCGATGGGTGGCCGCCTCCCTCTCTGAGCTTCAGTGTCTTCTCCTGTCGAGGGCGCAGCCTAAGGCCCTCCTTGCAGGGCTCTGGGGATCAAATGAGACCTTCCGTGTAAAATGACCATGTATAAAACTGTAAAGCGAGACATGTAAATGTTAAAATTTATGTGAGGGAAGTGAGGCCCAGAGGCCTCGGTTTCCAGTTCCTCCAGCACCGCTGACCCCTGCACCTCGGCGGTACCGAGAGGCTGTCTCGGCCTCGTCCAGGCTCACGTGAGCGGCGGGGACCAGGCGAAGGGACGGGCGAGACTGCCCTGGTCTGCCCCCGCGGGGACTCAGAGCCGTCCCCACTGCCTGTCTGCCGTCGGCACCCTTGGGCGCACAGTCCCCGGGGAGAGGCCTGCGTCCGCAGAGTGCCGAGTGGGTGCTGCTGACAGCATCAGGCATGGTCCTGATGCCCTGAGCGTTGCAGGAAGCTATGGGCGCCCTGGAAGAGCTGGTCCTCAGGCCAGGTGGTGAGCTCCCCGTCTCCGGGGGTGTGCACTTGGAGCTGGGTGATTCCTACCTAGGTGGGCAGCGAGCTGGAGGGCAGAGGGCCCCCCTCCTGGGTCTCCGGGGTGGGAGCCACTCCCAAGAACCCGTGTGTCACGTTTGGGTCAGGTTGGCTCGGCCACCACTGAAAATAAGCAATAAGTCAGGCGTCCTGGTACCTGCGGGTCTCCTGCAAACTGACCCAGGGAACGGCCTCAAAGGGACCTTTCCCGGGTGGAGGGAGGTGACCCTGCCCCCTAATGCTGCGGTGGCGTCCAGGGGATGGGGCGGGGCAAGCGTTTCTGGCCGGTGCTGAGGTCTCCTTCCTGCCCCCTGCCCGTGTCCAGAGCCAGCGCTGCCTGGGAACGGCTTTCCAGGACAAAGCTGTACCTGGGATACCATCTTGCTCACCTAAGCTGTTGAAAAGCCTGCAGCGCTTCTGCCTGGCCCGCGCTGGGCCTGGGGCCTTGGCTGCAGCAGGAACCCTCGGCTGGGAGGAGGACCCCGGGATCCCGGCTAGCTCAGGGGGGTCCCAGCTCTGCCACCACGCAGGGAGTGCGCGCAGGGCGACCGTGGCACCCCTCCTCCCGTCCGGAGCCTTAGCTCTGAAGCTCGTGGGTAGGGGTGTCACTGAACCTGGTGTCCTTTTGTGAAGGTCCTTGTTTCAGACACTCTTTGCTGCCAGAGCCCCATGGGACCCCTATGCTGTGGCTTTCATCCCCACTGTGATGGATGTCACCCTTCCAGCCTCATCCCAGGTGGCCAGGCCCATCCTGGAATCAGAATCCACTGAGCACATTTTTATCCAAAAGTTATTAGCTACACATCAGTGTTTGAAAGAGAAAAGTGACCTTTCATTTTTTTTTTTTCTTTCTTGAAAACTTGAGAGGAAACCATGCATACTACTGATTTTTTTTTAAAGAAACAAAGGAAATGCATGACTGCAGAGCGGTAGAGGTGTATATTTTTCATAAGGTGGGGGAACTATTTGTGCTGCTCTCTGGGAACGGGTGCGTGCCTGGCTCCCGTCCCCGGGCCAGCAGCCACGCTCTGTCTTCCGAGGGACGCTGGAGCCCCGGGCCGACCCCTCCCCGGCTCCGGGCAGTGCCGGTAGCCCTGGACTCCTGTGCCCGTTTCTACCTTCTATTGAACCACTTTGATTTGGGGAGAGAAAAAGAAATAGAACTTTTTTGATAGTGTGGTAAAAACATTGATTTGAACTATTTTAGTAAAAGTAACAGAGAAGACTGTGATAGTGTATACTTTGCGCTAGATAAATAAAGGCTCCTTGCAAGCCTCCGCGGTGCGTATGCAGTGCTCATTATCTCTGGTGATGGGGCCCCTCGGGGCAGACAGTGGGGCTGACGCCCGCTGCTCCAGGGTCTCAGTCACAGACCAGCAGGGAAAAGGGTTTCCGGTCTAAACCCAGGGACCTGTCTATGGAGGGAGATGGACAGGCCCAAACCACCATCACATTCAACGACTTCCTCCCAAGAAAGCCCGAGCTGGTGCCTGATGTGGGAGGCCGGCCCCCGAAGGTCCTCCTGGGCCATCTCCTGGGGGGCATTCCTCCATGCCCTGCTCCCGTACCCCCAGAACCCCCGGGAAGAAGGCCTGCTTCTGGGCTGCAAACCCCAGGCGCCCCGCCTTCTGCCCGTAACAAAGGAAAGGGGCCATTGCAGAACTGATTTTATTTGGGTAACTGACTGAAGGAGTCTTGTTTGTAACCAAGATGGAATTCACAGTATGTTGTTACATTCACACTTAAAAAATATATCTCTATGTATAGGAATTTGCAAATTGATGTAAACATACATTACTTCCAAGAACATTTCTCCCTTTCTCCCTGGAAAAAGAATAGAGCCATCCAAGCAAGGCAGCCCCTTCAGAGTACCTCAAACACAAACGGGGTGGGTTCTCTCTAAATCAGACAGTGGTTCATCTGGCCTGGGCGCCGTGGGCTAGAACTTCATGAATGACAGCAATGACAAGCTTGACTTCAGACAGAACTGGACTATTGAAAACTGACTTTCCAGGAAAAATAGGCACTGGTTTCTAGAAGGAAATGCACTCCTCACTGAAGCTGTGTGTTGAGCCAGCATGGCTGGTGAACATTCTCAGCAGTGGGAAGTAACCCAGCGCAGGGCCCGAGGACACCGCCGAGCTGGGGGAGGCGGTGGGGGGAGAGGCTGCGGGGTCACAGCCGGGTGGCCCAGCCCCCCGACGGCTGCTGCGCCCACTCTTCAGGTGCGCAGGGGCACCCCAATTTCATCTCCGGTCCCGTCCACTTCTTCTCATACTCCAACTGTCGACGTAATACAAGGTACCCTGCTGCTTACCCACTTAAACTACTTTTCAAGTCGATTAGAAAAACTTTTCTTAAAAAAACAACAAAGGAAAAGAAAGGGGTCAAAGGTTATCTCATCCAGGCTGCCCGCCCCAGCCCCCCCACGGGAGGCATGCCAGGTGGCGGGATGGGCGGGGGCACAGGGGGCTGTCCCCCCGGGGGCACCGCCGGAGGCGGGTAGCTGGCCGGCGGCAGGCCCAGGCCCGGGGGCGGGTGCGGCGGGACCGCGTGGGTGGGGGGCAGGCGAGGGGGCGGGGGCGGGAAGTTGGGGTTGTAGGTGGGCGGGGGCGGGGGGTAGCCAGGAGTTGGGGGAGGGATGGCGGGCGGCGGGAAGGAGGCGGGGGGCGGGGGCACAGGCGGCGGCGGCGGGTTCGGCGGGTAGACGTGCGGGTGGTAGGGCAGGTGGGCCGGCGGGCCGTAGGCGGGCGGCAGAGCCCCGTAGGAGGGGCCCTCGGTCTTCATCATGGACTGCAGGCTCTGGTAGCCCTCCCCAGACATGTAGGAGCTGCTGGTGGACATCCCCGTCATGTAGCTGGAGGGCGGCGGCGGCGGCGGCCGGTGCGGCAGCGGCGGCGGCTGGTGCACAGGCGCCGGGTGGGCCGGAGGAGGGATCTGGACCTTGGGGAGGTCGCCGGCTTCCACCGGGCCTGGAGGCTCGGCCTCACCCAAGGCGGCTGCGAGGGGCGGCTTCCGGTCTGCGGAGAGGAGCCGGGTCACTGGCCCGCCCAGGCCGCTGCCTCCCCAGCAGGGCGGCGAGTGGAGGCAGGGGCCATTGCCCGCTCAGGGCTCCACGCACAGCCCAGTCAACCCTGGGGCTCCAGGCCCTGTCGCTGCGCCGTGGGCCACCTTCGCTTCTGCCGCCCGACAGCATGGCCTGCGCCTGTGTCCTGCCGCCGTGGGCTCGTTTCCACCACACAGGCCCTCCACCTCTCCCCGCTTGGTCCTGCGTGCACGACCACCTTGCCTCCAGTCGCTCTGCGGGTCCCCGCCTTGGTCCCGAGTGCATAAGCCACGGGCATTCCCTGCGGTGCAGGAAGCCCCTTCTGCCCCAGCCCCCCATCTAGCACAAACACGTGCGGGGCCCCTTCTTTCTGCCCATCTCGGCCCCCAGAGAAAGGCGAGCCCCCAGACTACAGCACTGCCTGCGGCACTGGTGTTCTGGCAGGACGCCTGAGAGATGGTCACACTGGTGACCTGGTGCTAACAACACCTGGGTCAGTCTCTGACCCCCCCCCCCACCCCCCCAGGTGGCAGGTCTGGCCAGTGCCCTGGGCGGCTCCTGTCCCAGCAGCCCACGGGGAGAGCTGACACCCCCAGAGGCTCAGAGGTCTCTGGAGCATCTTCCACCCTTCAGCAAACACACACCAATTTCCGCCTTCTCTAGCTAAACACTTCGCCTTCCAAAATGATGCCACGGGTAAAGAAGGAAAGTTCTTTATAACTTCCCGCCTCTACTTCTAGTGAGGTCACAGAAGTGTCCTAGTTCACTGGGTGCCTGTGAAGCACTTTTCATTCTTTCTTCTCCACGTGACTCCACGAACAACTGCTTCCTCTTCAAAGTGTACTGAGGAGAGACCCCGCCAAGAGGAAGCAGGAGCAGAGCCCGGAGCCTGAGGCCTACTGTGCTCCTGCCCGGACCTGCACAATGTTCCTAAGTTGGCAGGGCTGTTGTTTTCCTAAAACTAATTCTAAATTAGTTTCTCATGGGTAGTTCACCATCTCTGGATGCAAGAGATCAGAGATTATTCAGATATACTTAGAAGTCACAACATCCCCAAAATTATCCAGCTGTAAAAAACAATTTTCTGAGAGGAGCTGTGGCCTGCCTGGGCGCCAGTCGCAGAGGGCCCGAGCCTGGCCCCCGCCAGCGGGGTTGGGACAGGAGGAAGACGGGGGCGGGGCTGAGGGAGCCCCGGGTGTAGACCTTATGGAGCTTCTTGGAGTTACATGTAGGCCAGAAAAAATGACACCTCTGATGGGCAGAGGGAGGGAGATTTCAGGTCAGTGGAAACAGCCATGGATTACTTCTCTGGGATGCTCAAGCTGGAGTGCAGACTCACCCGAGCCCCTTCCGGTCCAGCCCCCTGCCTCACACCCTTTACCCCCTTCTCGGATGCACCCCCACCACCCCCGCCCACATCCCCACCACCAGCACTGTTCACAACAGGAGTTCCTTCTCAGACGTCTCCCTGTCTCCCCGCTGGGGTCCCTCTGATTTTAGCTTGGGGTCTGATGGGGGCTCTAGGGAACAGACTCTCAAGAACGAGGCAGGAGAGAAGACTTCCAGTATTTTTCAGGCCTGAGGACTGGGACTGCCCTTGGTGTAAATCTGAATTTTTCAGAGGGGAAGTTGTTTCCACTGTGCAAAGTGTATCTGGCTGCAGAGTACTCAAGTGAATTCAGAAATGTGAAACAAGAATATATCCAGAGGGGGCGAAGCGGGGAGAGGGCCGGATGGTGTAAAGTCAGGTAAGAGTGGGAGAATGAGGTTAGGGGAGGTGGGTGGGAGTTGGGGAGGGTGCAGACTGACTGGAAGAGATTTGATGACCCTGTTTGACGACAAAGGGGGTCATCAGAACACATCTGTCCCGGTCAGTCTGCACCCTCTCCAACTCCCACCCCCCTCAACCCCCTTTATGTTACAGGGGTTTCCCTGGTGGCACAGACAGTAAAATCTGCCTGCAATGCAGGAGACCCTGGATCAATCCCCTGGGTTGGGAAGATGCCCTGGAGATGGAAATGGCAACCCACTCCAGTATTCCTGCCTGGAGAATTCCACTGACAGAGGAGCTCGGCGGGCTACAGTCTATAGAGTCGCAAAAAGTCGGACAACACTGAGCGAATATCCACACCCAGGTCGTTAATGTCTTTTTATATTTCTGAAATTCTTCTAGAAATTTTCCCCAGGACTTCCAAAATCTGTCCTTCAAAAAGGCAGAGAGAAAAGCTGGTCTTCCCAAAGACCAGCAGCGCTTACCTGGAGGTGGATGGGCTGGAGGCAATGGAGGGTGAGTGGGCTCGATTTTGGGAATTTTAGGTGGTGGTGGTTCTAAAAAGAAAAAATAGATTTTAAAAAGCGACTCTTCATGTAGAATAAACATGTCAGAGAGAGAGAGAAGGAACAGAAAAATGTACCGTTAAGGAATTTTTTTGGGGAAAAGGCAGATGTGAAGGCTTTAAGGGAAGCTGAGGACAGACTGGCTAAACCATCCTTTTAAAAGAACAAAAAGGAAATCAAACAAATACACCCCTCTGTCCCCCCCCCCACCCCCCGCACGCCCCACACCTCTCACCACCTCCCTCCCCAAAACAAAAATGGCCAGCCCATTTTCCGTATCTGCCCAGTTTTCTCCTGACCACCTAAGACAAGCCCTCCAATGACCTGAGAGAAGTGGAGTGAATCTCAGGTGCCAAGTGGTATCCATCGGGGTCCACCCTAACGCAGAGAACACAAAGAAAGGCCCCGAGTGTGCACAGGGGCAACTGCCGCTGTTTAATTCTCGCTCAGGCACATCTGAGGTTATTTTCTCTCACAAGTATTTACTCCCAGTTATCAGCCCATTAACTGGTGGCTGGAGGCGAGCAGACCTAACAGCAAAGCAGTCGGGACCACTTGAGGCAGAGCACACGGCCCACCCTTTGGGGTGGGGCAGCTGCGTGGAAATGGCACCTCCAGTGACCACTTGGCTAAGTGGCCAAGACAGGCTGCACTGCGTCCAGTACCTTCTGGTCATGAGTAGAGAGAGTGTGCATACAACCAAAAAAGCACTCCATCTTTTTGTGTGTATTTTTGGTTCTTTCTCCCTGAAACTTGCTCTATTCTAGCTTGTACACCACTCTGCCCTGTAGTTGCTCAGCATTCCTGGCTTCCTCTGTCTTAAACACAGGCTGAATTTGAGGTCCAGGGACAGCCCCTCTTTACCCTCTTCCTGAGAGATCCCCCCGACCCAATTCCCCAGCCTCCGTGCCGTGAGTGCTGCCGGAGACTTTCTGAACGGAATGAAGTCAGACCGTGCCATCTCCCGCTCACACACCTCCCGTGGTGCCCCAGCTTCTGCAGCACCCACCCTCCACCAGGTGGGCACGGTCACTGCTTCCATCCCATCTTCAGTTCTAGCAAAAGCCACTCCCCTTGAACCCAGTCCAGTAAAACTCCTTTCTCTGTTTTCTCCCAAATTCTCAATTCCACTGATCAGTTTTCATCTACCTAAAGACTCCACCCTGTCCGCCCCAGCTGGCTGATGTCAGTCCTCCCCCAAGGCCCACCGGGCTTGTTTCTGCCTCTCACAGACATGGTACCGGCTCAGCGGATCGTACACCCCAGTGAAAAACAGCACAGCCCCCTCCTCTGTGTCTCACACTCACTGCTTACCCACGTGGAGCCAAAAAACAAAAGATCTCCCCTGTACTGAACTCATCACTTCCCCAAAGATCCTGAGAAAAACGTAGCTTTACTGTAATGTGAAGATCTCACAACAGTTCAATAAATAATTCCTGGGGTTCCTACCCTGGAACCAAGCAACAGAGAAAACGGAGAATCAGAAATACAGACACCCGCTCTGTGCTTGCACAGGGATCATCACCACGGGGCCGGCTGAGTCGGAGGCAACACGCCTCTAGTCGTCTCTGTGATCATCCTGCTTCCCTCACTTTGGTTTCTAGCACAGAAACAAGTTAACCAACTCGGCTCCACAAATATGGGGAAAATAGGTGTTGCAAAGAAGCCTGGCCCTGTAAGCACAGGCGGCACCCTGGCTCGCGGCTCCCCTCCTTTCTACCTGCACGCTGCTGCCTGCTGCTCAGCCAGGGGGCCTTCACTCTGTTGACTGCGGTGGGCTTAACTAACCTTCAAAAATAAATGCTGCTGCAGTGGTTCGCCTACATTCCTAACTATATTTTGATATACAGTCGGCCCCTCGCATCTGTAGACAGGGAGGGCAGACTATGAAACTTGAGCATCTGGGAGTCTGGTATCCAAGGCGGGTCGGTCCCGGAGGCTGTCCCGCCACCGCTGATACCAAGGAACGACCGGAAGTTGCTGAGCATGTTTTCACTGCCGCTAGTGATTTTCTTTGAACTGATACTTTGTTAGAGTACAATCCAAAAACACACAGTCGAGGAATATACAGAAGAGACAATGCAGGTAGGATAAAGTTTTTGCTGGGCTCCAACGTTAAATTTTAAGGCCAATCTAAATCTGAAAGGAAATGAGTTTTTGATTAAGAATCTAAAGTTTTGATAAACAACACATAAAACTAAAACAGGAAGCACAAGAACAGCAAATTACCTGCTGCTTTGTTCTCTTCTTTGGGAGAAACAACCTGTTACAAAAGAAAATACACAGTGGTTAACCAAGACTCTGAAAAGTAATCATCAGAAAAACGGATTATTCAGGCACTGCAGAATCACAGCCAGACACAGCCTCAGACAAAAATTAACTTTGGCTTGAACCTGCAGAGCAAACCAAGGCATCTGACAGGTCATCATTTCTGCCTCCTTCCTCTTTCCCTTTCAAATCGGACAGAAGGACTAGCTTTTCTGCGCAGTGAGTCCTGTGCCCTCCCTCAAGCCGTCGGAGCTGCGGTGAGCGGGGCCTGCTGCCCTGCCTGTCCCGTAGGGCTTCCCCCTGCAGTGGGGAGGAACCTTCACAGACACCGCGCGTCACTGACAGCCAGGGGAGACGCCGACCCCAGCAGTCAGTGTGCAGATGTGCGAACGACCCCTGGCAGGGTCTGGGGCCCCGGCATAGCAACAGCAGTGCTGAAGGATGGAGCTGCCCTGGCTCCCAGAGGCCTCCCCTCAACCACACCAGCGGTCCAGCTGCCCACGGACATGCAGACGGCAAGGCTGCAGTTCCCGGCGATCCTCAGCAAGGGGAACGTGCGTGGGGGGTTGCCGTGGGGAGCCAGCCACCTGGCGCTGAGCCGGCGCACTCACCACAGTTCGCTTCGCCTGCCGGGGGGGACTAGGCTGCGGGGATGGCTTCTTGGGCGGCTGGGTGGGCGGCGGCGGCGGCTGCTGGGCCGGCTGCTGCGAGTCCTTCTGTGGGGGTTGGGGCGGCTCGGGGCCTGGAGGCGGCTGTGACGGTGGCACTGGTGGCACTTGCGGTGTAGGCTGGAGAGATGGGGGCTGCTGCAGCTGGTGGGGGGTGTGATGAGGCATCTGTTGTTTCCCTTGTGAGTACAGATCCAGGATTTGGTGGCAGATGTCTAAACGAGAGGCAACAATTGCATTCCTCACAAGGTGATGTTTTAAAATGCCCCCAAGGTCCCTTGCAGCTATGATGCCCCTACAAGGACCATTATGCCGGGTCGTATGTGTATTAACAAATCACCCATCTCTGGTGTGTGAAGCACTGCTGTGCATTTTCAGTTCACCCTTGGACAGAATGAACACTCTAGAGAATTTAATTAAAGAATAGTTTGCATGCACCTACTGGGGAAAATCCATTCTCGGGACTCAAGTTTCCCAGGGAAGAATGATCAGCCTGCAGAAAGCTCAGCACGCCCCATACCTTCCAAAACATCCACAGGGACGTCTTGCACGAACTGCTCCCACCATCTCCTGTACATGGGTTTGGAGGTCCACTCTTGTATTTCAAATTTGCACAAACGTCCCGCAAGATACATCACTGCCACTGCTATGATCTCTGGTTCCCACTGTAGTGACAAGGTCGTGCAGAGACTAGTTCAACAAGAAAAAGAGGTGACTTGACTTGGGTGAGCAAACACTTATGACTAACTGAGTGCAGGGGGATTAGATGCTGTATCCAAGTGTCTTGTTTGCTTATAATCCCCTATACATGATCAAATACAGTATTATTAATAAGCAACTTTTTAGCCTTCTAAACATACTGAAATGAGTTATTAACTACAGCTACTAATCTGTCTGTTCCTTGAAGAGGCAGAAGAATTCCAGCACCTTTAGAAACTGCTATGCCGTGAAAAACAAGTGAAATTGCTTAAGTTCTTAAGTGGCTGGAATCCTGGTGCTGACCCTTCTCCTCACATGAAGCAACGCTACTCATGGGCATTCTGTTCCCCATATAGTACCTCATTAGCTCTCTGGGCTCCAAGAACATCAGCCTTTAGAACCACCACAAAAAGTACAAAACTGCAGATACATACTCTCCAACTTTTGCAAAATCAAATGGATTTAAGTATTTACTTGTCAAAATTCTCTGGTATATTGCGTTGGACTTCTGTTTCAAGCTGGTGGTAAGGCTTCAGCATCCTGTACCACCATGACGTAACAGGTTACCCCTCTGCCGGGAAGCAGATGACCTGGATTTTATTTAACCCCAGCTCTGCCGTGTACTGGGCCCTAAAGCTGGGGCAAGTCAGTTTCCTCACGACAAAATAAGGGGTTCGGGTTAGATGACACATGAAGTCCCTGCCTGTTTGAAAGCACCACGATTAAACCAATGTGAACACGCGTACCTGTCATTGACGAATGTCCATGCCATTTGAACCAACTTTTGAATTTTGTTTTTGTCACCTAGAGATGGGAAAGAGAAGGCAAATTAGTAGCAACAGAAAGAAAACACAAGGCCCGAGAGGCAGTAAGTGCTCATTTGAAGTCTACCGTGCACTCAGCAGCAGTCCTGACACACAGCAAAGAGCTGCTGCCGGGCAGCCAAGGACAGACGAGCGGGCCCAGGTCCTACCTCTGTCCCCTGTCCACATGACCCACGCTGAACCACCATTTATGGGAAACCTGGCTCTGAGGCTGATTTTATTAGGCTATTTAAAAAATTCTGACTCATTTTCCTGCCTCATATCACTTGGCAACTGGATGACAGAGCCTGTTTATACATAAAAGGAAACAGCATTAGCAGCTATAACATGAATTGTCTGGCAAGCTATGGCCTGGGTACTTCAAACACTGAACTTTCTGCTCTTCTCTCTTGAAAAGTATAATCTGAGTGTCATCAAATTATTATGCAGATGATTTCAGAATGAAGAGGTTCTCTTCATAACGTTTTTTCTTCTCACCTTTGAGTTGTTTTGCATACTTGAGTAGGAATTGGTACGGATGTTCTACCTGTAAATCAAACTTTATGGTCTGCAGTAAGATTCTCTCCAGAACCATTACTTCTTCCTAAAAATGAAATAACAAATGCTGGGGTAGTAATTTCAATCACAGGTCTGAAACAGCATTAAAAACATGAGCTTTCCTTTTATTCGCTCTCCCAAGTTCTATTTTAGAAACTAGTTTTCATTCCCTTTCTCCTCTCTCCCACTCAGGCCTTTAACATGCTCAGAAGACGATAAAATTCTCAAAAGAACTACAAGTAGGAAAACAAAACAATCAGAGTTAATTTTTAAAACTATTATAGGAAACAAACATTCTCAGAAATGTTATTACGTTCAACACACAAGTCCCCTTTAAAAAACAGATCTTTACTTTATAGATTCATTAATAAACCTTGGTTTCCTTCCAAACCTGTATTAAAAAATGCAATCTTTCAGGCATTTACACTGAAAATTTTAAGCAAGAAAGACTGTAATAGTGGCAGCTTCATGCATACCTGGACAGTGAATTATACCAGTTAAATGTGTGTGTGTGTGAATGGGGCACATCATTACTGTGTTTTAATCTTTCATCTTCCTGAAACAGGCTTTCCCAATGTTATTTATTGAATAAATCATCATCTTCTCTTTTATCAAAGTACATCCTAAGCTGCCTATTCATATACACATGTGTGCTCACATACAATCTTTTTTTTGTTCATAGATCTGTTGGTCTATCTCTGTACCAGGACCAAAGTGATTAAACATTTGGGACAGTTCAATTATTACTTCTCTTTTAAAAAATGTTTCTTGTTTTTGCATGTTCCCCCTAACACCTGCATTTTAATATCATTTTATTTGGTACCATTCTAGAAAAAATGAAGGCCACTATGTTCTGACTGGGAACTCACTGATTTATAGAATGGACCTTTTAATTACACTGTATCTTACTATCAAAAATTTATTTATGAAAATCTCCTTTCCAATCTGTTTGTAGTTCTAAAGTCTCCCAGTCCCAACATGGTTTCCATAAATCTCTTTTAAGGTTTACTCCTGGATATATTATTTTACTGCTGTTATTGTAAATGGAATCTCTTTTGATTATACTTCCTAACTAGTTAATAAACAAGAACTTCTTGAATTCAACGGCTGTACAGCCTGACTGAGCACTTACATTAAGACAATTTCACTTGATTGTAAAATACTGTCAAGATGCTCTGTGAGGCAAGAATAGTTAGAATCACTTGTTTGAGTTGAAGAAGAAAGGGTTTCAAGAGACTGACAATCTCATCGTTAACAGTTACATAAATCTGTTAACTCTGGGAAGAGAAGCCATGTAGATAACTGGTTTTAGGTTCAAGTATGGTATCAGTTCACAGAAGGCAGAGGATTCTACCACAAGAGTTATTCCAGACGGCAGGGCAGGCAGGGTGAATGTGCTTCCACTCAAGTTTCCCAAGTGTTCTCTCAAGAAAGTTTTTTCAAGTCTTAACACTTTCATACAGTATGAAAAAAAAAAAAAGAAAAAAAGATCCCACCATCACTGTCTCCTCCACCCCAACCCCTCAGTGTTTTTGTCACCACCTGTTTCCTAGAAGCTTCATCGTGTCTTCTAAATTTGGGAACACTCTTTAACAAGTGTCCAGACTGTAGCCCATACAGTATAGTATTACGAGACAGCTCAAGGCTTGGCCTCCCTTTGTGTTTCAGATACTCAATTAAAGGGATAATTATAGGTCTGGGTGCCAACGTCACCCCTCGGGGAACTTTCCCTCAGCCCCGTACTACCTGTCTGGAATACCTGCCTAGGTTCCCAGATGGCAAGCCCTCACCATACCTTTTAATAACCTTTCACAGCATTTATCACATCTCATAAGCAGATCACTGGCTATCTGAATATTTGATCATAAAATCTATCCCTCCACTCGACTGTAAAACCCATGAGAGCAAAGGCCATGCCTGTTTTGCTACCTGTGAGTGTTAGTCGCTCAGTCGTGACCGACTCTTTGCAACCCCACTGACTGAAGCCCACCAGGCTCCTCTGTCCATGGGATTTCCCAGGCAAGGATATGGAGTGGGTTGCCATTCCCTTCTCCAGGGGATCTTCTTGACCCAGGGATCGAACCCAAGTCTCCTGCACTGCAGGCAGATTCTTTACTGACTGAGCTATGAGGGAAGCCCTATTGCTACCAATGTCTAGTGCTTAACACAGAGCCTGGAACAAGTACTTGTTGAGTACATGAGAGATTAACGTAACAGGGAGAAATCACACAGTTCGGGCAAAGTTTATTAGGATGTGATTCAGGACCTTATTTTTCTTATGTGCTTACATGGCCTCCCTCCAAACTGCCCTCCTCTCCTCTCCATCGAGACAGTATCTATCACAGTGTTCTCACTGCTCCCAGACCCAGGTTCTTTCCTTTGGCCCCGACACCCAGTCAGGTGTAGGAAGACTGCATGTGAGAAAGCAGAGTGTGGGCTACAGAGCACGCTACCCATGTGGGTCAAGCTGGCCTGCATTAAAAGCTTGATGAGCACGGCCATTCCCCACTTGCTGGCCTCGGGGCACTGCGCCGCAGGACTTCCGCCTCGCTGTGCCTGGCCCGGGTCTCAGGTTCCTGGCGTGCTGGTGCAGGGGGTTAAGGCTGCAAGCAGAAGAGGACTCCTCCAAAGGCGCCCTGGACGACGCACACCAGCGGCTGCAGCTTCCAGATCTTTGCGACTCCTGAGTAACCACGGCTCGTTAGCCACAAGGTCCTTCTGCCCCTGTGACCAGAGCTGACTAAAGCACGATCCATTTCTACAACAGACTCTGTGCTCCGTGAAAATAAAAAACCTATGGCATCAGAAATATCTAATGGTACATTACTTTCATAAAATATATTTTTGACCACTGGTAGTTATGAGTTTATCATAGGTTCACATTTTCATAAACAGGTGAATGGATTTATAAACAAGTTCAAGGGATAGGGTTACCCACACCGACAATACTTACACAAAGGACCACCATTTATTGCAACCACAGAACGTGCAAAAGCATTCTGGCCTCTGTCACCTCTTTGAAGGGAGAAGGAAAACTAGCACATGTGTTTTATACACACATACAGATTCTGCGGGCCGGAGGGAGGGTGACTGCCATGGGAAGCAACACCAGCTGACTAGGAGAAACAGGGCCGTGGGTGCGCCGAACATCTCCGACTGGGTCAGCTTTGCATTTCTGTGATTCTCAGTTTCTCCCCACAATCTCAGCCTGTCATTTACTCAACAAGTACCTGCTGAACATCTACCCTGTCCAGCCAGGAGAGAACACGAGGCACCAGGCAGAACAGACAGGGTCTGAGCGCTCACAGACGACAACTGAGAAAAGGGATACTCTGTGTGTGCTGACCTGGTTAAAAAAGCTACGTAATTATGAGCTGTGATAAAGGTTATAAAGGATCACTCTCATCAATGCTATAAGGATCATAATGGGAGATCCTGACAAGAACAGGGAGAAGGAAAGCCGCTACCAATCCCTGAAAGTGGTCTTTTTAGAACATAATAAAAGAATGTGTACAATTATTTTGCCACCATTTCCTGACAGTAGCAGGTGTTGTGGGGAAGGGACAAGATGGACAGTCTGTTAATCTGGGTGTCTGCAAATGTTCGTATCTTCCACCATTCTTGGGAAGCAAAAGACACGCAGCACATGCACACACAGCACCCGTACTTTCTGTCTGCCCAGAAGCCGGCTAGAGATGAACCCAAGAAGCCAAACTGCTTCTGGGCCTAAGAGTGCTAACGGCCATGAGAACTTTGCTCCTACTGGTTCTATGTGCCGTTGCCCCTAAAGGGCTCAGAAGCCGACACAGCACATCAGTAGCTGCCACCTAAGTGTACAGTACATTATCTCCCCTCCTTACTCACAGAAGCAAGGAAGAGCAATCTCTGTATAAGGGCCTCTTAGGGATTCCAGGGACTGGCAGATACTGGGGCCACAGCCATTGTCAACACAGGAGCTCTGCCACAATGCTGCGCTGAGGAATCAAGACCTGAGCACAGAAGTTACGCCTCTTACCTTTGGGTCATCTCCAAACTGGCCAAACTGCACATCATTTAATAAACTCCGCGCTGTTTTGATGATATCTTTACATTTTTTTGGTGTTTCTTCTACTTTCCCAGCCAGAAAGAGACAACAAGCTCCTGTCACCTAAAAGGAAGACAAAAGCTCTTGATCTCACTATCAGGGCTCACCCAGAAACAGAAGGATTTGGGGCCTTCACCATCAACTGGGGCGCCTCCCTTCCTGTCTTGCTCTTCTCATTCACAAACACTAGGGCACTCTAAAAGCCTGAAGGAAAGTCCACATACAGACAATCCACCCTGCGACCTCCAATTCGGCTTCACAAATTATTTAAAATATAGTTTTCTAAATTGCCATGTAAATCATGTAGATGGAAAAAGTCACAAAAACAAACTTCTCATGTTGTGCTCTTAGAGACACTGCCTCCCTGACCAGTAGCCTTGCTCAGAGAGTGTTCGCCCCGTACCACGCCCGTGCTCTTTCCTTCCTTCTGCTGCCCAACTCCTGGTCCAGCTCCTCGTCCCTGTGACCCTCACTGCTCTGTCTCCAGCTTTCCTCTGCCTGCTTGCTCTTCTGCGTGCCCCTCCATTCACAGGATCCTGACCACACGTCACACAGCAGTCAGTACCGTGCTGGAGTATAAAGCGGATCCAGACACGGTCTCTCCCCCGAGAACATCACAAACTAGTGAGGAAGAGATGCGTGCAAAACTAAGTAACTCAGCAAAAGGAAGAAGCCCCAGCAGACTAACTTCCTGTTATGTCTAATTCTGTCTTCTTCATAAAACCCTCCCATCGCGTCAGCTGACCTACTAAAGTCACAGTTCCCCAGTCTGGAATTCAAGGTCCACAACAGTCTAGCTCAGACTACTTTTGCACCCAGAGTCCCACCATGCCCTTCCTGCCCACGGGCCTCCTGGCTGGCTGCACGCCCGCCCCAGAGCCTGGCTCAGCTTGGTTTCTGGCGGAAGACTGCTCAGTCTCATCTCAGCGCAGCAAGGTCCCACTCACCGCCAAGGCTTAACTCAGGGCTGGCACTGCCCCGACCCCTCCATGGTGCAGGCTACCCCTCCCCTGGAGCGCTAGCCTTCTTCCCTGCCTCTCCCATGGCCTCGCCCTCTACTGTGTGCTTGGCATTCATCAGACCAGCTGTCCTGGACCGGAAACTACTGGAGGTGGCATCTCCCACAGAGCAGGTTTAAAAAGTAACTGAAGACTCACTGACATGGAACAAAGAACTCCGATGCCATCTTGGGCTTTGCTGGGTCTCAACCGTAAGGCCAATCTTATCTTGGGAAAAGTAACAAGGAAGTAAAGTACACTAAGGACGACACGATTATGGTTCATACTGACCCAAATAAAACAGTCAAAAAAGATTTTAATACAGTTAATTGGGAAAAAACAAAGTTTGAACTTGATTTTGTTTATATATAGTATGCGCCATACAAAAATGAATACTTCCTGTAAAATACAATAAAAAGAAAGGCTACAATCTGTTCACTGAACTATGTAGAAATAATAACACATGATAGAGAATTATAATAGAATTAAAATACTTACATATCTTGGAAATTGCTTGAAGGAATGGAACATATAGAAGCGATGAAAATAAATTATTCCAGTTGCCAGGGTGTCATAGTGTCTGTTGTTCTGGTTAAGGACTTTGGCCAAGAATTATGTCTTCGTTAAATGCAGAAAAATAATAAAAGCGAACAATAACAACAAGAGAAGTGGGAAGGCAAATATTATCAGTGACAAAGCAGGTGAATGGGAGCCTCAAGGTGTCAGGATTCTGGTACAAGCTGCAGTCTGTGCTTTAATAAGGTGTGTGTGCTGTGTGCTCAGCTGTGTCTGACTCTTTGTGACCCCATGGACTGCAGCCTGCGCGGTTTCTCTGTCCATGGGATTCTCCAGGCAAGAATACCAGGGTGGGTGGCCATGCCCTCCTCCAGGGGACCTTCCCAACCTAGGGACTGGCCCTGCATCTCTGCATTCGCCAGTGGCTTCTTTACCACTGCGCCACCTGGGAAGCTTTAGCAAGGCAGGGCTTCACTACCCTTAGATATACTCCCTCTGTGATCAGCAGGCGCTGCTTTCCATACTGGTGGCCACAAGCTCAGTGGTTATGTCTTCACACTTAAGTTGTAAAAAAGAAACAGAAAACCTCTAAGGAGCCAAGCAAATCTGAAGTAGCATTTAAATAAGAAAGATATTTAAAAGCTGTTTTAGTCAGGGATGTTACTCTTTTATCTATAATGCCTAATTTAATTCTTGGTGGTGGTGGTGGGGAACCCATCTATTGTAGATTCCAGAAACAGGATACAGTCCCAAACGTGTGCCCACATCAAAGATGAACCGTGCCCCTTCTCGGCGGTACCGGGCCTCAGTTGCTGGATCAAGTCCTTCTAGCTGTGAGGGTGTATGAGCCAAGTCTTTTTTATCCCAGTACCAACATGGTTTTGTGTGGTCCAGGTTTGCTGAGGTTACTGAAGGGCTTGAATTTTCTTTATTCTCCTTCATTTATTGAAGTAGACTTGTTCTTTCCAAAAGACTTTCGGAAAAAATGTTAGAATCCTGAGAAAAAGAGAAGAAGTAATGTTGGAAAGGGATACCTCACATTAAACAATCTCCATCATTATAAACAATCTACAATCATAGATTTTTACTTGATAAAAAAAATTCCAATAGAGGACACACTACTGATTGGCATTTTGAAGACCAGGCTCATCTCCAAACACAATATAACACTCAAGTGACATGTAGTATGATAAATCCCATATTTCACAGCTTAAAAGGAAGAGCATTTGTCTCATTTCTTTCTGCCTTTCTTCATTAGACCTAGCTTCCTCATGCTGGTCTACATTCTGTTCTTCAGTAAAACCTAGGTCTGTCCTAACCCAAAAGATTTATGCTCCAAAATTATCCATTTCTTCCATCTAGCATCCAATCAAATTTTCCCTTTTTTAGTTTACTTGATTCCATTTAGGTACTTTCACTTAGAAAAGCCACCATACTGGATGAATTAATATCTGAACAAGCCACTGAACAGAGCAATGTAGATCAGGTATGGGTGTAGTGATCTAGGGGGAGAGGGTGGAGGGAGGTGGCCTATAAGGAAAAGAAGTGCCTTTAAATTTTTCTTGCTTTCATCCCCTTCTCTTTCATTCAGAATGAAGAAATTCTCTAAAACCTCTAAGCTGGGAAAAGAAAACAATAAATAAGAATTCTCACCTAGAGATCATTATAATATGTAAATTATTTGTAAATCGGACCAGAAAACAGGAATTTTCATACAGGGCAGAGAAAAGGTTCTAAGGAGGCAGCTAGAACCAGATTGGTCTGGTTCAGCAAGAAAGTAGCATCCGGGCAGCCAGGCTCTGGGCCAGGGCCTTCAGTTAATCTGGAAACCTAACTTCTCCTGTGCGCCACACTTCATCTCTGGTCAGAAAAGTGACAGGGGGTGGACTGCTCTCCTTGCACCTGTGAGCTCTAAAGAGAATGTGGTCTTCCTCCAACAGGAAGAATGAAGTACTACCTGGAGAAAAGTAATCTTCTTGAACTAATTTACGCTCTGTGTGACTGAACTGGGCAATGGGTGGGGGCCGGGGGAGACTGGTTCACTAAAGCCTCAGTATATATTAAGAGTTCATAATCAGATGCTTAGTAAAAATGAAGAGTTGGTTTTTTCTTAATCTTTGATCTCGTTTATATATGTGTGTGTATCTGTCTATATGTTTCCTTTGCACTGAAAAACTTAATCTTCAGTTATACCATTTATATATTTGCTTTATCTTATAATATATCCAGAAAATGGTATATCTCAGATGTCGTACTGAGATATCATTTCTCACCAATCAGATCGGCAAAAAGCCCAAATCTTTTCTGCTGGCAAGGCCAGAGAAAAGCAAGTAATCTCATATGCTGCTGGTGGGGGTACAAAATGGAACAACTCTCACAGAGGGGAATTTGGCAATATGTAACAAAATTGCAGCAGCACTTGCTCTTTGATTTAGCAATTCCACTTCAAAGGATCTACTCGGACAACATCATCACAAATAGAAGACAAAGGTGCACAAGATCATTCAAAGTATTGTTTATAACAGCAAAAACTACAGACAATGCAAATGCCCATCATTAGGGCACTAGCTGAATAACATGGTACATTAACACAAACGGCGTGCCATGCAGCTATTATGACAGACTGAGAAAGATCTTTAACTATGGGTGTGGAGAAATTTCCAGGATCAGCATACATGGTTACTAACATTGGTACATATCTATGTAAGAAAAGAGGGGAAGTAAGAATAGATATCTTTACTTAAAAAAAAAACAAAAAACAAACACTAATCAAAAAACTGGTTACCAACAGGGAATGGAAAGAACTGGGATGGGAACAAGATTTCTCTGAGTACATCTTTTTATATGGTTTTACTTAAAAACAACAACAACCATTTAAAAATAATTTTAGATTTATAGAAGAGTTGTAAAGATGGTTGTAAAGATGAATTTTCGTATATCCTAAACCAGCTTCCCTTAAAAAATTAATTTTGGAAACTTACTAACTGCACTATATAGCCTTGATCTGGACTTTGAATTTTTCCAAAAATCTCTTTTCCGTTCCAGGATCTAATCCAGGATGCTACGTTGCATTTGGGGGCTCACGTTTCCTTAATATCTTCTAATATGTTTCTCATGTTTTCCTTGTTTATCTTGACCCTCCTAGTTTTGAAGAGTACTAGAAGGTAATAAATGTCTTGATTTAGGTCTGTCTGATATTTTCCTATTAATAGACTGGAGTTCTGAGGAAGAACGTCATAAAGTGCCCTTCTCATCACATCACGTGAGGGGGCAAGTGACTGCAGAATGACCTGCTTTACTGTCCTCATTTGGTTACGATGGGGTCTGCCAGTTTCTCACTGTAAGTCACTATTTCTCACTTTTTATCTTCTATTCTTTAAGAGCGACCTCAAGGTCCAGGCCACACTCTAGGGTAAGGGAAATAAGGGAGTTAAGTGCCACTGCCTGAAGGAGTTGTACTGAAGAATGTGTGCAGACCTCTATCAAAACTACTGCAATATAAATATCTTGGGGGGGGGGATTTTGCAATGCAAAATAGTATGCAAAGTACCTGTTTCTCCTAAAAGCATCACCTATTAATTTAAGCATTCCTGAGGATCTTGCCTGCAACCACTACTATGGTGCTCTAGTGGCGATTTTCTCTTTCTTTCCTTCCTTCAACATCACTTGGAGTTCTTTTGTAAGAAAGATTTGTTCCTTCTCCCTCATTTATTTAAACAAGGATGGGCTCATCAACACTTACCTTATTCTCTGAGTTATAATCCCACCACTACCATTATTTGCTGCTCTCGCTGGTCCAGTTTACAGCCACTGGAAACAGCTCTTTCAGGCTAGCTCCTGAGTCCTAAAAGTCAAAGTTACAAAAGGACTCAGCTCAGGAGCCAGCCTTAAGGGCATTATAGCATACACACAAAAAAGCAAACTGATTTTAAGTGTATAGGTATGGATTTTCACAACATGAACATGTTTGTGTAGCACCGTCCAGTCGGTAAGCAGAATATTACCAAAGCCCAGCAGTTCCCATTCCTCTCCTAATCACCACCTATGGAAAGATAACCACCATCTTGACTTCTATTCCCATCCGATAGTCTTCCCTGTTTCTAAAGGATGTAGAATGAGATATTATCACTCTTTTACAACTGGCTTTTTTTGCTCAATGTTAGGTTTGTGGGGTTCGTCCTTGTCACATTCTCATTATTACACGGCAGGGGTTTTCAACCTGGGGTGAGCTTGCCCTCCAGGGCACATGTTTTGGCATGTGCACGTGGCAGCGTTTTCGTGGTCCTAACTGCGGGGCCGCTGCTGGCATCCAGTGGCTAAGGTCACGAACATAGTTAAGCATTTTTTTTAAAGCACAGAAGAATCTCTCACAACAAGGAATTAACTCTGCTGAAGTTGAGAAGCTCTGTTGCACAGTATTCTATTCTGCGAACACAATGGTTTCCTACTGTGGATGAACACTTGAGATGTCTCTGGTTTTCAATTATTAATAATAGTAATAAACATTCGTGTGCATTCTTGTAGAGCAGAGGGCAACTGGCCAGTTGGCTGAGGGGATCGACATCTCAGCATATCTGTACTTTATTCACAGGACACTAGTTGGGAGTCTTTAAAACATATTAAAATAACAGTTCTCCATGTTCATTCAAATATTTCCCTCATATTCATTCAAATATATTTCCATATTTATTCAAATGTTTTCTGCACATTTTCTATGAGCCAGGCCTCAATGACATAGCAGGAAACAAGAGAGGCAAGCTCTCGACCCCACCAGAAGCTTACATTCTAGGCAGACACAAAGAGAAACAGATACGTCAGTGTCTAACAGGAGTCCCAGTGTCTATCAGGGAGTCCCAGTGTCTGTCAGGGAGCCCCGCTATCAGGAGCCCCGCTGTCTATCAGGGAGCCCCGCGGTCTATCGGGAGCCCCGCGGTCTATCAGGGAGCCCCAGGGTCTATCAGGGAGCCCTGCGGTCTATTGGGAGCCCCGCGGTCTATCAGGGAGCCCCGCTGTCTATCAGGGAGTCAAGGGAAACAATAAAGCATGATAGGGCGGGGACAGTGATGCCTTAGGGGCAGTTTAGAGATGTGCAGAAGGGAGACCAGGCAGAAGGCTGTGACAGCTGCTGAAACAATGCCTAACAAGGCCTCGGCCCCACAAATGGCCGCGGGAGAAAGAGGGGCATCACAATTGGCCACGGGGCAAAGAATAGTAAGAGATGACTCATTTGCTTTACTCTCAGAGAAGGGTAATATTGAAGAGAAAAATGGGGAAGAGAAAGACTTTTGTTTTTTAAATTGAAGTACAGTTAACAAAAGTCTTTCTCTTCCCCATTTTTCTCTTCAATATTACTTTCTCTGAGAGTAAAGTTAATTTGGGCTTCCCTTGTGGCTCAGCTGGTAAAGAATCCACACGCAATGAGGCAGACCTGGGTTTGATCCCTGGGTTGGGAAGATCCCCTGGAGAAGGGAAAGGCTACCCATTCCAGTATTCTGGCCTGGAGAATTCCATGGACTGTATAGTCCATGGGGTCGCAAAGAGTCGGACAAGACTGAGCAACTTTCACTTTCACAGTTAATTTACTATGTTTCAAGCGTGAAAAAAAGTTGGTTTCGACAGAGGAGGGAAAGAATGTGGTTCTATAATTACTAGATACTTGTGAGGAAATAACCACCAGACCCATAAACAGGGCTACTGAAATCTAGAAAGGATTCATCTACTTGGGATTCACCTATATAGAACTGACAGATAACGTCATGTTGATAGACAGAAGGATGGAGAGTGAAGACAGGGACACAACTCTGAAGAACTTCAGGAATCAGGAAGGACAGAAAGGGAAGGCATGGTCAAAAGGTAAGGAAATTTGCACCCTTAATTACATAAGAAACCAAGGGAACACCAGCTTTAAGTAAGAGGCAGTAGCCAACAGTAACAAATGCTAAAGAAAAATCAAAGGACAGGAATTAGGAAAAGGTTACTAGGACTGCTTATGACTTATGAAACATTAAAAATTCAGTGTAGTGGTAGTTGCACAACTGACTCGTACATTTTTAAAAGGATGATTTGTATGATATGTGAATTGTACCTCAATAAAGCAGACATATACACATGTGTAAACAGAAGAAACTTTCTGGAGGTGCAGTAGGGCAGAAGCAAAACTGTATGGGTGACAAAGAATGAACAGGGTATAAAACGGGTTATTGTTTCTTCGGCATAGAGGAGAATGAAGGATGTCTGTGGCCAGAGGAGCCACTAGAAGAGGCTGGGCAAGCAACTGCGCGGTTAAGGGGCCAAGAGATAATAAAAAGCCTAGGGATAATAAAAAGGAGCTTGCTTTTTCTCTGAGACAGAGGGAAGGAAGAGTGTGAGAAAGATGTTTTAAAAAATCATCTAAGGGAGAGAAAATAAAACATAAGACAGCATCTCCATTCCCTTTGGAAAGTGCCAAGACCTCTGCTGAGAAGAGAGGGACGGAGTGGAAAAAAGGATCAGGAACAGTCCAGTAGGGGTTAAATAGGGATGGAAAAGAATTCAAACCCGTTTACCTTGCTGTCATCGCCAGAACCCACGCTAATAATCTACCCTATGTGCTGTTAAGACTCCAGGACAGGATGAACAACAGGCTCAACACAGAGAAAATAAGTCACGTAAATAGAATAGAGACAGTTCTCTAAATCAGTCACCCCCTGAAACAGTTCTAACCTCAGTTCTAGAACCCTGTTCCCTATTACTTTTCAATTTATTTTTTCCACAAGACTCTAGAGTTATAAATTTTCTCATTAGCAGTTCATGACTACTGTGAAAATGATGGAGATTTAAGACCTCCACAAAGTAAAAATCTCTTCGTAAACAAGCGGCATGTCAAGGCATTTTAACAATATCTTTCAGGAATGTGCTTTAAGGGTATCACTAACTGAGAAAAGATTAAATGCATTTTCAACATTTAGAATTACGGATACTTACAAACTGGAATCAACAGTAAAGGTCACTACTCAATTTTCTCATCCGGTGCACAGACTGCCTCTAAACAGTAACATTTGGTCATTGACTTTCAATTGGTCACTTTCATTGGGACCTTAATAGTTGACAAAGCAGCCTATGGTATTGCTAGGTATCAATAACTGGTGTTTACATTACTTTTGTATTAACTTTATATCAATTTTTATCTGTTCTGTTCATCCCAGGGATCTGGTACAGATGGCGCAGAATGAAAGAAATCTACCTTTCAACAACTTTGTAGCTCCCACCTAGCCCCTAAGCCTTGAAAATACCTTTCCCTTATCTACTGATTGACTTTGAAATATGTGAAGACAATTTTTCTTTTCCTTTCTCTTCTGGGTAAAGAAACAGCTCTGTTTTCTCAACGCGGCTTTTAGTATTTCAAGAGCCTCCCTAAACATTAGCAATCAACGTGGAAAACAACATTCCTCATGTGATCTGCATAGTATGAGTGAATATACTAATATTCACCAACATGCCCACTGTGTGTCCGCTGAGTTGCAGCATGCCCGCAAGCTATGTTTTCCTCACCATTTATCCCTGAGAAAACGGGGCCAAAGAGACATGAAGCAACTTGCCTAATTCCACAGTTAGTCAATGGAAGAAATACAATTTATCATTAGAGTAAAACACCACCTTTCCCCTAGCTGGGGAGAACTTTATAGTTCACTTCTGTAAATGGAACATTACATCATACAACCTTTTTTTTTTCCCCCAAGTCAGATCTTCTTCATCTCAAACACACACATAATTGAATTTTCATGGATTCAGTAATTCCTGGTAAATCTACATCTTGTTAATTTTGGTTTATAATTTCAGCCTTGAAGAATGCTTTGAATCTAAGTGTCATCTAACATACTTGCTAACTATCACTACAGATTTTGAGTACATTTATTAATTTGAGAAGCATGCCTCATATATTTAAAGCTGGTAATAAAAAAAAGTGCTAACCAGAGTGAGAGCAAGACCAGAGCCCTACAGCTTTATCTCTAAAGAACTCTCTTCCAGTTGACATCAACCTATTGATCAACATTTGGGATTTGGTAATTTGAATGGCTATAAATCCATCTAACCAGACGTTATTCAGTGTACAGTTACCTCTGGTATCTATTATATGAAGTGGGATTATGTTCAGTGTCCTTAGGAAATTATCCCTCAGCAGTGTAGTAAACTTATAACAAAAGCAAATATAATTTGTGTCACTAGCTTTTTTTTTTAATGGAAGCTTTGCCAGTTTGAGGCTATGAGCCCGCTTTTCCAAATACTCAGAAACTCTTTTTGCTCATCCTAAATATCCTAATATAGATTAGTAATAAGCTCTGGAGTATGACTTCAATGGTGGACTAGAAGGATGTGTGCTCAGCTTCTCCTGCAAGAACATCAAAATCTGCAACTAGCTGCTGAACAACCACTGACAGGAGAATGTTGGATCACACCAAAAAAAGATACCCTGCATCAGGGGCAAAGGAGAAGCCCCAACAAGATGGTAGGAGGGGCAAAATCATGTTTAGAATCAAACCTCATACTCGCCATAGACACTTAGAGGGCACAAGCAGAACCCTTGTGTGCACCAGGACCCAGGGGCCCCACAAAAGACTGAGCCAGACCTGTCTTTGAGTGTGTGACTGTCTCCTGCGGAGGCATGGATTAGCAGGGGATGCCTCGGGGACAGGGGCTCTGGCTGCAGCAGACCCGGGAGGAGTAGCGTGTGGCGTAAGTCCTCTTGGAGGAGGTTGCCATTAGCCCCACCATAGAGCTGCTGAGCAGACGACCCACAAACTGGAAAACAATTATACCAAAGAAGTTCTTGCACTGTTGCGAAAGTTCTAGGGCCCAGCAGATTTCCCAACTTGGGGATCTGGCAAAGGGACTGAGAACCCCCAGGGAATTTGACTTTGAAGGCCAGTGGGATTTGAACACAGAACTTCCACAGGACTGGGTAAACAGAATCTTGGGCACAAACAAAACCTTGTGTGCACTAGGACCCAGGAGAAAGGAGCAGTGACCCCACAAGAGACTGAGTCAAACTTGCCTGTGAGTGCCCAGGAGTCCCCAGCAGATGCGTGGGTCGACAGTCAGGGGCACTGAATACAACAGTCTTGGGAGCTGCAGGGTGCTGGCCTAAGTCCTTTTGAAGGAGGTGTCCATTAATGCAATTACTGCCACCACAGTTTGACCTCAGGCCAAACTACAGGGAGGGAACACAGCCACATCCATCAGCAGAAAACTGGATTAAAGATATACTGAGCATGTCCCGTGTAGGACCCATGCCTTGCAGGGCCACCTAAGACAGATGGGTCATGGCAGAGAGCTCTGACAAAATGTGGTCCACTGCAGAAGGGAAATGGCAAACGATTTCAGCATTCTTGCTTTTGAGAACCACATGAACAGTATGAAAAGGTAAAAGATGAATTCTGAAAAAATTCACTGAAAGATGAATTCCTCAGGTCAGTACATGCCCAATATGCTACTGGAGAAGAGCAAAGAAATAGCTCCAGAAGGAATGAAGAGGCTGAGCCAAAGTGGAAACAACGCCCAGCTGTGGATATGTCTGGTGGTGAAAGTAAAGTCTGATGCTGTAAAGAACAGTACTGCATAGGAACCTGGAATGTTAAGTCCATGAATCAAGGTAAATTGGAAGTGGTCAAATAGGAGATGGCAAGAGTGAACATCAACATTTTAGGAGTCAGTGAACTAAAATGGACCAGAATGGGCAAATTTAATTCAGATGACCATTATATTGACTACTGTGGGCAAGAATCCCTTGGAAGAAATGGAGTAACCCTCACAGTCAACAAGAGAGTCTGAAATGCAGTACTTGGGTGCCATCTCAAAAACAACAGAATGATCTCTGTTCATTTCCAAGGTAAACCATTCAGAATCACAGTAATCCAAGTTTATGCCCCAACCACCAATGCCAAAGAAGCAGAATTTGAACAGTTCAACGAAGATCTACAAGACCTTCTAGAACTAACACCAAAAAAAGATATCCTTTTCATCATAGGAGACCAGAATGCAAAAGTAGGAAGTCAAGAGATACCTGGAGTAACAGGCAAGTTTGGCTTTGGAGTACAAAATGAAGCAGGGCAAAGGCTAACAGAGTTTTGCCAAGAAAACACACTGGTCATAGCAAAAACCCTCTGCCAACAACACAAGAGAAGAGTCTACACATGGACATCACCAGATGGTCAATACTGAGATCAGATTGATTATATTTTTTGCAGCTGAAGGTGGAGAAGCTCTATACAGTCAGCAAAAACAAGACCAGGAGCTGACTGTCGCTCAGATCGTGAACTCCTTATTGCCAAATTCAGACTTAAATTGAAGAAAGTAGGGAAAACCACCAGACCATTCTGGTATGACCTATATCAAATCCCGTGATTACATAGTGGAAGTGACAAATAAATTCAAGGGATTAGTTCTGATAGAGTGCCTGAAGAACTATGGACGGAGGTTCGTAACACTGTACAGGAAGCAGTGATCAAAACCATCCCCAAGAAAAAGAAATGCAAAATGGTTGTCTGAGGAGGCCTTATAAATAGCTGAGAAAAGAAGAGAAGCGAAAGGCAAAGGAGAAAAGGAAAGATATACCCATCTGAATGCAGAGTTCAAAAGAACAAGGAGAGTTTAGAAAGCCTTCCTAAGTAATCAATGCGAAGACAGAGAGGAAAGCAATAGAATGGGAAAGACTAGAGATCTCTTCAAGTAAATGATAGATACCAAGTGAACATTTCATGCAAAGATGGACAGAATAAAGGACAGAAGCGGTATGGACCTAACAGAAGCAGAAAGTAATTAAGAAGAGGTGGCAAGAATACACAGAAGAACTATACAAAAGAGATCTTCATGACCCAGATAACCACGATGGTGTGATCACTCACCTAGAGCCAGACATCCTGGAATGCGAATTCAAGTGGGCCTTAGGAAGCATCACTGGGAACAAAACTAGTGGAGGTGATGGAATTCCAGCTGAGCTCTTTCAAATCCTAAAAGATGATGCTGTGAAAGTGCTGTACTCAATATGCCAGCAAATTTGGAAAACTCAGCAGTGGCCATGGGACTGGAAAAGGTCAGTTTTCATTCCAATCCCAAAGAAAGGCAATGCCAAAGAATGTTCAAACTACGACCCAATTGCACTCATTTCACATGCTAGTAAAGTAATGCTCAAAATCGTTCAAGCTAGACTTCAACAGTATGTGAACCAAGAACTTCCAGATGTTCAAGTTGTATTTAGAAAAGGCAGAGGAACCAGAGATCAAATTGCCAATGTCCGTTGAACCATAGAAAAAGCAAGAGAATTCCAGAAAAACATATACTTCTGCTTCACTGACTACGCTAAAGCCTTTGACTGAGTGGATCACAACAAAATGTGAAAAATTCTTAAAGTGCTGGTAATACCAGACCCCCTTGCCTGCCTCCTGAGAAATCTGTATGCAGGTCAAGAAGCAACAGTTAGAACCTTACATGGAACAACAGACTGGTTCCAAATTGGGAAAGGAATACATCAAGGTTGTACATTGTCACCCTGCTTATTTAACTTCTATGCCAAGTATATCATGCAAAATGCAGGGCTGGATGAAGCACAAGTTGGAATCAAGACTGTTGGGAGAAATATCAGTAACCTCAGATATGCAGATGATGCCACCCTTACGGTAGAAAGCAAAGAGGAACTAAAGAACCTGATGATGAAGGTGAAAGGGGAGAGTGAAAAAGCTGGCTTAAAATTCAGCATTTAAAAAACAAAGATCGTGGCATTTGGTCCCATCACTTCATGACAAATAGATGGGGAAACAATGGAAACAGTGACAGACTTTAATTTCTTGGGCTCCAAAATCACTGCAGATGGTGACTGTAGCCATGAAATTAAAAGATGCTCCTTGGAAGAAAAGCTGGGACAAACCTATATGGCGTATTAAAAAGCAGAGACACTACTTTGCTGGGAAAGGTCCATATAGTCAAAGCTATGGTTTTTCTAGTAGTCACATAAGGATGTGAACGTTGGACCATAAAGAAGGCTGAATGCCGAAGAATTGATGCTTTTGAACTGTGGTGTTGGAGAAGACTCTTGAGAGTCCCTCAGACTGCAAGGAGATCCAACCAGTCCATCCTAAAGGAAATCAGTCCTCAATATTCATTGGAAGAACTGATGCTGAAGCCGAGGCCCTAATACTTCGGTCACCTCATGTGAAGAGCTGACTCACTGGAAAATACCCTGATGCTGGGAAGATTGAAGGCTAGAAGAGAAGGGGATGACAGAGGATGAGATGGTTGGGTGGCATCACTGCCTCAACAGACATGAGTTGGAAAAGGCTGCAGGAGATGGTGAAGGACAGGGAAGCCTGTCCTGTGTGCTGCAGTCCAAGGAGTGGAAAAGAGTCGGACATGACTGAGGCACTCAACAACAACAACTGGCTCTAGCATCCAAAGCCATTCAACTGTTCTCTGCAAAAACTGACACATTTACCACACTCCAGTCTTCTATCATTAACTGCACTTTTAAGATACCTCAAGCGTTATGAACAATGATTTCACAATCTTATCTGTAAGTATTTTGGCATATTTTTTATTTGACCCTGAAAATATGAATTAGATTTAATCCAATTAAGCATTTTTTTTATAATCTCTATTCCCTTGACCTTAATCTTTCCTGGTTTTGCCTGGACCTAGTTTTAAAGAAAACTGAAAACATTTTTTTCTTCTCAATTCCTAGCAAACTCATTGCTTTCAAATATAATCTCCTGAAACGAGCAATTTATTTTGTAGGCCAAACCATGACCATTTTTTCTTTGTGATATTCAATTTTAGAAATGACGCCTAAGACACAACAATCTCATTAATTAGAACGTTTCTTTATTGCTTGTTGGTGCAAACTAAGTTCCATAAAATGGAACAAATGTTTAACATGCTTTTATGCAAGAATCAACTAATATTTTTCAACAATGCATCACAAGATAATCGAAGTGAGACAACAGTTAAAATTACACATCAATGGTAGTCATTCCAAATAAACTAAAAGAATCTTGGATAACTATTATATTCATAGTCAACAAGCAGGCATCTAAGATGCTTAAGATCTAAGTTTACGTTGGTTAAGGCATCTTAACCAATCAAATGTCTATGATTATCGCCACTATTATCATCATCCATGCATTCATTCCCTGATAGCTCAGTTGGTAAAGAATCCATCTGCAATGCAGGAAACACCGGTTCGATTCCTGGGTCGGGAAGATCCGCTGGAGAAGGGATAGGCTACCCACTCCAATATTCTTGGGCTTCCCTCCTGGCTCAGCTGGTAAAGAATCTGCCTGCAATGTTGGAGACCTGGGTTTGATCCCTAGGTTGGGAAGATCCCCTGGAGAAGGGAAAGGCTACCCACTCCAGTATCCTGGCCTGGAGAATTTCACGGACTGTATAGTCTGGGGGGTCGCAAAGAGTCGGACACGACTGAACGACTTTCATTTTCACGCATTCATTAAGCAATAGGGACAGATTAGTATCCCGGCAGTATCTTAGATGCTGAGGATACAAAGCTTTGTGCAGCTCTCACTCTAGCAACATCATACAAACTTTAATCAGCGCTAAGATTGCAAGGCATTGTGCTAGGTATCTTTAACGAGGGAATTAGAGATACCCAAGCATCATCAAGTTTACGTTAAAAACATAAAAAGGCCCCTTTCAACTAAATGCTCTGAGTCGCTCCTAATGTTAGAAAACAGCGAAAGCTCCGTTTTAACTGGCAGGCCAAATTTCGGGAGCGTTAACGACCATGTTTTGTGCGGGTAATCTGAGAGCTCTGAGATATCCCTCTAGACTCAACGCCTCAACTTTTAAAGAACAATCCCTCCAGTAACAAACCAAACAACCCTGGAGAGGGTCTGTAAGCGCGACGTGAACGGAAGAACGAAACGATTAATAATCGCGGAAGTGCGTTTTCCTCATTCCTAGTCCCACCCTCTATGCACCGATCTTCAAACTCCGAAGTCAGGGCATCCTAGCTGTGGAACAATACGCAAAGACTCAGGCTTTACCAAGGCTGGGACTGACACACTGCGAAATGACTGGAAAGATGTGGGTCTGCGGTTATATCGCTGAGTGTGTGGGAGTGCCTAAGACCCCCTGCCCTTTCTCCCCACTTTCCAGAAACCCCCTGAACCATAACCGCCTTTCACTTCGTGGGTTGCTACCTACTCTAGAGTCCGAGCCAGGTTCCCTGATCAGCTCCTGCGCCTCAGACCCTCTCCCCGAGCGCGTCTCGGAAGCCGCAGCCCCGCCATCGCCCGCTAACTTTGATTCGCACAGGGGGGTAGCGGAGGAAATCGGAATCCAGGAAGAGAGACTCCACCAGAGATTGGAGGCTGGTGGCCATACCCTAACCCGACCTCCAGGTACGCAGGACTTAAGTGGCGCCGTCCGAAGACCGTTGCTCACTCACCCCTCGCCTGAGGTAAGCCCCTTAGCGACGTCTCTCCTTGCCGACTGCGGCCATCTTGGACGTGGAATGTCGGGGGTGCTACGTCATCGCGCTGCGTCTGTGACGGAAAAAATGAGCGACCGGAGGAACGCCGGTCAGCCAATGAGAAGAACGTAGCGCTCTCAAACGAGGAAAGAGCCGCCAGTCTCCTCCGGGCCCCGCCCATCGAGTCGTTGGTCGCGGCGTGAGGGAGGAGGGGCCCGCTAGAGGGCCCATCCCGTCGGTCCCGCCCCCTGGGGGGTGGGGGTGGGGGAGGAGAGGGAATTCTGGAGCAACCGAACCTGCTAACGGAACTGAAGCGCGAGAGGCGGGCCCCGGGGGGGCGGGGAGTGCCTGTCCTCCAATCAACGCTCGGGCCTGCGCTCAGCCTAGCCAATTATGGCCCGGAAGCTGGCGGGCCGAGCCGGCGGCTCCGGACCCCTGGAGTTCGCCCGTCCAATGGCTGAGGAGGAACCGGCGCGGAACGGTCAGGGGGCGGCGGGGCGGGGCCGCGCCCCCTGCGTCTAAATCGCGGGCCAATGGGCGGCGGCGGCGGTGGCGGCTCGAGGGCGGGGCCCGGGGGCGGGCGGAGCCGGGTTGGGCCGCGGCGGCGGGGCTGTTCTGAGGCAGCCGTCCCGCCCCCTCCCGTCCGGCTGCCGCTGCCACCGCCGCCGCCTGGGGCTTGGTTGAGGTGGCCTGTGGGTCCCGGCGGAGTGTGGCGCCGCCGCCGCCGCGCGAAGGGGCAAAAGTGGGCAGGTGAGTGCCGGCGGCGGCCCCTCCTCAGCGCGCGGCCCGCGGAGCCGACTCGCGCTACCCTCCGCCACCGCCAACCAGCCCGCCCCGGAGCGCTGCGCGGCCGCCCCACGCCCAGGCTGGCGGCCCTCGGCCGTGGTCAGGCCCGCGCCCTGCTGGCCCCTCTGTGGGCCCAGAGTGCGGGAGGCGGTGTGCGCCCTGGGGGCCCGGCGGGTCGGGCCCTGGGCGCCGGGAGTCCAGCGAGGTCGGCGTGCGCCGCACGGCCTTTCTACCCTCCGGCCCTGCCCGGGGCTGGGGCGGGGGCGAGGGGCGCGTTCATCGCCTCTCGGCGCCCAAGATCCCCCGGTCCCCGCTCCGCCCGCCCCGAGACGGCTGCAGCAGGTGCAGGAATGCCCGGCCCCTCGGCGCCCACCGGGCGGGGCCGGGGTCCGTCCCTCTCGCGCCCGTGGGCTCGGCCCTGCGTGCGGCCGGCTCGCGCACCCGCTTCCTTCCTCTCTCTTCCCTCCTTGCCGTCGTCACCCCGCCGCTTGGGCGAGGGCTGTGTGGCTTTCGTGTTCCTCTCTCCACACCTCAGGCGCCCGCGGGGATGCTGGGGACTAGCCCCCCCCCCCCCCGCCCCGTTTCTCTCCCTCACTTTCTAGTTATAAAAACGGTCGTTGAAAATAGGTCATCTCTCTTCCCACGCGCCCCTTGGCCATCTTCCCCACGCTCCGTGCCCTACTAGGAAGAAGAATTCAGTGCTTTGGAGTTCGTCATTCCGGGGTATCAAACTCTTCTTCCTCGTGACTCCAGCCTGGCGATGCAAGTCTGCACCCCCGTCCCCTGTGTGTGTGTGTCTACGCCGGGGTGGGGGCGTGGGGGGGTGCGAGTGCAGAAAGGAGCCGATTAGTGTGTCGGGCGCCACTTGCTGCGGGGGAACGGGGGGAGTGCTCGCCCTCGCTGTGTGTTGACAGGTTTAGGATCACTTGGAGTGGATTGTGTTGCATTTCCAAACGCAGGAGGTGATGTTTCAGAAGCAAAAGTGCTTTTAAAGTCCGTTGACAGGTGACTTTTGCTTTTAACATCCTCTGCGGCGTTAACCCTTTAGCGACGGATCCGAACATAACTTGCTTGCGGTGTAGTTAAAGGGCTGTATGGGTTTGTCCAAACTGGCAGAAGTGTGGATTTTATCACGTGCAAATGATACCTCTTGCCCATTGTTCTTCTCCAGAATGACCCCACTATTTCCAAACTGAAGCAACCAGTAATTATTTAGGGGAAGTTTTTTTTTTTTTTTAACTATTTGAAGTGAATGCATTTAATTTGAGAATATAGAAAAATAAAAGCAACTTTTCTCCACCATTAAAATTTGGAAAGACTTACTTGAGCCATGATACATTGTGTCTATTCGGGCTACTATACATTCAGTCTCATCTTATCAGATTAGTCCCTGGGGCTGTTGTGATTGATATTTTGGAAAGGTTCCAGCATTTTAAGGAGGAGTTTTCCTCTGGCCTAGGAAAGTGATGTGCAAAGCCAAGTTCTCAAACAGCTACAGAACAACTTTTATTGGGCCCTCAGCAACCTCAGTTTTTCTTCTATTACCCCTTCCTGTCTGCCCTTTGTCATATATATATATATATATTGAAAATTGTAAGTTAATGTGTGCAATGAAACTCTAAGTCTGAATGAGTAAAATAGTTGCTGCTTCTGGTTTCTTCTCCAGTGATCCCTGGAACAGGAATGATTTGGACTCGAATATGAAAACATTTATGCCTGCATGTCTGTAGACATGAAAACTTCTGTTCAATTCAGTCAATAGGAGTGCAATAAGATTGTCAGGAAGACTAACACTAAGCTGCTCTTCCGTGTGGTGAACATTTAGGCCACATTTTGAATGATGATTAAACCTTTGCTTTAGAAGCCATTGGAAAATGAGAGAGCTGTGAAGGTTGTACTGAAAGTTTTCCATTCTAAAGTTCAGCCCCTGGAAAACTGTTTTGTTCTAAGAGCTCTGATAACTGGTCACAACCTTTCCTTAGAACTTGCTGCTCTCATGATCTTGAAGAAGATGAGAAAGACGGGGATGGCTGGAAGAGGCGGTCTACAGCATGACCTAGGTTGCTTGCAGAAAATATTTAGTAGATGATCATTGAATTCAATGGGAACCAGGTACCTAGTTTGTGGCCTGTGGAATTTTAGTAAAAATATGAGTAAAAATCTGAACTCCTGGCTCAGGGTTTCTCTGCTTTATTTTTACAAGGTGTCAATCTAGTTTGAGACATTCCAAGTCTCTTAAAATGTTTAAACTACATAGTCTCCTTTTTTTCTTTTTTAATTACTAATCTGCAGTAGTTTTTAGAAATGGAACTAGTAATCCTATATCTCTCTTGATGCAGTTTGATGAATATCTGTCACTGGGAGGTTTTTTATCTTTAGAAACTGGTTTTCTCAATTAAAAAGTAATATATTTGGGCCCATTGATTTATCAGAAATAATATTTTGATTTCCTGTGCATCCTTTTTTCTTGCTACAGTTGAAGAAGTGTTTATCTTGGCTGTCAGTTCATTCTGAGTCATATTTAACTGCTTACAGGTAGTAGTTTAAGGATTCCTTGCTTTTGAATTTTCCTGATTTTCACTTTTATTGCCTGTAAAGTGTACCTTACTTGGCAAAATTGACTTCTGTATCCTGGATTTCCTTATGTCATCTCACTTTTCAACTCACAAAATTGGATATTGTAAAATATTTTTATCTGCAAATATAATTTACCTAATGTTTATTCTCAAAGTAAATTTCTAACAAAACAGTAATATAATTTTTTTCAATTATGAAGGAGTTGAGACTTTTTTCTAAGTCACTTAATAGTCTTATGGGGAAAAAAGTCAATTAATAGAATTGGCAAGAATAGCAATCCTTTCTATTGTTAAATTCCTTCGGTAACTCAGGCCAGAGATTAGCTGTGTAGACTCCATTTCCTTTTGGGAGTTTCTTCTAGGTTTAGAAATAAACAGATCATAAAACCAGAAGTACAAACACAGCTATTGACAATTTTCAACTGAAATGAGTTTGAATGGAAGAAAAATGATTCCAAATGATTATAAAATTCAAATACCGAAGTTGAGGCTTTGAAAAATTTTTTTCTTATTCAAGTCCCTTCCAAGTATTGTTAGAAGCTAATTAAATAATCAAGATAAGTCCAAACACTCTTGGCTGGCAATGGAAGATGAAGTCTTAACTCTGAAGTTAAGATTTTGAGAGGTAAAGTGGTACTGATTACCAAGCCAGAGTAAAATTTTAACCTCTCACATGTTAGTACTCTTGGGCATCGGTGAAGTTGGACACCAGGCTGTGTGATGAGGCTCTGCTCCCAGCTGTCTGTCGCTAAACTTGAGGTTTCTGATCTGTAAAGTGGGCATAGTGTCTTTCTTTATCTACTGTGTAACATGTTTACCTCAGTTCCTGATACAGAGAATGCCTGAATGGTGCAGTTAGGATGAAGGCGGTCATGTGGGAACCTGCCCTAGGGCACACACACTTTCAACAGCCTGGAAACAAACAACATGACAGTTAGCATGAATAATTGCATTTGGATTAAAACTGCATCTGGATTTATTGTTTAATAAAGCACACGGATCTAGCTGAAGATCAGTTTATGTAACCAAGGGTTTAGTTGGTTATCATGTTATCCTAAAGGCTGCCTTAACTTATCCCTCCTTTTCAGATTACTCAAGAAATATGCTCTGAATCCAAGTGTGAATTCACTTGTTCACTTGGCTGGTGGAAAAGTAAGGCTGTTTTGGCTATACTGAACTTCCTCAACTTATGATGGGGTTATATCCTGATAGCATTTGAAAATATCGTTGTTGAAAATGCAGTTAGTGCACCTAACATACCAAACATCTTAGCCTGGCCGACCTTAGACATGCTCAGAACTTGACATTAGCCTACAGTTTGGCGAAATCATCTAACACAAGCCTGTTTTATAATTATGTGCTGAATATCTCATATTATTTGTTGAATACTGTACTGAAAGTGAAAAACCGAATGGTGGTCTGGATTCAGAATGGTGGCAAGTGTGTTGGTGGTTTGCCCTCGTGCTCCACGGGCTGGCCGGCAGCTGAGACTCGCTGCTCAGAACCCCAGTGGGTATCGTACTGCATGTCACTAGCCTGGGACAGATCAGAATTCAGCGATTCCCCTGAATGCCTATGGCTTTTGCACCATCTGTATTAAAGTCGAAATAGTCTAAGCTGAACCATCTTAAGTTGGGGACCATCTGTATTAGTAAATCTCCTTGAGTTGAACTTGGCTGTGGTTCGCAAAGCACTTTGACAACCATACCTGCTACTTAACATTAGATGTTATTATTTTAAAGATGTTTGTGCTGAGGGTTAACACAGATAATAAACCTAGAGGTCTCTTCCAAACCTGATATTCCACAGTTCGAGAATCTAGTATCCTTATGGGAGGAATGTGGGTGGTTTGAAAGTAACTTCTTGACAGATTACAGCTAGCTGTTTCTTCACCCTTTAGCATTTTTCTTTTTTCTTTAAGAAAGGTATAATAAGGAATGATTATTTATGATACTGAGTGATTCTTTGCTTTATAAAGAGGGTTTTTTTTGGGGGGGGGAGTGACTTTCTTTAAACAGAAGCCTCATTTTAATTTAATTGAGTTTGTAACTTAATTCAACGGCAGTTTCAAAGTACACCTATTATGTATTGAAAAGCCAATCAAAGATAGTTTAGCATCTCTAAAATTATCATGTATATTAGTGGAAATATGGAAAAAACATTGTAGAAAGCAAGAAATATCTGTATTTTTTAAAAAAGATCTTAAGTTTGTGTGTTTGTGTATCTAGCTATCTGACAGCCCAGCTTGTTCTGTATAAAGATTGGAATTTTTCTTACATACAGCTTATAGGTCTACCTTCATCTTGCTATATGTGTAGCTACTGAGTTGAAATTAATTGCACGGTCTTAGCTCTCTGCCTGCCTTGGCTTCCTGGTGGTTGTGAGTTGTGACACACATGCCTCCTCTGATAGAGGTTGGAATGGTGGGTGCTTGTCAGCCTCTTGAGCTGGGATAAGTTAGTGTGACTTGACCGTGTTACCAGATTCTGCAAATGTGCAAAGAGATGTTCCTGACGTTTCAGTTAACATGCTGCCAATGCAAGGACTATGTACACCTCATCAGTTTTTGTAGCAGAGAGAACTTAAATACTTTTCAATTTGGGAGCGCTTTGATTTGCCTAGGCCACCACCCTGTAATTTGTGTATTTAATTCAGAATGTCCTCTGATCCTAATGGCTTGCAAGGGATTTCAGTGAGGTTCTTTTCTTCCTTCAGAAATCAGGCAGGGTTCACACTCCCTTCAAACACCTTTAGAGCTGTGAGCCCAAGGTAGGAGAAAGCCTGAGGGCTGTCCTCTCCCTTAGTCGATCCAGCTGCAGAGTTGAGAGGAAGGATGCAGGATGTGTTGAAAAGAAGATGCTGGGCTTGAACAAAGGTTTTCTGGGTGAATTACCAAGTAAGTGTAATTAAAAATGTTTATTCTAGTTGTAATTAGTGGAAAGCAACTCAAGAATAATGCACATTTACAGTCTTTCCATTTAGAATTTTGGGGGGACAGAAAAAAAAAAAGCCCACACAGCTGAATTCTATCTCAGTCTGTTCAGTAAGTGTGAACTAGATTTTGTAAAAACGGGTTAAGTGTCCAACACCCTCCCTTACCACTCCTACCATCCCCTCACCCGAGTTCCCTGCATGCTCTGTGTTCATGTTTCTCCTCGCCTGTGCAGATTATATGTACAAGAATCACTTCATTGGTCAGAGGTGATTGTTGATTACAGATGCCACTTGCATATTAGCAATTTAAATAATAATTGAATATGCCATCTATTTTACTGTTTTCTAAGTCTGTTCTATCTCTTAGGTGGAGAGGTGGTTGATAGATTTGCAGAATAGCTTATGGTGTTATGAAGAGCCAGGTTTTGAAGATTCTGTAGATTTTTAAAAAATCTTGATGGTGAGAAATGTAGATATGTGTAAAACTCGTAGCTTGCTGTTTCTTTTTATTGATGGCCCTTTCTTTGAGGGACTGCCACTGTAGTAACTGTTTATTGTAGAATCCATTTGCTTGTCAATTCAGTATTGCTCTTCTACATAGTAATTTCTTTTAAGTATTCAGTCCTTTTTTTAAACCATATATTTGTTTCCCCTAAGATAATTCAATAAGAACTCGTAATTTATACCAGATTTTGATCTAAACTTTGAGGAAACAGATCTTTTATTTAGTATTGTACCTTTTGACTGGAATTTGGAATTTAACTTTATGTATGTATACATAGATGTAATTTAGCACATATTTAAATTTTTCTAGTAAACATATTTGAAATAAATATTGAAGATAAATATTGAGTCTTTGTAGGAAGTTGATGAATTAAACTAAGCAGTAGTTTTTTTCCACTGAGAACATTAAGAATATTCAGGATACCTATTTGGCTCTTTAATTTGCTAAAACTTGGAATCCTGCCTCAAATTTGGCTGAACTCACAATGAAAATTATTCATGGTGTGTAACAAGTTTTTGAATCATGAACAGGGTGGGTAGTTATTTTAAATCCTTGGTGTTGGGGACATCTTCGTTAGCTAAGAAAGGCAGAAGGGGGTTGAATTTAGGAGACCACCCAAACTGGATTCTAACACTTTTCTCTGGCTGAATCTTAGCATCCAGTTGTTCTCCTTTAACTGCACTTTATTCCTCGCCCCTCTTTGTTTCCTTACTTTCCTTGCACATTCGAGGAGTTATCCAGGCTGTGTCCTGGGTGCCTACCTCCTCATCCTCGAGGCCACAGGCCTGACTGTCCCTCACTTGGTCATCTTCTGCCGTGACTGGCATGGTCCTGGCACGGGGATGCCGGTGAGCTTGTCTCATTGCAAATGTGCTGGGCTTAACACAGGACTTCAGGTTGAAGCTGTGGGTCCACTGCTTGATGGCTGTGGGCTCTTGGCCAAGTCGTAGCCGTGTGTGAGTCCCCTGACGTCACAGTGGTCACCGTTGGCCTCAGCGGGCTGTGGCAGGGACGGTGGGATCAGAGCAGTGCTGTGCTGACGCCCGTGCCCCTGTCTCAAGTGTCCCCGGAGCTCGAAGTCACGAGCGAGTCACTGCTTTTCCGTTTCTCTTGGAAATGAACTTCTTTCTGCTTGGCTGCTTTCTAGAAACCAGAGAGATTCTTCTATGAAATGTAATATCTTAAAACTTTTCTGACAAAAACTGTGGATTCCCAAAGGAAGCCATAAATGTGAATTTTATATCTCTTTATGTGTATAAAGTTGTGTTTTGATTTAAGAGTCATCCTAGTTTTTTAGAGGTAGTAGTTAAATATTAAGTAAATGTCTCATTTTGGTTCCTGTCCTGTCAGTGTTGGGGGAATATATCAAAATAGTTCATTGCTATACAATCTTACTATAGTGATAGGAGATAAATCACTCAAGTAATATTATGCGTGCTTAGTTGCTCAACCATGTCTGACTCTGCGACCCCCATGGACTGTCACCTGCCAGGTCCTTCTGGCCATGGGATTTCCTAGGCAAGAATACTGGAGTGGGTTGCTATCACCTCTTTCAGGGGCTCTCTGAAACCCAGGGATTGAACTCCTGCATCGGCAGGCAGATCTTTATGACTAACGCCACCTGGGAAGTGTACAAATAACACTAGTACATTCAAATTAGATTTTCCTTCATTCAACAAATATTTGACCCTCAGCTGTGTCTGTCACACCATACTAGACCCTACAGATAATTTCAAAATGGAAGGTTGGAGTTTTTTTGCTGTAAGATGGAAACCCACTCCAGTGGATGAGATAACCTGTAAATGAAGTTGACCTCAGCGGGTGAGGCCGCAGAGCCTCAGGATTGAGCTCTGGGTGCAGACTGGGGAGGGGGTTGTTGGTAGGTGGGATTTGAGCTGAGACTTAGGCTCCTTCACTAAAGACTTTTGTAGATCAGCGGGTGGTACCAAGCCAAAGGGGGTTACAGCGGCAGGAAGGCCTGGTACTTTCTAGGGTGGAAAGAAATGCGTGTTTGCTTCTGAGGTGCTTCTAGTCAGGGTGTCTGTACACAAATACTAGAAGAGTTGGTGCTGAACCACATTGAATCCAGAGGCAAATGAATCTTCCAGACATTGATGGCTGCAGAGTTTGGAAGAACCACTGAACTGGGCCATAGAACTGGGTACAGAGAACCACCGCCCTCCTGAAATGTGAGTTCTTCAGGTACCCTTAAGGCTTGAGGACGCCCCTGAGTCTGTGTGCAGGGGGACTGAGTGGTGAGGGGCTCCTGACAGAGTGGGCCAGGTGACTGGAGGACTTTCCTGGACAAGGTCACTGTCAGCCTGGCTTCTGGGTAGCACAGGTTAAGAGCTGGTCTAGACCTAGGCTCCTGCACCTCAGGGATTTGCCTTGGGACAAGGACAGGCACCTCCCTACACTCTCCTTAATTAAGAGTTGACAGTGCCTACCTGGAGGATTCCTCCTGTCTAACCCAGCAGCAGAAAATTGGATTAAAGATTTATTGAGCATGGTCCTGCCCATCAGAGCAAGACCCGGTTTGCACCATAGCTGGTGCCTCCCATCAGGAGGCTTCCACAAGCCTCTTTTCCTCATCCATCAGAGACCAGACAGAATGAAAACCACAATCACAGAAAACTAAGCAAACTGACCACACGGATCACAGCCTTGTCTAGCTCAGTGAAAGTATGAGCCATGCCATGTAGGGCCCCCTGAGACAGACGGGTCAGGGCAGACCGCTGTGACAGAACGTGGTCCCTGCAGAAGGGCAGGGCAGACCCCTTCAGCACTCTTGCCTTGAGAACCCCATGAACAGTATGAAAGAGCAAAAAGATAGGGCACTGAAAGATGGACCTCCCAGGTTGGCACATGCCCAGTATGCTACTGGAGAAGAGCAAAGAAACAGCTCCAGAAGGAATGAAGAGGCTGAGCCAGAGTGGAAGCAATGCCCAGTTGTGGATGTGCCTGGGGGTGAAAGTAAAGTCTGATGCTGTGAAGACCAGTACTGCACAGGAACCTGGAAAGTTAAGTCCATGAATCAAGGTAAATTGGAAGTGGTCAGAGGCGAGATGGCAAGAGTGAGCATGGACATTTTAGGAGTCAGTGAACTAAAATGGACCAGAATGGGCAAATTTAATTCAGATGACCATTATATCGACTACTGTGGGCAAGAATCCCTTAGAAGAAATGGAGTAGCTCTCATAGTCAACAAGAGAGTCTGAAATGCAGTACTTGGGTGCTATCTCAAAAATGACAGAATGATCTCTGTTCATTTCCAAGGTAAACCATTCAGTATCACAGTAATCCAAGTTTATGCCCCAACCACTAATGCCGAAGAAGCAGAAATTGAGTGGTTCTATGAAGACCTACAAGACCTTCTAGAACTAACACCAAAAAAGATGTCCTTTTCATCACAGGGAACTGGAAGTAGAAGTAGGAAGTCAAGAGATACCTGGAGTAACAGGCAAGTTTGGCCTTGGAGTACAAAATGTAGCAGGGCAAAGGTTAACAGTTTTGCTAAGAGAATGTACTGGTCATAGCAAACACCCTCTGCCAACAACACAAGAGAAGAGTCTACACATGGACATCACCAGATGGTCAATACTGAGATCAGATTGATTATATTCTTTGTAGCTGAAGGTGGAGAAGCTCTATACAGTCAGCAAAAACAAGACCAGGAGCTGACTGTCGCTCAGATCATGAACTCCTTATTGCCAAATTCAGACTTAAATTGAAGAAAGTAGGGAAAACCACCAGACCATTCTGGTATGACCTATATCAAATCCCATACGATTACACAGTGGAAGTGACAAATAAATTCAAGGGATTAGATCTGATAGAGTGCCTGAAGAACTATGGACGGAGGTTTGTAACACTGTACAGGAGACAGTGATCAAGACCATCCCCAAGAAAAAGAAATGCAAAAAGGCAAAATGGTTGTCTGAGGAGGGCTTACAAATAGCTGTGGAAAGAAGAGAAGTGAAAGGCAAAGGAGAAAAGGAAAGATATACCCATCTGAATGCAGAGTTCAAAAGAAGAACGAGGAGAGATGAGAAAGCCTTAGTGATCAATGCAAAGAAAGAGGAAAACAATAGAATGGGAAACACTAGAGATCTCTTCAAGAAAATTAGAGATACCAAGGGAATATTTCATGCAAAGATGGACAGAATAAAGGCAGAAACGGTATGGACCTAACAGAAGCAGAAAGTAATTAAGAAGAGATGGCAAGAATACACAGAAGAACTATACAAAAGAGGTCTTCATGACCCAGATAACCACGATGGTGTGATCACTCACCTAGAGCCAGACATCCTGGAATGCGAATTCAAGTGGGCCTTAGGAAGCATCACTGGGAACAAAACTAGTGGAGGTGATGGAATTTCAGCTGAGCTCTTTCAAATCCTGAAAGATGATGCTGTGAAAGTGCTGTACTCAGTATGCCAGCAAATTTGGAAAACTCAGCAGTGGCCATGGGACTGGAAAAGGTCAGTTTTCATTCCAATCCCAAAGAAAGGCAATGCCAAAGAATGTTCAAACTACCACACAGTTGCACTCATCTCACACCCTAGCAAGGTAATGTTCAGAATTCTCCAAGCCAAGCTTCAACAGTATGTGAACCAAGAACTTCCAGATATTCAAGCTGGATTTAGAAAAGGCAGAAGAACCAGAGATCAAATTGCCAACATCCATTGAATCATTGAAAAGCAAGATAATTCCAGAAAAACATCTACTTCTGCTTCAGCCTTTGACTGTGTGGATCTCAGCAAACTGTGGAAAAATCTTAAAGAGAATGGAATACCAGACCACCTTACCTGTCTTCTGAGAAATCTGTATGCAGGTCAAGAAGCAAGAGTTAGAACCTTACATGGAACAATGGACTGGCTCCAAGTTGGAAAAGGAGTACATCAAAGCTGTATATTGTCACCTGCTTATTTAGCTTCTATGCAGAGTACATCATGCAAAATGCAGGGCTGGATGAAGCACAAGTCGGAATCAAGATTGCTGGGAGAACTGTCAATAACTTCAGATATGCAGATGACACCACTCTTATGGCAGAAAGCAAAGAGGAACTAAAGAGCTTTTTGATGAAAGTGAAAAAAGCGAGTGAAAAAGCTGGCTTAAAACTCAGCATTCAGAAAACTAAGATCATGGCATCTGGTCCCATCACTTCATGGCAATTAGATGGAAAAACAATGGCAACAGTGAGAGACTTTATGTTCTTGGGCTCCAAAATCACTGCAGCCATGAAAGTAAAAGACACTTGCTCTTTGGAAGCAAAGCTATGACCAACCTGGACAGCATATTAAAAAGCAGAGACATTACTTTGCCAACAAAGGTCTGTCTAGTCAAGGCTATGATTTTTCCAGTGGTCATGTATGGATGTGAGAGTTGGACCATAAAGAAGGCTGAGTGCTGAAAGATTGATGCTTTTGAACTGTGGTGTTGGAGAAGACTCTTGAGAGTCCCTTGGACTGCAAGGAGATTGAACCAGTGAATCCTAAAGGAAATCAGTCTTGAATTGAAGGACTGATGCTGAAGCTCCAACACTTTGGCCCCCTGACATGAAGAGCTGACTCACTATAAAAGACCCTGTTGCTGGGAAAGAATGAAGGCGGGAGGAGAAGGGGATGGCAGAGGAAGAGATGGTTGGATGGCATCACTGACTCAATGGACACGAGTTTGAGCAAGCTCCAGGAGATGGTGAAGGACAGGGAAACCTGGCATTCTGCAGTCTGTGGGGTCACAAAGAGTCAGATATGACTTAGCAACTGAACAACAACCTGGGCAAGCTGCTTTATGTCTTTTGGGCCTGTATCCCTGTGGGAGGGAACCAGTCCAAAGAGAATTCCGAAAGACTGATCTCAATGGTAGCTTCCCTGGTGGAAAAGAATGCACCTGTCCGTGCAGGAATTGTGGGTTCGATCCCTGGGTTGGGAAGATTCCCTGGAGAAAGAAATGGCAACCAAATCCAGTATTCTTGCCTGGGAAATCACGTGGACAGAGGAGCTTGTGGGCTACAGTGTATGGGGTTGCAAAGGAGTCTGACATAACTGAGCAACTAAACAACAACAAATCTCAAAGTAAGCCTAACCTTTAGCATCTGCTGATCATATTGAACTTGACTCAGCCTTACTGATTTCCATGGGAGTGAAGGCTGCATGGAGGAACCCAGAATTTCTTCAGGGCCACTGGGAACATTTTGACCTCGGTATGTGAAAAATTGTTGTCTGGAGGAGGCAGAGGTAGCCAAAGGTAGCTTTCTTCCAGAAAAGGGGAAGAACATGAGCAGATCCTGACGCTGTACTGTGTAAGGGGTGATGGGAAGAAGGAAGCGGGGCGGGTAGAGTGGGGTGACGGGGTGAAGGGCCCTGCGGGCTGTGCCTGGGAGAGTGGGTGTCACCTTAGCCCTGTGGAAAGACTTCACCTTGAGCAAAAGAAGCCCGTGTGTTGTGTAATCCCACTTGTATGAAGTTCAAGAACAGCGGCTCTCCCAGGTGCTCACGTCCTGATGTGTTTTGAAGTTCCACCCGTGTTGTGTTTCTGCGCTCGTTACTGTGGGACCCACTCGTTACAGGGGTGGGCGTGGGCAGGGAGAACGCAGGACGCTGTTGCAGTCTGAGCAGGAGGTGGTTTCCAGAGGGGCGGGTCGCTGGAGGTCCTCAGGGCGGCCCCTTGTCCAGGCGCGGCTGGTGTCGGGTCTGGAAGACCTGCCTCTCTCCTGCTCCCTGTGGAGCGCCGTGCTTTCCTCTGCGTCTCACAGGAGCCGCTGGGCGGTGGCCAGGCCCAGGCTTCAGAGTCCTCGCTGCAGCTTTTTGAGAATGTCATCTAGAAGAGGAGGTTGATGTCTGTTGATTAGAGTGTCTGGGAAGATCAAACACATCTTAGCTGCGTGTGGCAAAGGTTAAGGATTGCACACACAGTCGCTGCTGCTGCTGCTTTAATTAAGGATCCTTGTCTCAGGGCAGGTATCTAGGTGCTGGGGCACGGGATGGGAGTTGCAGGCGGATTCCTGAGGGAAGGCATTCGGGGTGGGCACAAGGGCTGCAGGCAGAGTGGAAATCCTGTTTTGTAGCCCTTGGGTCCTTGTCCTGAGGCAGCCAGTGTGGGGGTGGGGGATGTGGCTGCCTTGGCCTCACTGTGCCGCAGGCCTGCTGAATGGGGCAGGGTCTTCGAGCTCCTATTGGAGTGATGTTTTCAAGTTGCTTGGCGTCTGATACGCAAGGCTGTAGGGAGAGGCCAGCAGGCCCATCTCTGACTGCTCCCGCCAAGCTACATTTGGAAGTGTGATAGGAGCCCTTCTTTGCGGACTTAGCGCTAGTCTTAGTTGTTTTCAGGTCAAGTTCAGCGATCCTCTGCAAAGATGCCCTCTGTAGATGTGGAGAGGGCCTGCTGCAGAGAAGAGTGGCAGGCACTCTGTCCAGGCGGAGAGCCAGCGAACATGGGAGCTTCCTTCTCTTTAGTCCTTGAGTTTAGGAAAAGGTGCTTAAACTGTTCCTCTGCCTGCTGCCCTGCCCCACACTTAATATTTTTTCCCCTGCTTTTGATCTCAAAATAACTCACTCTCTTTGCTGCACAAGTTTTAGGTTTTGTTACTTGTTTCCTTTGGTTCTGGGAAGCCAGATACTGTGTGTTCCACTCCCTGTGTTAGAAGGCTTATTGGATACATAAGTTACAAAGTTACATCAGAGACAGAGAAGCTACTCAGCCAGTCCTTTAAGAGAATGTGGTTTCCTGTTGTTTGAGCACTGCCTGTATTTGCATGGAGTCTTTACAGTGGAGTGAGTGAACAGCTAGACTGTGGGAGAGCATGCATTTTAACCCTTTGTCCCGTCACAGCTCTCCCACTTCAGTACTTGTTTCTCTTTGTAAAAACCAAGTAGGTCAGAGTTGGCTTTCTGGCTCACCCTTGCGATGAAGTGAAGCTTGCTGGCGAGAGTTCCGTGGAGCATCACCATGGCGTTCATTGACGATTAGTGTGCAGGGGGCTCCAGTCACTGCTCGCCTGGCCTCTCCCCATCTTCCTGGGTTGTTGTCCTCAGGCACTTCTGACTTAGGAAGAGCCCTTGGATCAGAGTCCTCGGGCAGCAGTGGTACCCCTCCTGCAACTAGGGTCTTTTCTCTCCCCAGTCCCCACAGACTCCTCTCCAGGCGGGCACACTGCCCACCGGGCCCCCAGGTGCCCCCCTCATTCTTGCCCAACCTTTGAGTTGCCTACCCTGTCTTCACATGTCCCAGTCCCTTGCTTTCTTCAAGATATGTCTGCTGACTCACTGCCATCAACTGTTTTCTCACAAATGTTATAACATCTCTGCCTAGCATCCATTGGTACCTGCCGGTCCCACTGTCTTGTTTGCTTGTGGCCATTTGTCTGTTAGACCATTGAGGCCTCCAGGGTAGTTGCAGTGCCAGATGGGGAGGCAGTGATGGAGACCTCTTTTGAGGCTCGGGTCTGCCATCGACTCCTGTGAAACCCTGGGCAAGGCACTGTGGATTTTCCTTGAAATGAGATTGAGGAATTGGATTAGCTCCCTAAAGTTTCCTTGATCTCCAGAGTGTCTTTAGCGCTTATCCAGAGAGTCTGATTTGTTCCTTATGATATAGGTACTCTTCATAGGAAATTATTCTTTTAAAGCAAAGTGAGAAAAGAATATCTAGATTTTTGTGGCCATGTGACAGTTTGTGATACATGAATGTAGTGTCACAGAATAAACACCATAGGATGTACAACGAAGTCTATGTAATTAAAAAAAAATTCCAGAGTAAAACTTGCTTCCACTGTAGTTTTTGTAGGTGAACAGGAATGAACTTTTCTTCCAGAGACTACAAAGCAGCATTTTCCCCCCCATTTGAGTGCCTCCAAACACTAGTGTTTGTTACACGTTGCTTTTTCTGGAAGGAAACTTCAGGAATATGGCTCCTGCAAGGTAAGATCTTAATGTCTCCAGGCTGAGCCACTGCAGTGCTCTGTTTTATTACTCGATTTTGTTCTTTGGAAATGTAGGGCTTTTCGTCTTTGTTTTTTCTTTCTCTCTGTAGTCAGAAAATGGGTAAGAAGAGCCGAGTGAAAACGCAGAAATCAGGCACTGGTGCTGCAGCAAGCGTGTCCCCGAAGGAAACCTTGAACCTGACCAGTGAGCTTTTGCAGAGTAAGTCCCAACTCGGCTGCCCGCCTCTGGGGGGCACGTGCATCTTTCCTTGTGGGGAGGGGTCCCTGGTCTGGGGAGCAGGAGGTGAAACAGACTATTGTCAGTTCCCAGCTGGTTAGCCATGGGACCTGGCAGATTACCCATCTTCCCAGCCCGCAGTCTCCCCAGCTGTAAACATGGAGAAACGGTACCAACAATAACTGTTACCTAACAGGTACGGGGCCGGCTGTGACTGTCCCTCCCCGAGTGCTCCCATCCTCCCCTGGGGGTCCCCCCTGCAGATCAGCGTGGGCCCCCACAGGCACGCTCCCCCACCTGCTCCTTCCCGCAGGTCTCCTCAGATAGACTGTAGATGGCCTAAGGACAGACTCCTGTATCCCAGGGCCTCACTTGGTGTTGATAGAAGAGGGAAGTAAGACTGGTTAACCTGATAGTTATGCATCAACACGTAACTAGTTACTATCCACTATTTACACATCTAGTCTTCTCCTTGGGGAACAGAGGGGGCCTAGAGGTTTGGCAGGAACGTGGGGCGCGGTCTCTGTCTTGAAACAGATGCAGCTGTTTAAAGAGGGCAGGGCCCTGGCAGGCAGGGGCCTGGTGTGCGGCCCTCCACAGTGCCCGTTCTGGCCCAGTGATGGAATCCTCGCTGCTCTGTTAGCAGCAACTGTGTCGTCTCTTTTTGTAACTCCCCCAGAGCGCTTATTATAGAGCCTTACACATGGGTGTGAAACGTTTGTTGACTTAATTGTCCTTATGTCCAATTTATCTGGTTCCCTTGGGGAGTCATTGTTATGGGGTTTAACTCGAAATAAATGTTGACTTTTAATGTACCTTCTTCTTACCATCCACAAGAGTTTTCAGGGAAATGTTTCGCATTTTAGCTTAGCTTTTTAGATTTTCCTGTTTATGAGTGTATTCTGAGGAAGTTTGATCCGAGGAGCAAGAATGAGGTAGATGCAGGTAAGGTGCCCACACCTTACACACGGTCTGTGTGCACCGTGTAACACTGGGCCTGAGTGGTTTCAGAGGGATTGTGTGCATACTCAGCCATGTCTGACTCTTTGTGACCCCATGGACTGTAACACACTAGGCTTCTCTGTCCATGGGATTCTCCAGGCAAGCATACGGGAATGGGTGGCAGTTTCCTCCTCTAGGTGATCTTCCCAACCTAGGGATCAAACCCCCATCTCCTGCATTGGCAGGCGGATTCTTTATCGCTGAGCCACCAGGGAAGCCGATTTCAGAGGATTTATGTGCTTTAAAAAAGCATACCTGGTTTGTACTTCTCACCTTGGTCATCACAGCTACAGTATCTTTGTCCTTTAAAAATAAACCAACAGTGATGACAAAACCCAGATCCTCTTTCTTCTGAAGGCTAACAGGTTAAGGTGAAAGAAAACTGTTTGCATGCCATAGTTTCTGTGTTACAGAATGCAGTAGCCCTGCCCCTGGCCCTGGAAAAGAGTGGGAAGAGTATGTGCAGATCCGGTCTCTAGTGGAGAAAATACGAAAAAAGCAAAAAGGTAAATTTCCTCGAGTGATCTTATTCTAATAATATCCTCTGGAGACCTGGCCCCAGCAAGGCAGGGCGGTTTTGAGAAGGAAGGTCTCCACATGAAACCTCAGGCCTCATGCCTGTCTGGAGAGTGTCTGTGGAAGGGCTTCTAGGTTGGAGGGGAAACTGCATCAGAAAACCGTCAGGGTTTTTCCCATTTCTGAGGCGCTATGACTGCTTTGGAAGGAATAAAAATGTTAAGCTTCAGGTGGGGGGAATGTGTCTGGGGACTAAAATGGTACAACTTTCATTGATCTTTATTTTATGAAATATGTTTTTAAATCTGTTTTGATATCCTGTGTTTCCTTCAGGGTTTGAGGTCAGTACATGATGTTGTATGGTCAGCACACAAATATATCCAGATTGATTAGTGTCTTGTTAAATCAGATTTATGATGAACTCAAATCTAACTTGATTGAATGAGAGAGTTAGCTATATTTCTCAAGCTGTGTTTTTTCAGGGTGTATTCAGTAGGCATCTTAATGATTCTCAACCAGGCTGGCAACAGGACCAAGTGTCAATTTGGAAAAGTTTGTTCAATATACCTATTGTTTTTGTGCTGTAAAACACAAAAAGTAGATTTGTATGCAGGCCACAGGGAAAGTGGGAGGAGAGAACACAGTAAGGAGCTTGCATTCAAAAGGATGAAAGAGCTTGGCTCCCTGTCTCTTTCTCGCCGTGGAAGTGGGAAGGCGGTTGTTCTCACTGCGTTGGCGGGTGTGAAGTGTCCGCGCTGTCCTGTGGCGCCTGCACGCTTGGCAGGCTTCAGGTGGGACGGTCTCAGACCCTCACGGGGACCGGCTCTTTTAGAGTGTTTGTTTGCACTGATTGGTACACTGTGCTCATCCTGGCTCACCACGTTGATTGCCAAACAGTTTTTGTATGTCCTGAGTCTCTGTTCTGAGTAGAGATCGTTTACTACCCCTGGCACTAAGGTTAGAGCGTTCATTTGTTCTCAGTGAGGGAAGAGGACATTCTGTCTTAGAGTACTCCTCACAAACTCAGTTTTCCCCAGTTAGTAGGTCTCACCTGGCACAAACCCATGATCCAGTTACCCATGAATTTTGTCCTGGGGACATGGCCGCAGGCCCTGGGCTGATGCCATGCCCAGCATCTCATGTGGTTAAAGTTCCTATTCTCCCCTTACTCCTCAGAAAAATGATGATTTTTCCTATGCATGGCTTTTCACCTTTTTTGATATTTTAAATGTGCTGCGAGGCCCAGAAGATCACCCCTAAGCATCCACTGTATCACCTGGACATGCGCCCAAGTCTTGTTGGGTCAGGTTCTTCTTTCCTCCCTTCCCATCTACTGGTCCCATCTCTTCCCCTCCCTCTGTGCTTTGATTGGTTCTTATATTTGTTTTTAAGAAAGGAGGTGTCTCAGGGATAGCTGAAGCCCCACACTCCCACCCCCACCCCCCAACCAGGGGGGTTGTCTTTACAGTGAATGTGTTTCTGCTTCGTTTATAACCCCATACAAATAGATGGTACTACTTGGTATTTTAACAGTTTACATAAATGGTATCATACTATTGCATTTTCAAGAAAAAAACCATTGTAAAGTTTTGTGTTTTATTTACAGTGATATATACGGATCCTGTCATCTCAGATGCTGGGTGGAATCCAGAGCTCAGCTTTGTGCTCTTAATCGGGGTCTAGGGCTCCCCTTCCACACGTGTCTTCTTGCACATGTGTGCATTGCTGATCTTGGTGCTTGTGGGAGTTTTGTTTGCGTGTGCATATGAGAGAGGGCAGGTTGCTCTGGAAACCTGCCTGGTCAGAAGTCTTCCCATGGTACCATCCCTTGATATCACCTGATAGAACCGAACAGCCAGTGTTCACGTTACCTGGGATCGCAGCTGTTTCTCTGTAGCCAGCAGGGGCATTTAGTGTTTTAACTTGCCTTTCCTGTCACAAGTTAAGGTATGCACTGTGACTGGCTGGTGGTCAGTTTTTATTTTTTTTTGAGATTGAAGTCTTATTACTCTTTCCAGGTAGTTAGTTCCAGTAGTCTATTTTTTATTTTCTGTGGCAGTGTGACTGATACATGTCCTCAAAGTAGCTCTTGTTTTCTAACACCTGGATGAATATAGGTCTGTCTGTTACTTTTGATGGAAAAAGAGAAGATTACTTTCCTGATCTAATGAAATGGGCCTCTGAAAATGGAGCCTCTGTTGAGGGTTTTGAAATGGTGAACTTCAAAGAAGAGGGCTTCGGTTTGAGAGCAACAAGAGATATCAAGGTGAGTCTGTAGGTCAGCTGTGGGTCTGGGTGGGCGGGAGCTCAGTGTTTGGATGGTGTGGGGTGTGGAGGGCCCAGGACCCGGGGACAGATGCCTTGGGCTGAGTTCTGAGCCTGTGGGCACCTCGGCGGTGCAGTCCACAGCCCCCCTCCCTGCCCTGCAGCCTCCTATCTGGTCTTGTGGGTCCGGAGGAGCCTCGACTCAGGGTTCAAGGCAGCCCCTTCCAGGTCGTCCTTGGAACTGTACTATTAACCAGTGACCTTGTGAGGGATTGGATGCGGGGTCAGGGGGAGGATCGACAGTGTTGAGGGTGGAGACCTGTTTTCTGGATGGGTAACTAGTGCCTGGAGGTACCGCTTACTGAGACGGCAGCAGCAGGGGCGGTGGGAAGGAAGAAGGGGCCAGTGCTCTTCTCCAGCCTCAGTCCTTCCTCTGGCGGAGGGAGCAGCGGCCTCCCTGACAGCGGCCTCCCAGCAGCTGAGGGAGCAGCGGCCTCCCTGACAGCGGCCTCCCAGCAGCTGAGGGAGCAGCGGCCTCGCTGACAGCGGCCTCCCTGACAGCGGCCTCCTAGCAGCTGAGGGAGCAGCGGCCTCCCTGACAGCGGCCTCCCAGCAGCTGAGGGAGCAGCGGCCTCCCTGAGAGCGGCCTCCCAGCAGCTGAGGGAGCAGCGGCCTCCCTGACCGGCTCCAGGCCTCCCTCTGGCACTCACTCCTGCCTCTCCTCGAGAGGAGGCATAGCAGTCCTGACGGTTCTGGAAAAAGGAACTGGCCTTTTTCTCCGTGGAGCTGGTTGCCATGTGTGTCCACCTCCCCACCCTGGGAGTTTACAGGGGAGGCCTGCGGGGCTCTAGTCCTGCCTGTAACTAGGTGGGGGAGTCGGTCTAATTCTGGGATTCCGTAGGTGACGTTTTGTGTGACCATCTGTTGTATTCTTGTGTCTCTCTCAGTTGGTTCAGAGTTTAGGTGGAGGAAATGGATATTATTTATTTGGGTCCCCTCAAACTCCCAACAACACTTGTGGTCAAGTTGTAGTTTACTTTTCAATGATACATTGATAAGCCGTACTCTGTTTTATTAGATACCCGTTGAATAGCTAGTATGTGAATAGTCCCTTGTTCATCATCATACCATGCTTCCCAGAACACCAGGTCCTTTCCCTTCATGACACTTGTGATGTGTAGTAAGGGACCAGACACACGTGAGAGGGAACGGGCGATGCTGGTGAGCGGCCTGCGCAGACGTGTCTCAGAAGAGCAGCCCTGGGAGTATGGCTGCTGCCCGCAGTGTCTTGGTGCTGGCGTCTTCATGGTGTGCATGTGTTTTATTTAATCAAGCTTTACTGAAGCATAATTGACACACAACTGCACATCTTTAATGAATACACTTTGATGAGCTTGGACATAGGTGTGTATCTGTGACACCATCACCTCTCTGAGGCACTACTAAAGCAGTGTCCATGCTTTAGGCAGTATAGACACACATGCAGGACTGCCTGAACCCAAGCCTTCATGTTGCCAAGATGGTGAGGTGATGCTGTTGGAAAAAATCGGTAACCAAAACGCTCCCACTGGTAACCCTGTGCTTGAGGGCAAGCATGTGGAGGAAGGGAGGTTACTCTGGCCTCAAAAACCCAGTGGCGATTCACACTGGTAGGTGAGGCTTTTTGTGGGAGGTAGGATTTTGTCTTGTTCTTAGAATTAATGTAAGTATGGCTAAGAGTGAATAAACAAGGTGGTTAAGAATTCTCCTTTCAATGTAAGGGATACCAGTTCAACCCTTGGTCCAGGAAGATCCCATATGCCGCAAAGCAGCTAAGCCCATGTGCCACAACTACTGAGCCAGCTCCCCAGAGCCTGCACCCTGCAACTCCTGAGCCCGCTGTGGCAACTCCTGAGGCCTGTCGCCCCAGGGCTTGTGCTCTGCAACAGTGAGAAGGCGCGCTCGGCAGCTAGAGAAGAGCCCACACAGTAACAAAGACCCAGCACAGCCAAAAATAGATAAATCTTAAAAAAAGACCAGTGAATAAACACCCTGTGCTCTACCCCACGTTGTTCTGTTTGCTTCAAATTCAAGTTGAAAGCTATTCTTTTCATTTCTTCTCAGTGTGTATGGTTTTTCTTTGGATGTGTTGTTTAGTCGCTCAGTCGTGTCTGACTCCTTTGTGACCCCATGGACTGTAGCCCTCCAGGCTCCTCTGTCCATGGGGTTCTCCAGGCAAGAATACCAGAACGGGTTGCCATTTTCTTCTCCATTCCTTTGGATACATGTTTCAAGATCATTCATATACTCATTAAACTATAATACAAATGTTTGTATTTAGAACTGTGTTTGATAATTAGAAATGAAATGCCAGTTGGCAACTTTAAGTTGTGTTTCCTTGTGACTGGGTTTCTGACCATGGATGTGGTTGGATTGACAATTGTAACATGTTTTGGTAATTCTAGTCTTCTTATTTTTTTCCTCCTAGGCAGAAGAATTATTTTTATGGGTTCCACGAAAATTACTAATGACTGTTGAATCTGCTAAAAATTCAGTGTTGGGTGAGAATAATTTCTGTTTGTTGAAAGGAGAGCAAAAATGATAAAAATACATAAAATTTCATTTTGTGAGGGAAGGACCATCTTTGGTTGTTTTCTAGACTAGTGAGCTATTTCCCACAGTCCCCATGAAGTGTTTTCCACACTTGTAATATGACACAGTAGAATAATGGGGCACTTAAACTTTAAATGTTATGAGACTATCAGATTGCTCCTCTAACTTTAGTGTATCTTTTGAAATGAACACTTTGTAAGGCAGTTTGTGGCACTAATGCTGTTAACTTCTGGGTTAATTTAGGGCCCTTGTATTCTCAAGACCGAATTCTCCAGGCCATGGGGAACATAACACTGGCCTTCCACCTGCTGTGTGAGCGGGCCGACCCTAACTCGTTCTGGCAGCCCTACATCCAGACCCTCCCCAGCGAGTACGACACGCCCCTCTACTTCGAAGAGGACGAGGTGCGCTACCTGCAGTCCACACAGGCCATACACGACGTCTTCAGCCAGTATAAGAACACGGCGCGGCAGTACGCCTACTTCTACAAGGTCATTCAGGTGAGCGGCGCTGGCGGGGTGGGGAGGAGGAGAGCCCAGTGCTTGAGTGCTGCCCTTAAGCGTTTTGCTTTCTAAGGGAAGAGGCATGGAGTGCATGTTTCTGTTTTTACAAAATGTCACTGAAATGTAGTTGGAATACATCTGATTGCCTCAATGCCCCTGTGAAAACAAGCATCGGTTACTCCCATCTCGTGAAAGTCATGACCTTGTTCTGGAAGCAGAAGATAACTTTGGAATGTTAGAAGTCACTCAAGTCTTATCTGATACAAGAAGATGCTCCAGGTCTAAATTTTCCAAGAAAATGAAAATCCCTTTATGGATTCTTCATATATACGTTAGTAGTAAAGTACTGACAGTTGATTTCTTTATGTTTCTCCAAGTGTACACTGTAGTATATTAATTGTAATTAGTTCTAAGTGGAAGTGTCACGCAGAAGTCTCTATGAGGTGGTGAGCATTTGAGTTACGCCTCGCTGCTCCTTGCTGTGGTGTAGCAGTTCAGCCAACATCCCTACGTCCTCTTTCCGTTCAAGCTGGTCGGCACTCAGATGGTGGAGGGCCAGCGTCATGGTTCCCCTGGGGCTGAGAAGGGGCGGAGGTCTCTGCTTCCTGACGCACCCCGTTTCTCATCTGCCCACAGATCAGCTCCTGGGCTTCTGTACCTAACGAGTGGCCAGTGAAAAATGAGCTGCTCCCTTCCCTTTTCTTTGGGCAGTTTGATAACCTGAATTAGGCCTGATACGGTTGTTCCCTTAGCTGGTCTGTCTCTGCTGTGTTTCATCTGCAAGAAATGGTGATCTCATTTCATTGCAACAGGAAATAAATGTTTGTCTATTCAGCATGCTTACTGCACAGGAATATTGCACTCAAAAATTACATCCTTCAGTGGGTCAAATACTTCGGATATATAAAAAAACTGTATGACTCTTATCTTCAAGCAGAAATCTCTGCTTTTCTAAACTTTAACCTTCAGGAAATCATTAAGAATTATTGTACAGGATCTATACATTGTTTACTTCAAGTGTGCTTGACTTGAAAAAAGACAGATGGAGCCAAATAAAAATTTTGGTTATTCAATTAGTTTGCACCTACCGTCCTGCAGTCTGAAGTTTGGTGTGGTTCTTCGTGACCTGAAAGGATTGTGCTTTTTTTTCCAAGTTCTTGTTCGTGTCTTCAGTGACTAAACGTGAAGCTGACCCTGGCAGGTCTAAGCCTCTGTCATTTCCTATCATTAGGCAGCAACCTGGAAATTAGCTCTTTCCATGAATGTGTTTCTCAAATCGGGGCGGTTAGATGGCGAGTGCTAGCGGCTTGCCCTGAGAGGGAAGGTAGCGCCTCCGCGGTCAGGTCAGGAATTCTGGAACTGTGCCGGGTCTCTTGACAGCTGGCTTGGCAGAATGATCTCTGGGTTTTCACTGCATGCACCGGTCCGTTGATTTCAGCCTTAATGAAGTAGTGCGGTTTTGCTTAGGCAATGAGATTTTTAAAGACTGAGTCACTAAAAGACTCTCTTTGGGAACTGTCTTATGCCGAGTCTCTTAACAACCCTCTGAAATAAACCCCCTTAAGTGATGCTGAGGTGACTGAATTACACCACAGTCTAGGTAGTAAATTGTATTTATTGTGAATATCTCAGGAAGTAGAGAACATTTTAAAAATAAACTTTAATTTAGAGGTTTTTCTAAGAATAATAAAATTCTCACATGACTAACAAGAACAGTTTGTATAAATTATAATAAATCCAAATGTCCTTAAAAAGAAAACCCACAGGCTTAAGGCATTAATGGACCTATCCGTCATTATTCCTTATCATCATTGTTGTTCCGTCCCCAAGTCGTGTCTGACTCTCTCGTGACCCCTGGACTGTAGCCCTCCAGGCTCCTCTGCCTATGGGTTTCCTTTATTTATTGTTCCTTTTTATTGAGAAATTTAGCTAATAATCATGAAACAGGATATATCAAATGTGAAAGTATAATCATCAGGCAAATGTTGGCTTTTTTGCATAATTAAGTCAGTCTTGAGTATTTGAAAAATAATGGTCATGATTTTATAAAGGTGCAAAGGGGGTCAAAAGGTAAAAAGAAAAAACATTACAGAATTACAAAGTTTAAAAATATTTTAGGGTGACATGAAACCCTGTTTTTCTTGACTGTCAGAATTATCAAACTGAAGAGAGAGCAAAGTGTATTTGTGCCCACTTAATAGGTTCCTCTATTCTACATCAGCGCTTCTCAGCTGGGCGGTCGAAGGGTATTTGTCCTTGAGAGAGTGTGTGGTTATGGTTTTGGTGGTTGGGTTTGGCGGGGTGGAGTGCGGCGGTGGAGGGAATGCTGCTAAACTTCTCATGGCGTCCAGGGCAGGCCCCAGACAAGGAACCGTCCAGTGTGGATGTCAGTGGTGCAGAGGCGGAGAACCCTGCTTTATGTTCATGCAGTGAGCACAGCACCTCAGACACCAGTGTGATTCCAGAACCCCTCGGGATTGGACACCTAGAGTCTGACTGGCGTTGGCTGCTGGTAGGTCAGAAAGTCTTCCTGGGCCACTGCCCACCCCCTCAGCAGTAGCTGCTGGCTGTGGCTGGGGGAATGTGTTTGAAGTGCTTTTTTGTTTGCTTCCATTTAACAAACATCCCTTCTTTTTAAAAATTTACAAGTCTATAACTAGGTTTGGAGATGTTTGAGTTGTTAACGAGTCAAGATGAGAGCCTTGTAATTGCATTTTGAAAATGAACTCTATCTGGTGGACTGTCATCACTGCGCCACATGAGCTGGTGAGAGTTCAGTCAGGAAGAGGGCAGTGGACTCAGAGAGGGGAAGGACCACGTGCCCCAAACGGGGCTGCCCTCACTGAGGGTGGTCTCAGGAAGGGTCGAAGCAGCAGTGAGATGATCTGCCCGCGAGAGAGGCTGCACAGAAAAAACTCAAGCTCTGTGGTAAGACAGACCTGAATTGAAATCCAAACTTCTTTTGTTTGTTTAGTTGCTCAGTCACATCCGACTCTCTGCAACCCCATGGACTGCAGCACACCAGACTTCCCTGTCCTTCTTTGTAGCCACAGTTTGCTCAAACTCAAGTTCATTGAATTGGTGGTGCCCTCCTACAGTCTCATCCTCTGTCACCCCCTTCTCCTTTTGCCTTTAATCTTTCCCAGCATCAGGGTCTTTTCCAGTGAGTTGGCTCTAATCAGGTGGCCAAAGTATTGGAGCTTCAGCTTCAGTCCTTCCAGTGAATATTCAGGGTTGATTTCCTTTAGGAGTGACTCGTTTGATCTTTTTGCTGTCCAGTGGATTCTCAAGAGTCTTCTCCAGCATCACAATTAGAAAGCATCAACTCTTTGGTGCTCTGCCTTCTTTGTGGTCCAACTCTCACATCCAAACAGTATGAAAAGGCAAAAAGATATGACAGTGGAAGATGAGCACCACCACCCCCCACCCTGCCCCCTGCCTGTCCTGGCCTAAGTTTGGTAGGTATCCAGTATGTTACTGGGGAAGAGCAGAGAAATCCTAATAAATATATTTATTAGTTAAATTAAATGTGGTTTGTCTTTAGTTACTTTACCTCAGCCCTCTGTGTTTGTCTCCTACTCTGTTAGGTAAAACTAGAAGACCAGTATAACTATTGTCAGTGCAAGTTGGGTTGTTCGCCAAAGCCCTCAGCAGAGTCCAGGGCCGCGGTGCCTTTGGATGTGTGAAACATGAAGGAGATCGTGGTTGGAGCCACCCCAACTGGGTAACGGAGAGGGTGGCCTCTGGAGCCGGCCTGCCAGGGCTCCAATCCCCGAAGCTTCATTCTGAGCAAGTCTCTGTGCTTCTGATTGCTTTTCTGTAAAATGGGCTGATACAGCATCTGTCTCCCAGTGGCTGAGTGGGCGAAGTGAGCTAACCTGTGTGAGGCACTCCATCCGGCAGTACCTGTCATGGAAGTACTCGTCCATTTCTGTTTGTGTTTTATTGTTTAAATTGCGCCTCCTTTGTCCTACAGTACCTCATGTTAGTGTTTAACTTTCCTACTAAAATCCCTACTGGCCGTGGATAATAAAGCGCATTCTTATAGACTTAGGCCTAGAGCCAAGTGACTTTTTAAAAAAAATTAATTAGTTAATTTATGGCTGTGCTGGGTGTTTGTTGCTGTGTGTAGACTTCCTCTAGTTGCAGTGAGCAAGGGCTTCTCTCTGGTTACGATGCGTAGGCCTCTCATTGTGGTGGCTCCTCTTGTTGGGAAGCATGGGCGCTGGGGCGTGTGGGTTTAGTTGCCCTGTGGCATGAGGAATCTTCCCAGAGCAGAGCTCAAACCCACGTCCCCTGAATTGGCAAGGCAGATTCTTAACCACTGGACTGCCAGGAAAGTCCTCCCAGGTGACTCTTCACAAACTTGAAGTTGCTTCCATACCTCGTGCTTTTGTTGTTAGTGCTGGGTTTTTTTCAGTCTCATGTTTTTAAATATTAAATGTTAGTCACTCAGTCATGTCCGACTCTCTGCAACCCCATGAACTGTAGCTGGCCAGGCTCTTCTGTCCATGGAATTCTCCAGGCAAGAATACTGGAGAGGGTAGTCATTCCCTTCTTCAGGGGATCATCCTGACCCAGGAATTGATCTCGGGTCTCCCACATTGCAGGCAGATTCTTTACCATCTGAGCCACCAGGAAAGCCCCTAAAATATTAAAAATTCATGCAGTTGTTTGTTTGCTGAAGTTTGAAATTCATGTGAGGTGACGTACTGTCAAGGTAGATTGGCACTGTAGGAACCAGCACTGTTCTCCCATGATCCTGCATGCCACTGCGCGCCCAGGACCCAGGATCCTGCTGGAGAAGCTTGGCTTTACGTGGAGTGAACACCCTGAGCCCCTCGGTGTGGTCAGTGTAAGGGGGGGTCTTTTTCAGGAAAAGCAAATGTGACAGTCACTTGAAATTAGTAAAAATAAGGCAGCAGAAGAGATGATCACAAATTGAAAATACATCAGGATGAACTTTCATAGAAAATTTCTTTTTTTCCCCAGACTTTAAACTTTTTATTTTGTATTGGGGTATAGCCGATTAACAACGTTGTGATAGTTTCAGGTGAATGGCAAAGGGACTCAGCCATTCATGTGCATGTATCCATTCTCCCCCAAACCCCACTACCATCCAGACTACCATAACATTGAGCAGAGTTCCACGTGCTATACAATAGGTCCTTGTTGGTTATCCATTTAAAATATAGCAGTGGGTACATGTCTGTCCCAAACTCCGTAACTGTCCCTTCCCTCTGGCAACCATAAGTTCATTTTCTGAAACTCACAGAAAATTTCTTAATCAGTTATTTAACTTCTGTGTCCATTGCTATGAAAGCTCCAGGCAGCCCAGAATGAGATGTATTGCTGAAACAACCAGACGGTCTGGGCTGTGGAGAAGAGGGTTTTTGCATAAGAATTCATGACAAAGAAAAACAGATGTAAGGAAGAGTTACCTTTTAAACACCACCTTCGGAGTCTCGCTGCTTTTCTGGCTTCAGGGTGCCCTCACTGCTTGTGGAGTCTTCAGTGATCGCTAAGAGTGAGCGTGACCGCTCCCTTCCTGCTGCTGCTACTTTGTGCAGTGTGTTCTCACCGGCTGCTTTTCCAGGCTTGGATGCTGGGTTTTGGCTCCTGGTTATTAGCACACAGACTACTTCAGCAGTGAACTAGCCCCCAGGGGTGAGGCCAGGGTTACAGCAGCCCGGAGTTAACATTTTCAGTGTGGTGACCTGCCCCGTTAACCTCTTTCAGGGTCTCGGGCACTCTGTTCCCAAAGAAATATGCCTGTGCGCTGTAATGACAAACCCTGGCCTACCATTTTGGGACTGAAATTCCAGAACCTGATTTGCAGTTTTCTGCTATGACTTGCAATTTAAAGTCATTTTCTGGGACCTGTCCTAAGCTCTGCATCTGAACTAAAGCCCATTTTTTGTCTTCTGAGCTGACCTCTGGCTTCTGGGTGTGCTGGCCGCAGCCTCCCGGTGCAACAGCGGGGTGACCCAGGCATGCCGGGTCTGGGTGTCTGGTGGCGATCCCAGCTCCCTGGAGAGGAGCCCAGAGATGTGTTCATAGTCCTCTTGCTTCAGCTTTTAGGCTGTTTATTCTAAAAGAAACCCAGCACTAGTACTAACGTCTAGTGATTGTGAATTACTCTGCTAGTTCTCCGCTGCCCTGCATTCTTTGTTTTAGTGTCTCTCTCTCTGCTGGTTGTTGCCTCAGACCTAGGAAGATAATTTCCTGTGTTCTTGCCTCCCAGCGTATCTCTTTGGTCAGGGGTTTTTCAGTGTGGCTGTTTGCTAGTTCAGCTTACTTTCTGTCTTTACCTTGCTTCCTAGAGTTGGTTTAAAAGCCTTTCCAGGCCTCTGTTGGTCCTCACCTGTGCAGTAGGGTTTCAGCTTTACAGTTCTTCAGGGTTTTTACCTATACCTACATTGTATTCTTCTTGAGATGTGCAGTGTACAGGGTGTCTTTTAGGTGCTCAAAGGTGATAGTATGTAACCAGGGTCTCGGACTCAGGGACTTTCTCGTGCATACCTGTGTTAAGACCTAACACCTGCTGGTGAAACATTATACTGCAGCTTCATGGTTGAGAAATGTCCACACCCAAACTCAGGAAGCTAAAGTTAGAAATTGTGGCTCAGCCAAGTGCTGGAAAAGGCTCCTAGGGATTGAGAACCTGTGTGGTGGTAGGATTTCTGTCTGTCTGTGAAGGAGGGGCCAGGGAAGAAGAGAGGATCAGTGGTGGAGGGAGAACTTGGCCTTTGAAACTGCTGCAGAGCTTTAACCAGTAAAAATAACCTGACAGGCCAGGGCGTTCCAAAGTTCGGCTCCAAGTTGGGACTTTTGCGTGGAAATAAATGACTAGTTTTGTGACAGAAATCAGTGGGAATAAAAAGCAGGATTTAGCTTAAACCCAACTTTGAAGCAGTGTAATCATGAGAAAGGGAAGAAATTTCTATCTTGACTTAACATAGGTGAATAATAGTCCAAATGTGTCTCACCCACATCAGTGGAAAAGAAATTACTAGATCCTGAGTGGTGGTCCAGGCCCTGGGTGGGGGCCACCAGCCTATCCAAAGGTTGAGAGTGCTCTTGGAACGTGTGCATTTTCCCGTGCTGTTGACTTTGAACAGGATACTCTTTTAAGTAAGTTCAAGTGTTTGGGGTATAACAGCATAGAGCATAGGGGTGTATCTATAACAATACTGTCTCTGGTTGATCTCATCACGTAAGTGATTTGTCCACCTTCCTTGGGTTTCCTCCTTTGCGCTGGTTGAATCTGAGAGGTGCAAGGGGAGGGGTGTGGAGGGGAAGCTCACTTGTGCGCCGAGTGCTGTGAATTTTAATATTTCACTGTGTGTGTCCGTGGCAGTGGGCTTCCTCCTTGCCAGCCTCATGCTGCAGGGTAGGGGGAGGCTGTGCGATGGCGGCCATCATCCTGGACAGGCAGCTTCCCGCCACCACCCCCAACTCCCCGCCCCCAGGCCCTCGGTGGCGCAGGACCCAGGCAGCCGGCTTCCCTGCCTGCTGAAGACAGGCCGGCCCAGGGCCCGAGGCCGCTGGCACTGCAGTCTCTGCAGCCCGGGCAACGTGGCTGAGCCCCAGGCGCGGCCCCGCCCCTCGCCGCTGTCCTTGCCCTGGCAGAGCCACACGGGACGCACAGACATGCGTTTCTGGAGGCGGATTTGCCCCTGTGTCTGTGAGGCTCGCGTCTGCATAGAGAAATCTGATCATGCCAAGGCCTTCAGGAGTGAGCAGTGGGTTTGAGTCAAGCCCTTGGGCCTCCACAGACTTTAAAGATCCAACACATTGACCCCTGCGGGTGATGTGCGTGAGCGTCGAATGCTGTTTGGCACTCGTGTGTGAATGTGTGTGCCCGAGCAGCACCACAGGAGAGGACATGCGTGCGCGTTCACGGAACTTGACCTCTGTGGGTGGCTGAGGTGGTGGCCGGCACCCCTTGGTTTATGCGTGGGTTTATTCCGTGTCATCCCTGAATCCGCGGTTTGGGGCACTTGGGGGATCTCCGTAGCCGGCTTCCCCCTCTGTTGGCCTTTCCTCTCCACCTGGAAGCCCGTGTAAGGGTCCTCCCTCCCAGGTAAACCCACCCACCTGCTCCTCTTGCCCTTGGGCTCACTCCCCTTTCTTTCTGTTTTCTCCCATTATATCTTCCTGGTTATTGAGTCATTCATCTGCTGTTTATTGAGATCTCCAGTGTGAGGCTCCACACCTGGGGACAGGGAGGAAGACTTTTCTGGAACTTTTTATTTTAAAATGATTTTCTCAGCTTACAAAAAAGTTGCAAAATTAATACAGAGTTGAAAGCCTGGCCATGGGCACCGCCTCCTGGATACTCTGCTCCTGCCCTGGGGTCCACTTGCGTTTCCTCCTTGAAGCACGTGCCTTCTGTATGCGGCGCTCTGGTTCTCAGCCTACTTCCTGACAGTGTCATGACTTCCGATGGAGGGCGGGGGTGTGGAGCGCTGCAGAGGTGAGGCAGGGGCGATGGCGGGGGTGAGAGGAGGTGCTTCAGGGGCTCGGGGTATCGAGGTGAACCCGGGTTCTGTGGTCATGGCCTTGGTGGAGACGCAGGATGTAATGGGAACATGATGCCCACCAGTGTCAAGCTGCACCCAGAGGCAGCGGGGCCTCTTCCCGATCTGGGAGTCGTGCTCTGTGCCGGGTGCTGGAATGGCTCCCGAGCACGCTGCAGGGACCTGCGGCCACTAACGAAGATGCTGCGTGGGGACAGAGCCACTCGCTGGGGTGACCCTCCCTGGGCCCCTCCTCAGGGCTTTGGTCCTGACAGTCACCCTGCCAGGGAGCAGCACATGTGCTCCCTTTGCAAATGAGCAGTGGGAGGTGGGGATGGCCAGACCCCAGCCCTCCCGAACCGGGGCCGGTGGGACACGGTCTGCCTCTGCGGTCCTTCCTGGTCTTCACTTTGGGGACAAAGAAGCGATCTGGTTTAAGGGCAGAGCAGTCTTGTTTCATCTCCCTTTTGGGCTCTCATTTCGCAGAAAGCTGGGCTGTCTCCTGGGCCTGCAAAGGGAGCCTGCTGGAGTTCCTTCCACTCCCCGAGGAGCCCGTCCCCGCCTCAGCCCCGCTGTGTGCAGCGGTGGGAGAGGGTCACCTGCAGAGGAAGCTGCAGGCTGAAGCTCCCCGGTCGCTGGGACCAGTGGGGGTCTTCTCTGTCTCTCTCCTTTTCCCCCTTTATCCTTAACAGCTTGGCTTTTAATGTTTTAAAAATTGTGGAAACAGTGGGATTTAAGAGAATCACTCCAGGCTTGTGTGTTCTCTGGAGGGTCTCCAGGGCCTTTGGGATCTTGTTAGAGCCCCTGGATGTCTTGCTGAGATGCTGTGGCCTGTGTCCTTGCTTGTTCCTGATAGCTGACCTTGAGCATTATTAATCTGTGTTAATGTATGAGTGTTGTCCTGACCGTGTCCTCATGTAAGGTTTCTGACTTTGTAGATTATTAGTCCTAAACATGTGTCTAATTTTCACCATTTTTATAAACACAGGCTGCAGATAAGACATTTTAAAAAATCCTAATCTGTGTTTTTAGTTGTTGACTTGTTTTGTGTAAAATTGTAACAATTCAAAGAGATACAAACTTCACCTTCTAGGAATCCTGTTCTTTGTTGCTTCCAGTTTTTGTTTCCGCAGCCTCAGGAAATCGGTGCCTTTTCTCTGTGTTCTTGGTTCTGAGTGGGAGAAGCCACGCCTGTGTGCGGTTGGTGGCGTGTGTTCCGTCCTGGCGGAGAAGGGAGGGTACTGGCTTGTGGTGTCTGTACAGGGGAGATGCTGGGCAGTCCCGCGCTCTGGGTCCTCCTGTGGAAGCTCTCCAGGTAAGGCTCCTGCCCTTGCCTGGCCTGCTGGCGCTTCCCCCTGGCCGTCCTTCTGTGAACCGCAGCCTTCCTCCCGGAACTCGTCACCTGGGCCCCTTGAGAAGAGCGTCCAGCTTTGCTGCTCAGAGTTAGGAATGGAAGTCCAGCAAAGCCATCCCAAGGGTAATCATGCTTGGCAAAGCTGGCTGTGTGTCCAGCACTGAGAGAGCTTTCTTACCTTTTATTCCAGAAACTACTGCCTTCCCATAAGAGTCTGAGACAGAATTAATCAAATTAGATTCACCAGAAGCCCCCAGGCCCAGCCCCAGGTCGTTGGTGGATTGATTACCCCAGAGCCTGAAGTACAGGTGAGGAGATGTGCTGAGCATCAGAGTTGAAACCCAGATCTGCCCGACCCTGGAGGCTGTTTTTCTCACTTCCCTCACCTCCGCAGACCTGGCCTCTCTACAATTCCCGTCTCCTCCTCAGGCCCCGGCTTTGGGAAAGACCGCAAATCTGATCAGTAGAACTTTTTGGAAAAAACGAATTTAAAAACAAAAGCTTCAAAAAATCTTTCTTAAAACCTGCTTAAGCCCCCTGAGATCTGTATCTGATGATTATGTTCCCTATCCTCTGGGATAGGATTCTGGGGTTTTACTTTTTGTTTTGCGTGTGTTGATAAAGTGGGAACCTGCTTCTATTTTTGAGACCTCTGACAAGCACCCTTACTGGAACACTCTTTCGTGTTAGCAGCATATTTGCAGCCACTCGTGTTGGTTGATGTTGACGCCCCAATTCTGTTCCTTCCCTGCAGAACCATTCTGCTTTTGTAATTGTGTATGACCCAAGAAATTTAAGACTCAGGCTGTCCACATCCCATGGCCACTCTGTGTATCCTCCTCCTCAGGGAGAAAAATGTTTACAGTGGAGGCATGAGAAGGAAGGAGACAGCAGAGGAACCTTGGTAACACCAGTTTTTTATTATTAATGTGTCATTATTACCTGAGTTGAGCCTGGGGCCTCTCAGCAGCTGAATGTGTGGGCAGAGCTGGGACTACCCACCCCCGCCGCGCTTTAATACCCAGTGGAGGCGTGAGCGTGAGTGAACTTAACAGGCCTGCATGGAGTGAGGTGGCGAGGACAGTCGCTCTGGGAAACAGCAGGCTAGTGACCCTCAGAGACCAGTCAGAGGTGCCCGTGTTCTGTCGCCCTTATTCCATGAGGTGCCTGCTGTGGGTTAGACACACCTACAGTCCAGGCTGCCTGACCTTCTTGGATCTGAGAGCCGGGGTGTGGGTGGGGCTTTGCTGTTGGTGCCGCTGGGGCTGCGTGCTTACTGCTTTTGCCCTGCACACTGGCTCTGCCTAGGACTGATGCTGGCAGACACTCTGATGTGAGTATTCGGTGCGTTGTTCTAGCCCTGGTGGGTTAGACCAGGCGGACCACATCTTTTACTATCACGGAAACTCTTCAGCAGCATGTTTCTGTTGCTACAATTATTATCGAGAAGATTGCCCATGCGATGTAATAATTTTCAAATAGTCTTGTTAATTATAGCTTCTACATGAGCCGTCCCTTCTGCACCCAGCTTGCCAGTTTTCAGAGAAGTCAGTGTCCTGCAGAGGAAGGAACAGTCCCCTGTAGTCTGAGTTGTCACCTGCTGGGTGAATCTGTGCAGGTTAGGTTGGAGTCTGCGTCCCTTATCTATAGAAAGGACACATGGGCATCTGCTGGCCAGGCCGTGTAGAGCAGAGCAGGAGGCCCTCTGCAGGCCCCGCACCAGGAGCCAGCCCGCAGGCACACACTGCTGGTCCCTGCCCACTGCGAGGCCACCCTCTGATCTGTCAGGCTGCTCAGGGTTCGCGCCTACAACGTCGCCCTTCGCAGCACGAGGACTACTCAGGATGCCAGTCTGTATGGAGGCAAAATCCGCCTCCCTAGGGCCATCGTTCAGAGCTGTTTCCTGACTTTTAGAGTGAAAGAGTAGATTTCGCCCTCTGCCACGATGACTCCTCTTCCCCAGTTTCCCCCGCCGCCCTCCGGCAGAGGCCTTCACTCAGCAAACACCTCTCTGAAAGGTGCACCTGCTTGGAATCAGCGGTTTACAAAGTTAGTCAGGAGCTTGCTTGCTGGCCCTCTGTAGTCAGTCCAGTAGAGAGTGATATTTGGGCTTCCCTGGCAGTCTGGTGGTGGAGGCATCACCGTCCGCTGCAGGGGCTGCCGGGCGGATCTCTGCACATAGAAGCGGTGTTGTAACAAAATTCAATAAAGACTTTTAAAATGGGCCACATCAAAAAAAGTCTTAAAATGATATTTAGGGGCATAGATTGAAAAAATAAATCATGGAAGGTCAGAGAAGGAAGAGTCCATTCAGCTGAGAGGTTGAGGAGGACTTTTTTGGTTTTTGTCGCTTTAAACAGGAAGCAGTGGTGGTTGGACAAGGTGACCTCAGAGACGGACCCACTGCTCTCTGCCCTCACCTCTGCCGACTTTTCCTCCCAGTGTGTGTCGGAACCTGTGTATTTCTCCATTCATTTGTCTCTCTGCCCAACCACAATGTCAGCACACTGCAGGCAGGTGCTGTTTCGTCTTCACCTGTAAGGTACCTAACACATCGCAGGGGCTCCGTTGTTTGTTGACTGAATAAAGCCACCAGCCAATAGCCCAAACAGCAGCAAATGGCATTTAGTACAACTGGTCAGACAACTGCCTTACTTTGTTTCCTCCTGTCAAGAGCCAGTGAGAGGCACAATTCTGCTTTACTCCTGAAGGACAGACCTGCCAGGCATCTCTGGTGGGCAGTAGCCAGGCTGGGTCTCGGGCTTGACTCAAACCCCAGAGCCCCTGCTCTCCACATGCTACCGCCCTCCCTGCCCAACTCAGAGTTCCAGAACTTGGGCCACCTGTTGCTCAGTCGTCTTTTATTTCTCAGCTTCTCGGGAACCTGCAAGGGGTCAGGAGCAGACTTCTGTGTTTCCTGGCTTCTCTTTTTATGGGGAGCTTTGCTTGTCTCTTGTGTTCAGACAGCTTTTTAAAATTTTCCGTGGTCTGTAAGAGATCACCAGCAGTGACTTTGCGGTCCCATGTATAGGTTCTTTCAGTGTTCAAGTGAGTTACTTTCTAGTTTTATTTTCAATCTGGAACAATTTGGACTTGTTAAAATGGCTGGGGGCTTTCTTACTGTCATGTCTTCTTTCCTAGGAATTCATTTTCCTTCCAGTGATGACAGACACCGTCCTCCCTTCCAGAGGGTTTCTGCACTTTTGACCTCTCCTGTCTAGGTCTGAGTAGAACCAGTGCCATCTTTTCATAACATGAATTGTGTCGTGCCGCTGGCACCATCATACTTGGGAAAGCCCAAAGCGTGGGACTGCCGAGGTGGCTGCTCCTGCCCGCTTCAGGTGAATTCTTGGGCGCCCTCCTCCCCGTCACTGCTGTCTGCCCCCTCTGGCTGCAATCAGTTCCCCGGTGCTGCCTAGCCTCTCTGGCCAGTAGCTGAAAGGGCTTTGCCACCTGCTGCTTTTCTGCGGGGGCTTCCCCCTGGTCTGTGAGTGACTGCTTCTTTCTCAGCCTTCTGGTTTCAGCTACAACATTACAGTTTGAGTGTGGCTTTCCTTTCTCTCAAGTAGATCTTCCTTATCTACTGTGTTAGTGTGTTAGTTAGGACTCTCCAGAGAAACAGAACCAATAGACTGTATGTATGTTTGTTGTTCAGTTGTTCAGTTGCATCCGACTCTGTAACCTCATGGACTGCAGCATGCCAGGCTTCCCTGTCTTTTACCAACTCCTGGAGCCTACTCAAACTCATATCAATTGAGTCGGTGATGCCATCCAACCATCTCATCCTCTGTCATCCCCTTCTCTTGCCTTCAATCTTTCCCAGCATCAGGGTCTTTTCTAATGAGTTGGTTCTTAGTATCAGGTGACCAAAGTTTGGAGCTTCAACATCAGTCCTTCCAATGAATATTCATGATGGATTTCCTCCAGGATTGAGTGGTTTGATTTCCTTGCAGTCCAGGGGACTCTCGAGTCTTCTCCAAAAGCATCAAATCTTTGGTGCTCAGCCTTCTTTATGGTCCAACTCTTACATCCACACATGACTACTGGAAAAACCATAGCTGTTTATATAGAAGGAGTTTATTTCAAGGAATTGGCTGTCATGATTATGGAGGCTGTCAAGTCCAAAATTCACAGGATAGGCCAGCAGGCTGAAGACCCAGGAAAGAGCTGATGTTTCAGTTCAGATGCAAAAGCCATCTGCTGCAGACTTCCCTCTTGATTGAGTGGGGTGTCTTTTGCTCCGTTCAGGCCTTCAGTTGACTGGATGGGGCCCCCTGCATTAGGGCAGCCAGTCTGCTTTACTCAGAGTCCACCAGCTTAAATGGCAAGCTCCTCCAAGAGCAGCGTCACAGGACTGTCAAAATCATGCTTGACTAAGCATGTGGGCACGAGGCTCAGCCAAGTTGACACACAAAATCCACCTTCACTGCAGGCTTTTGTAAGATTGATGTGTTAGCCTACTATCTGTGTCCTCCTCTGGAGGGGCCCTGCTCTCCAGGCCCAGAGGGACACTGTGTGGGACCTGCAGAGCTTGGGCAGAGCTTGTTCCCTGGGGGAGCCGATCACCCGCAGGTTTTCTGTGTGACTCTTGCATGGCCAGGGCCTCGTGGGAGGTGAATGGCCAAAATCCAGCCGATCCTCCACTTCCCAAGCTGTGTCCCCGCAGAGCTGCAGGCAGCCATTTCCAGTTTGTGCGGAGGTCCATGTCAAGGTGCTAAGCCTGATGGGCCCTAAGAGAAACCACATGGATGAGGGCTGCCCGAGTCTAAGAGCAAGGCCTCACTGTGCCTGAAGCACAGCGGCCCTGGATGTATGTGCCCCAGTCTTTCTTCCAGGACACGAACCATGCAGTGAGGGGAGGATTTATCAGATCGTCTGCTTTTAGCAGGCTTACTTTCACTGCTGTCCACATCACTGATGTATACTTTCTTGGGCTACTATATTTTCCTCTGTTAAAAAAGATAGTCTGTATTTTCCTAAAGATTAGGTGATGTGAAATGTACTTCACTGCGCTGTTGGCTTCAGTTCTTTCCTTCTTACCTGGTGCCCATGACCAGGCTCTGTGGCTCCGAGTCAGGGTTCCCTGCAGGGGCGCCGGGGGCCGTTGTTCACTTCCCTCCAGCTCTCCTCCTGCTGCTGTGTCCCGTCCACTCAGTCCGCCCCAGCCAGGGCTCCCTGACCGCGCGGGGCCCGGTGTCCCCTCCTCTGCGTGCTGCCGTGTGGCCGTCTGAGGCCGTGGGCGTCCCTCCTGACCCTCTTCCTGGCTGTTTCCTCCTGAAAATTACTGGGTGTCTCCACCTTGCATACAGCTGTAGCAAAACGCCCTGCGATTATCGACAGTTTGAACCTAAATTATATTTTTGGAGAGCTGTTACTTTTAGGCCCACCTGTGTTCTTTAGTTCTTAAACTTTGTCACGTGTTAACGACTTGAATTATTTTGTCCTTTCACAAATCAATTTTATTCTTCCAGTTTAAGAGAAAAAATGAGTCCTAAATATTAGTCGTTGAAAACATAGAATGGATACTCTATTTTTATTTACATTCAGCCTCATCATGAAAAAATTGCAATAGTATTCATTACAGTTTTTTGAAAGTCAGATAACTATCTATTTAAAATATCTTCTTTTTTGTGTGTGTGTAATAAAGTTTTATTAAAGTATAAAGGAGATAGAGAAAGCTTCTGACATAGGCATCAGAAGGGGGCAAAAGAGTACCCCTTTTGCTAGTGTTAGCAATGGAGTTATATACTCTCCAATGAATCCAAAGAATGTCTGGAGGTTGTAAAGACCTCACCAGACCCACTCCCATAATTTACATTTTAAGATAACAGAGTTGTCCAGAAGGTTTAATCCAAAGATTGTCCTCAGGCAGGATACACCCTTGTAAAGACCAGACCTACTCCCATAATTTATGTTTTAAGATAACAGAATTAGCCAGAGGGTTTAATCCAAAGACTGTCCTCAGGCAGGATACATTATTGTTATATAATCCTAAGGAATGTAGAGGAAAAAAAGTAAAAGTTTGTCCTTTCTTCCTCCTTGAATATCCCAGACCTCTCTCTCCTTGGGGACCCTTAGACTTCTTATCAACCTGCCTGGGAAATGACTCTCTCATTCCCCCCTTTCCTTTTAGGAGAATTATGTTGCCTAGGGAAAAGGGGCGTCGTTCTCATTCCATAACTGCTTCCGAGCTGACAAGGGGCGTTGTCCCTAAATTGGTGAGGCAACATATTCTCCTAATCCTCATAGTGAGGATGTCTGATCCAGGGGCTCCAAGTAATAGTTAGAGGAGGCTGTGGCACTCATAGGAGCTCGGACAACTATTGGTAAATTAAAAGCTTTTAGACAGTTAGAAAACCCCATTATACAGTTACAGATGTAAGGCAAAATAGTCATTAAACCAAGTTAAAATCAAAATGAAAAGTCACATTATGTCCATAGTTACATCAGTCCATCTTAAGGTTGTTAGATGTCATCAGTTTAAGAAGAGGCATCACATGTGATTGTTGAAGGTATTTGCAGACTTGGAGAAAGTCCTTTCCTTGAAGTGGAGATGTCCACCATGGGACGCCTTCTTCCACTGATGAAGAGGGGAGTGCTCTGCAGAACCAGCAGTTAGACCGATTGTGGAATGCAGCATAGGAGTGAGCCCAGGACAGGAAGGCATTGTCTTGAGGATCAAACGGCAGACTCAGGATTTCTGGAGTCAGCAGAAGTAGGCTCACATAGATTATCAGGCCCATCTGGTAAGGGCCTTCCCAGAGGGGCTCGAGGGATGAGCCCTCAGATCCCAATGTTTTTATGAGGACCTCGGTTCCTGGCTCAAATAGAGGCTTACTGGATTCAGAGGCTGGGTCAGGAATCGTCTCCCGGAGTTCTGTTAATGCCTTGTCCTGAAGGATCCCAGACGAGCCCCCAAGATGAAAGGTTGTTGCTGAACGATGAGACGCGGGATTCTTGGCCTCCGGAGAGAATATTCAATCCAGGGCCAGAGACGAGGCTGGATCGCTCAGAGCTTTTGTGTAATAAAGTTTTATTAAAGTATAAAGGAGATAGAGAAAGCTTCTGACATAGGCATCAGAAGGGGGCAAAAGAGTACCCCCTAAAATATCTTCTTATAACAAGGGTGTTTTGCTGAATGCTGTCTTCTCCTCCCAGTCGGTGATGGGTGCTCTGGGGAGATAGAAAAGTCCTTTGAGACCCTTGCGTGGTGGGAGTTCGAGAGAGATAGGAGGAAGACAGCCGGTGGGAGACGTTGGAGAGCAGATGGTAAACTGAGGCCGTGACTGCTGCCTGAGCCCCTGGGGGCAGTCAGGTGGCGCCCGAGTTGGGGCTCGAAGGGCAGAATTGGCCAAGGGAGGGAAATACCATCAGCTGAGGGATGGCGTCAGGGGCAGTAGGATGTGTTCTGAGGATGGGAGACAGCGTGGCCTGCCGAGGCCGCAGCCGCGGAGTTGAGGCAGGTTGTGCAGGGGTGTGCCGCAGGGACCAGCTCCCCGAAGGCGGATCCGGGCGCCTCCCTGGAATGCCTGCAGCCTCTGTGGCTCAGGCCAGTGTGGGAGGGAAGAGCTGTGACCTCCGCAGTTGGGTTTATGACACCTGCTTAGGCGCCTCAGTTTCCACTGTTCCATCCCACCCTGTCTCACAGCTGATATCAGGGGATAAAATGTGGTTTTAAAACATAGCGTCCTGTTAACCTAATTCACCAGAAGCCAGATTTGAGCATGTTTCAGTGATATAAAAAAAGAAAGCTCCAGTAGTGGACATAAAAGGCAGGAGGCAGAAAGGCCTGTTGCCAGGAGCTGGGAGGGAGGGAGGGAGAGCATGGCGGCCTTGGGGACTGTGCCCTTCGTGTCGCAGGGCGCCCCGGGCAGCGGAGCGGTCACACGTCGCCTGGGTGTGTTTGCTTGCTTACAGATAACCTCGCTGCGAGGAAGCTAGAAGACCAGTTAGCCTGAGGAATTTGAGAAGTATTTAAAGGTCGAATTGACAGTGGTGACAAACTGGCTGAGAAGAGTTTGGGAGAGAGTTAGTGTAGGATGACCCTGTGGTTTCTGGAATAAAATCGTTTTAAGTTTAGTATGTTCCCCTTGTTCCTAAACTGATTTTCCCAACCTTTCTGTATTTCTAACCTTTGTGGTTTAGAAAGGAAACTTTTGATCCTAAATTTCTGGTTTATTCTAACTTATTTAAACCCAAGACACTGAAAGTAATCCTTGTATCTGAGTTTTCAGTCCAGACAGGTTTGTTTTATATTTTGGAATATATATTTCAAGCAGAAATCTTTTGTATGCAAAAGTCAAGCCTGGAGCAAATCTTTATTGTGAAATTATAAGCTTGCGAAGGTGAAGGTTTTAATGGAAGTGCTCACTCAACCTTAACCGTAGTGACATACACACAATAGCACGTCTGAACGAAGGGCTGTCAGATGAGCAGCTTTCAATTTAAATATATCAGTGATTTTCAGGCTGTCTCTAATGAGTTCTGAAATCTTTGTGTCAGTCTCATTTTTTTCCTTAAATGCTGTGAAGTCCTTTAAAATTAATAAGCCTGTTTTTTTTTTTTTTATTTGATGGTGTTGACATCAACTGCTACCATCGGCTTAGAGGTCCTGGCTCTTGTGTGGTCTTCTCATTAGTCTGATGGGAGTTAGTGGCCGTAGTTTCTAGAACCAGAAGGACGGCAGCTTCCCGTTAGCAGGCCAGTAGCTGGAGGGACTGCCTAGCCACGGCTGCTGTGTCTGAATGCTACCAGGTCGTCCCTGAGCGCGGGCAGTTAGTCGCAGGAGCAGTGTTTGAGTCGCAGCTGCCGTAGATGTGAGTGAAGCTTCCTCAGTGAGCGCAGTGTTGGACCGGGAGGTATGGACCTAGGAGGAGTATTCCCAAACCGAGAAAGAGCCCCTGGGAAGGATGGGTCTCTCTCACACACACACACATCACATCACATATCACACAGTCACGCAGGAGTCCCAGTGCATCCAGGCCTTTCCCCCGTTACCCGGCGCCAGTGGTGTGAGAGGAGCCCTGGTCTCTGGTCTCGGGGTGCTCTCCCTCAAGCGGAAGGCTGAGCCCATCCCGTGAGAGGAGAGCGGGGCTGGGGAGGCACTGCCCAGGGGTGAGAGGGCAGCAGCAGCAGGCCTGGGGCTCAGGAGGGGCTTCCAGGAGGCGGCGGGGTGCTGACGCTGAAGAAGGTCCAGGTTTGCTGAGGAGGGGAGGGACACAGCCTGGCCACTCTGCAGCCAGAGCCTGGTGTACAGGGGAGGGGACAGAGGGAGAGAGGGAGGGGAGACAGGCTGGGAGGGAGCGAACAGAGCCAGCGTGCGGTGGCACCTCACTGGATGCACGCTGAATCCTCACCACCACCCTGCTGTTTCTGGCTGTTGTTCCCATTTGACAGATGAAGAAACGGAGGCCTCTTTGCTGGTCCATCTGTTTCAGGACTTAAACTCACCCCTGTGGTTGGTACATGAGGCCTTAGATTCCCGCCTGAATCTGAGGCCCCTTCTCTGATGCCATGCTGACCTCACCTCGTACCCTAGGGAGCCGGTTGCTCACTCCATCGACAAGTGCGGGTGCTCACAGCCCAGCATTTCATCACAAGCAGTAGGAATGCTTCAGGCGTGCACGTGTGCCCCTGAGTCCTCTGGAAGTGAAAGCCCCTCAGTGGCAGGGCTTGGCCAGTGTCCGTCGGGCGCCCAGAGCAGAGAGGGCTGGTGTGCAGTGAGAGCCAGGGGCCTGGTTCCCGGGGAAGAAGGAGAGCTCCTGGGTGAGGCCGAGAGGAGGTGGGGACCGCCCGCAGGGTCGGCACGTTTGGATGCCATTCTGGGTTTCCTTTAGAGTGTGTGGGCGGCACCAGCTTCCTGGACAGGCTGCTCTGGGAATGAAAAGCACGTGAGAACATAGCTGTGGGCCAAGTCAGACGTGCCCCGAGAAAGAGTCATCCCAAGCCGACTTCACTGACTGTTCTGCTTTTTATTTTAAAGAAGATGCTTTGTCTTAGCAAGGCACTCACTCAGCCTGGTGCCGTAGCAGAGGAGTGCCTTGGACATGGTCGGAGAGGTGACGGTGGCTTCCAGCTGACTTGCTGGGCCTGTCCCGCCCACACTCCTGTTGGGGCAGCTCTGCGGACCTGGGAGGCATGCCGATCCCGTTTCTGGGTGATGAACAGCCAGGGAGACTCTGTGTGTAGACTAAGCCTCCCTTGATTCACGAAGCTGTCGGCCACGCTAGAAGGATGGGATTGAACAGGAAGCGCTGGGAGGACTGGTGAGCGGACCTCAGAGCCCGCAGGCCTGTTCCCCGGCAGTGGCTCGCAGTGTCATGAGCAGGGACCTGCCCCTCACGCTCCCTCAGTCTGTCACTGAAAAGGGGACCTGCCCTGTGTCCCCTGCGGGCGTGTGAAGCGCGGTGAGGAGTGAAGGGAAGCTGCTCCTCAGTAATAGAGCATTTTACAAAGGCCTGTTTTTAAGAGGCTGCCTGTCACTGCCCCTTGGGGGTTTTGAAGAGGCGATCTCAGATGAGGTGTGAAGTGAGCTGCGTGGCCAGCCCTGGTTGCTCCCGGCTCAGAGGAGCGTGGAGTGGCTGCTCCAGTCTCGGCCCGGTGGGTGCAGGGGGCTTGCTGTTCTCTCCTCAGCCTCCTGGGAGAAGTGAGACAGATGGGGAGAAGCCAGACGGCAGCAGAGCATGCCGGTGACGGTTTATGGTGATGGAGGCTTTTGCTGGTTGGTACAAGGTCGGTTACCAAAATTCTAGACAAAAACTTAGAGGCAGGAAGATTTGAATGGTTTAAGATTTTATCACATAAAAATAGGCAGTACTGTAAAGACAGTAAAGGTCAATAATCGCTTCCAAACATTGAACATTATAAACTGTTTTTAAAGTAAGATTATCTTTAGTCTCCCCAAACATTATACATGGCAAGTAATTGAAAAAGTTAAAAATGATACAAATCTATTGATGAATTATGTCACATATAATGAATAGGCTTTTGAGTGCGTCAGTTATTTAAAGTGGTCAATATTGATAGAATAAATACATAGTAGAAAAAGTAAAGGGAGCAGCCCTCTAGTAACTCAGGTGAGTAACACTCATCATGTGACAAAGCTGAACAGTTTGGGAAATGTTCTGTTGACTTTTTAAATTGAGATTTAATTTACACTCACGAAGCACACAGGTAGCAGGTACAGATTCGTCTTTACACTAAATACCTGAACCGAAATCAAGATATGGAGCATCTCCTCATCCCAGGAAGCGCCCCAGACTCCTTTGTGCCCTCCCCTGCCCCGTTTTCACAGGTGAGCCCTGGGGATTCTGTCACCAAGGGTTGCTTTTGCCTGCTCACCAGCCTCCAGGCATTAGGGTTGTGCGGTGTGACTCAGCTCTGCCTTCCTGTGCTGGGGGTGGCGTCTGTGAGCTCCGTCCATGTCGCTGGGGTGGCAGTGGTTTTGTGTCTGATCACTGCGGTATAGTCCTCCAGTGTGTGAATTGTACCACAGAGCATTTATCCGTTCTCTTATGGGTGGACATTTCGGTGGTTCCTACTGTCGGCTGTTGTAAACGAAGCTGCTATACATAATACTGTATATGTCTCCTTGTGGACATACGCATTCCTTTCTTCTTCGTGTTCTTGGAAGAAGACTTAACTAGGGTGTGGGGCGGTCGTGTCTGTGACCACCCAGCCTCAGTAGACGTTGACAGACTATTTTCTGAAGCAGCGGGAACCAGTTGGTGGTGGGAACAGTGCACGAACGTCCCGCTTGCTCAGCTGCTTCCCAGCCCTGGGCCTCGGGGCGTCCTGTGCACGTGTTCTGTCTCCTCATGGTCCCGGCTTCTGTCCCCAGTGACTAGCAGTGCTGAGGGTGATCTCACCCGCTTATTAATTACTTGGACGCCTTCTTTAGGGATTGCCCATGGCAATCTTATTCATTTAAAATAAAATTATAATAATATATTTTATTTAACCCAATATAGCCAAAAGATTATCCTTTAAAAATATAATCAGTGTAAGTGATTTATGATATATTTTAGATTTTTTATAATGAATCATCAAAGTCCAGGGTGTATTTTGTGGGGGGAGTACTATATTATGTTACTAAGCTTTCAAATTATGGCAAAATATATGTAACGTAAAATTTGTCAGTTTGACCATTTTTAAGCATACAATTCAGTGGCAGTAATTACATCCCTAATGTACAGCCATCACCTCTATCAAAATCTTTTCCTCACCATGAACAGAAACTCTGTAAATATTAAGCAGTAACTCCCCTGCCCCCGCCCTGTTCCGTTATTTGTGTTAATAATTTGGCGTTTTCTTCTGTATGATGATGATTTAGTTGCTCAGTCGTATCTGACTCTTGCCACCCCATGGACTGTAGCCCACCGGGCTCCTCTGTCCGTGGAATTCTCCAGGCAAGACTGGAGTGGGTTACCCACCGGAGTGGGTTACCATTCCCTTCTCCCTTTCTTCTGGATGTGTGGCTTTCACACGACCTGTTTTGACTGTCTCCTCCCAGTCTGTGGCTCGCCTAGTCGCCTTCCTAATGATATCACTGGATGAATAGAAGTTCTTAATTTTAATGAAGTCTGATTTATCAGTCTTATCTTATTCTTAAGGTAGTGTTCTTCGTGTCTTTGTAACGAGTTCCTTGCCAAACCCAGGGGCTCTCCACCAAGAGCAGTCTTCCCTCGGGGAGAGAGGCATTTTTGACTCTCACAGCAGGGCCTGGGAGGCTGCCAAGCCTGCAGCACACAGGACATTCCCCACAACGCAGACTCATCTGGCCCGTAGCATCGGGAGTGCTGAGCTGGGGAGAGCCTGGCCTGGCCAGGATCATCAGGGTGTTCTTGTACATTCGCTTCTGGAAGTTTTCCCACCTTACCTTAAGCAGTTAAGTCTGTGATCCATCTCTCTGTAACCCAGGTATATGGGATGAGAAGAAATTGAGAGAAATCTTGATTCTTCCACATCTGGGCCCCCAGCCTTTTATTTAAAACAAAATTCAACTCATTGTCATGAACCGTACATGGAACACTTTCACATACAGAACTGAAGTTTAGGTGTTTGGTGGTCTAAAGGCCAGTGTTTGGAGCATGAAGTGAATGCCTGGCATGTGCAGAAACTGAAGGGTTTTTTCCTTTTCCAACTCCATTATTAAGGACTTGATAGAGTTTTTGTTTCTGTGGTTTTTTAACTTTCAGGTTGCACCTGTAATGAAAACACCCACACAAAAGATGCAACTCACAAAAATAAACTGACTCTGACCTGTGCTGTTTTTACTAGACTGTTACTAGGTTCTTTGAGGGGATTCCCTGGTGGCTAAACTGGTAAAGAATCTGATTGCAATGCGGGAGACCTGGGTTTGATCCCTGGGTTGGGAAGATCTGCTGGAGAGGGGACAGCTACCCACTCCAGTATTCTGGCCTGGAGAATTCCATGGACTGTATAGGCCATGGGGTCGCAAAGAGTTGGACATGACTGAGCGACTTTCACTTACCTGGTTCTTTGCAGATAAGCGTCATGATTAGAATTTGCCAGACAGGGAATTGTTTAGTTTTTCCATTGTAATTCAGTTGGATTTCTACTTGTCAGGTCTTCCACAAAACTGACCACTTAAATATTCAAATCCTAGTAATTGGTAGGAGGAGGAGAGCCTAACTTCGCAAGTGGTGCCCTTAACCCGTGTAGACAGCTGTTCAGGAGGACGGCAAGGACAAAAAGGTTGTTGTGTGAATGTTCCCCTGTGTTTAATGTCGTGTCCAGTACATTCATGATATTCTTTAAAATCTAATTTTATATAAGATTTTATGGCTGTTGAGTGGTCAGATGGGGAAAAGAAATCACCTTATCTAGCATGTTGTGGACAGGTAACTGCTTGCTGTTGAAACTGACCCTGTCAAGGGGATCTAGGGGCTTTAGGGTTAGATACTTAGATCTTGCTTTAAAATCCTTAAAAATACTATAATGTTGCTCTTTTAGGGCAACACTGGTTCCCCTTTTTCTCCGTATTTGTGTCTAGTGTGCACCAGAGAGGTGCCGATTTGGAATCAACACCTGGGTCTGAGTCACAGCTCTGCCTCTAAGTAACCCAGGGCGGCTCAGTTTCCCACTCTGGTAGGGGAGGCACTGGCCGCTGTCCCACGTGGGTCCTGGAGGACTGACTGAGGAGTGACGAGCTCTTTGTGAAGTACAGATCCTCACAGAAATGGGAGGGGCCCCCATTTGGTTCAAGGGCTTCCCTGATGGCTCAGATGGTAAGGAATCTACTGGCAGTGTAGGAGACCCGGTTCGATCCCGTGGTTGGGAAGATCCCCTGGAGGAGGGCGTGGCAACCCACTCCAGTGTTCTTGCCTGGAGAAATCCATGGACAAACCATGGGGTCAAAAAGAGTCAGACATGACTAAGTGACTAACACACACCCACTTATTTGTGGGTCCACCCACTTGTTTGTGATGTGTGTTGTGTTTATACTGAGGCAGCACTTGAGATTAGGTGAGTAGATGTGGAAGGACCTTCCCTTCCTCGCTGGGTGACCTGGGGCTCATTTCTTCTGGGGCATCGTTCCTTACCTGTAAAAAGGGGGTGATGGCGGTACCAACCTTATAGGGATCCCGTGAGGTTTAAGTTTGTTACACTGTAAAATGCCTAGGATATTTTATGTGCTTGGCACATAGTAGGTTCTCAGTGAATGTTAATTATTTTATTGTTACTGTAGAGTTGATTTGGATAACAATGAAATTCAGTGTCTGCCTCAGTCAGACCCTTTTCTGCACAGGCTGACCGGGCCTCTGGAAGCTGGTGTGATGAGTCCCTGACGTCGGGTTGTGGTCCTCCATGCTGTGAAGCTGGGCAGGGATGATGGGCAGAGAGGGCCTGCTGCGGGAAGGAGGAGACATGAGAGCCAGGTGCCCCGCGTTTACCTGTGTCTTCACTGCTCAGCAGATTCAGAGTTTAATTGTTCGTTAATGAGTCACCTGTTTAATTTCACTAGTTTCTTTAATGGGGTCATTTCAACGTCGGAAGGGCAGAGAACAAACTTTCTTCGATTTTGTTTCTACTGCTCCGAGCCTGATGGCCCCTGATAAATGTATGTTGAGTAAATTCTGATGATCAATTATTTGCAGGTCAGGTCCCAAACTATGTTAGGGATCCTGAGAAAAAGTAATGTGGCCAAAAGAGTCATGTTAGAGGTTTTTAAGATCACTTTAGAGGAAAAAGTCATGTGGCTGAGTCTTTGGCCTTGGTGTCAGAGGCCTTTTTGACTTTTTTTTTTCTTTTTTTTTAAGTGAAATTATTTTTAAAATTGGAAACTATATGTAAATATAATAATAAATACACTGTAGCTTAAGGGGGAAAGTTAAGGTTTTATATGTTCTATTTGGCAGAGTTTCAGTGACCTGGAACCTCAAGTGGGCAGATCTGGGCAGAGATGGGCCAGAAACCTCAGTGTGAAGTGTAGCTTCTCCCAGACTGCATCCTGCCACCGTGCATCTGTGTGCACATATGTACATGCGAGGCGTGGGGAGGGCTTGATCAGATAGCAGAGATCCTCACTGTCTCCTCCTTGGTGGCAGCTGGCAGTACACCCAGTTCCTGGATCCAACTCGAGTGAGCGTAAGTCACCTGGAAACTTGTTAGAAACAGTGCTTCCTGCACGCCGCTCTCGCGGTCTGTGGGTCTGGGCTGAGGCCTGCACGTTGCCCCCAGGGAGCAGCACCCTGGACTGTAGGACTCTGGAGTAGCAGAGAGCCTGCTGTTGGCGCCTGTCCAGGGTCTCTTACAATCCCCTGTATGCGTCACAGTTTTCATCTGTTTTACAGAACAAAACAGGTGTGTGGAACTGAAGAGACCAAAATAAACCCTTAAGCATATAAGATGGGCCTTATGGAGGCCTTCAGAGTGCCTGATTTTCATGAGGAGCTTTGGAAATTAAAGAGACTCAGATGGGTTTCTATATTGGACTGGATTCTGTTTGAGACTGCCAGTGTAGAAGCAACTGTTTATCACATCTTAACTAGCCAGTGTCTTTGTTCAGAGTACATAGCATATGTTTCAAAGAGCTTGGATGTCTGCAAGAGCTGTAAATTTAGGATTGAAATAAAGTATTAGTTTTCAGGTGACTGAGTGAATGCTGAGCTCAGATAGGGGCAGAAGGGACCAGAAATCATGTCATCACACTCTTAATGGTCGTAAAGCTGACCAGATGCCCCTCGTTCTGAGCAGTCTCTGGCCTCCAGTTTGAGGTGAATTGAGGTGTTTTGTCCACCTTTAGTTTCTGTGGTTTCTCTCTGTTTTCCTCAGAGTTTCCCCGTAGCTTCACTCCTGTTCTGTCTTCACCTTTCGCTCCTTGTCCAGACCAGCCCTTCTATCTGTGCTCTTGGTAATGGAATGCCCATGTGTCCTTGTTCTGTCACTTACTCCCTTTTCTGTTCATCTTCTTCCTTTTTTCTGGTTAATATGGTCACTTCCTCTTTCCTAAAAGGCAGAAAGGTGTGAACATTTACTGAAGACACTTGTTACTACAGCAGCTCCCAGCCCATCCTGACTCAAAAGGCATGTATGTGCTTGTGTGAACTTCCTTGAGAAGTTCTCCCAGGCCCATTTTTTTGTTTGTGTGTTTCTTAAAGGCTTAAAACAGTGCACTTTTATTCCCTTATGGTTGGTGTGGGAATCCAGGCGTGGCCTCTCTGGATCCTCCAGTCCAGGCGTCTCTCAGTCTGCAGTCAGCACATGCTCTCATCTGAGGGCTTGACTGGGATGGGATCCGTGTCCCGGCTCCCTCTCGTCATTGGTGGCAGGTCTCTGCCCCTCGGGGACGCAGTTCTTACTGCTGGTGGCTGAGGTCTTCCCACCTCAGACCTATGGTTTTGATCAGATTCATAAACTACCAGCCCCTTCCCCATACTCTCTATGTCCTTGGCTCTCTGTTTTGATTCATCCTTTGGTAAATTACTTTACCTGAAGAAGACCTTCTTTGAGTTCCCTGGTGGCCCACTGGTTAGAATTCAGCAGTGTCAAACTGCTGTGGTCTGCTTCAGTCCCTGGTTGGGGAACTGTGTGGTGTGGCCAAAATATTAAAAAAATATAAAAAATCAGCTCCAAGAAGACCTTCATCATTTCTGTTAATTTACCAATGTCTACTAAAATCAAGTCCCTCCCCCTGGAAGGATACTAACTTACTGATGCCTCCTCAAGTACCAGCAAACCTAGGGGGGCGGGCACTGTGTTTCTGTTCCCGGTGAGGCTGCTGACCGATGGTGAAGGCCCCTGCAGGGCCAATGCCCGGGGCCCTGTCCCCTCCCCTGCAGGGTCCTCGCCCCCTCCTGCTGCTGCTCTGCACATGCTTTTCCACCCAGGACACCTCAGTCCCTCCTCGTGAACCCAGCTGCCGGGTGCTCTCTGCCCAGGACGCTTCCTACCTTCCCACTCGAAAACCTGATTCATGTGCCCCCTCCTCCGTGAGTCACTGCCTGACCTTGTTCCCAACAATGTCTGCAACCCCTTCTGTGTGATTCCAGCACACGGCATGTAGTCTGCCGTGACACATCGTGTTTTGCCCATCCGGACAGCCTACCTGCGATGATGTCATTGCCCCTGAGTGTGGGGAACCAGTCTTACTGATTGTCCCCCTTGGGGCTTGACCCATAGCAGGAACAGGAAGTGGGAACAGCGAACCAGGGTCAGCTGCTCGCGTGTGGCGGGTTCAGCAGGGGAGCCCAGGGCTGCCTCTGCCTGCCTCTCCTCCCTCCCTGCACCCCCTGCCGCCTGCCTGGCTGGATCCACCCCTCTGCTCTGCCTTCCTCCTCTCCGCCTGTCCGTGGCCTTGTCTTACCCAGCACACAGGACGCGCCAGGAGGGTAGAAGGCCGAGACATCCTGTTCACTTGTTCCCCATCGGGTACAGCCTTCACTCCAGAGCGGGCACTCGGTAGTGTTTGTTGAACAAGTTAGTGAGTGAATGAAGGAATGGAGCAACTCAAGAGCAGTTTAATATGGTATGAAGTCAAATGCTAGGTGGTATTTTGCAGACTTCAGTTTTAGAAATGCAGAGGTCACTGGAGGTCATCTGACGATTTGAAATAAGAGGAATCTTAAACTATCTTAGGGTTGGCAAAGTGAATCACTGGACAGGGAGTAAATCATTCTACTCTGGAAAGTAATACCAAACACTAAGTGTGAGAATTGGGGAAACTTTTCCACATCACATTTTTTTTTCAGGGATATATAAGATTACTTCCAGGTTTTTGCAACATTTTTTTTAGAAATTAGAAGATGACTGAAAAAAACAATGGTCATTTTGCCGAGCATGGAGTCTTAATTGACAAAGCTAATGATCTAGAGAAACCTATGTTGGAAAATGTCACATTATTATAGGCGTCTGCAAGTGCAGATGGGAAAACAGGTTTTTTTCTTTCTGCAGCAGATTCATTAAGTGTTTAGAAAGAGGTTCTCTCTGCACCGCCTTCCCCAGCCTGAGTCTCTTGAGACTAACTCTGAAACCCTTGTTGTCTCGCGTCTGTTAGGAAGGAGGCGTATGCACTGCCCTTTATAGCAGACCCCGGGGCTCCGTGCCACCCTCTCTCAGCCTCTGATCCCAGCCCAGGAGCATCGTCAGGAGTGTGCAGGTGACCGTCAGCTCCCAGACAGGCAGCCCCCGCCTGGCCAGAGAGATGCCTCGTCGCGCCTTGCTGACCGGCTCTCCCCCAGGTGATGGTTCAGAGTCTCCACAGTCCTGAGCTGCCCCCAGGCTCCCCCGCTCCTGCTTTACTAAGAGAGAGCTCAGAGCCGGCGACAGGCGCCCCTCCTGTTTCTTGCTGTCTCCAGCTCAGTTTCTCTGTGTCTTCACCTCCCTTGGTCTCTCTGAGGAGGAGTCCTGGCCAGCAGTTAAGACGAGCCCGGTGGCCCGTGCCCGGGTCTTGTGACGTCGATCTGGATGCTGTCTCTCCATCCCCATCTTTCCTTCCTTCCCGGTTGTGGCCCCTGGGTTTACACAACGTCCCTGTGCCTCTGAGATAATGTCCTGTCCCCTCGGTCTTCACTTACGGCATTTACCAAGAATATTCTACATGTGAGAGTTCCTCAGGCTGCTGGGTCTGGGTGCTCCCACCGCCAGCGACGCGCCTGGTGGGTCCCGTCCTCCAGTCCTCCCGCCCGGGCCTCCTGCCGCCCTGCGACCTTGGCCTCCCCGAGCTCCTGCTGACCCGTCAGGCGCTCTCCCCCGCGCTCCTGTCACTGCCCTTCCTGCCCCTGAACAGGGGTGCTCCCCAACTTTCGGGACTCTGGGTTAGGGTTAGACCTGGTTTTCAAAACCCAGTTCTAAAATATTCTCTCATCTCTGACTATAATCAGAAGTCATCTTATGTCAAAAGGTAACTTTAGCTAATGTATTCAATTCCTTGCTTTTGGTTCCAAGTGAACAATTTGATAATTGCCTGTTTTGTAGGTAGCGATTAAAAGCTGTGTACTGGTTAAACTGTTCTCTCACTGGAAATTCGTTTCCAGATATTGACTGCTCCAACAAAATGGTGTTTAGTGGTGTTATTCTCAGAAAGTGAGACAGCATTTTCTCTGATAAAAACGAGAATGAAATCCATCTCATAACTATTGATCAGTAAAGCATTTAATTACGGAAATATAAGGCAAAGAATTTTTTTTTTTTTGGTGGGAAAAGAAGTAGGTTTGCATTTTCCTGCTTGTCCTGCTGGGCTCTCAGTTGGCTGGCTCTTAGAGGTGGGAGCCGAGCAGAGTCTGGTGCAGGCAACCCTGCACAACTTGATCAGCCCTTAAACCTGCTCAATTTCATACCCGGCTTTGTTTCAAGGTAGACTCTAACTACAGAAGAATTTTTCTTTATGACTTCTTCTCCGTTAGAAATTTTAATGCCGGTAGAGAAATAGCTAATAAATACCAATGACATCTTAGTGACACTTTCTTAATTTTTATTTTTTGATAGAACAGTGCTCGAAAGAGTTATGGACTCTTGAAACGAGAGTTTTTTTTTTTTTTTTTATCAACTGAAGCGGAATATAAAATAATTTTGCTTAATCAAAAAGAAAGCTCTCAGCTACTTTACCCAAAGGCATGGGCATTTTAAATTATATTTGGTTAGTCAAGTGAGTTGTCTTGACTTACTGTAATAACATTTTGGTGTGACTCTAATAAATTATAGCCTATAATTCAGTTTATTGCAGTTTTAATGGGGGTATTTTTTTTTTAACCAAAAAATGTTAAAATATTTGTTTTCTTTGTCAAATCTCAGGGTGATATGTTTGCAGGTTCCCTTTTCAGGGGATACAGAAAAGGTTTCTACACTTTTCTCGGCATAGTTCTTTGTCAGTGACATACTGTTCACCTCCACCTCCTCCTCTCTCTCTCGGTCTGTCTGCCTGTCTGTCTCTCTCCTGGAGATGCAGGGAGCTTTCCTGTGTACCAGGCCGTCAGACAAGAGTCGTGTGCTCGCCTCGTGTTCCATGGCCTCCGTGCCTCTCCTCTTGGTTTTAATTTTGCTCTACTGACAGGGACCCAGAGAAACAGCGCGGGGATTTTCCCTCTGATGGGCCCCTCTTGAGCACAGTGCTAAGTGTCGGACCAGGGGAAAGGAAGGGATGGGAGTGGTCCTGCGGTGGAGGGGGGCCAGCACCCTCACCAGTGGCCATGTTCTCTCTCTCACACTCCAGCGCCGTCAGGGGTGGTGGAGACGCCCCGACCTCGGCACTGTGATCTCAGCCTCGCACCCTCACCACCTTCCTGGTGACCAGCAGCTGGCTCTGTGCCGCAGGGACCTTTACCCTAGATTCTGTTATCATTGGGGTTTACCAAAGTAAACTCGCAGCAGCTGGTGACAAAGTAGCATACATGATGTATGGGCTCATACGACGTGCCTCAGAGTGTGGAGGTTCCAGAGGCTTGCTCAGTTGTAGGGACCCTCCTGAATCCTTTGGATCGATGCATTACGAAGTTGGCCCATCTTTATCAGAATCCCAAGTCTGAAATATGTGGGTTCTCAGATTCCGTGGTGCAGCCCTGGGGTTCACTTCTTACTGGCTGCTTGTAACTTCTTCAACTTCCTTTAGGCTTAAAGGCAGAAAATTTAAGGGACAAAAGTTCATTTCTAACAACATGACAACTAGGAGAATTGAAAGTAGCCCAAAGAGATAGTGCCTGTGTAAGAACGTGGAGATAATACTGGTTTAATGATTGATTAAAGCTGTGGGGTGTCTTAGAGGCTATTCAGAGTTATCATGAAATGATAGGGGTTCCAGATAACGTGGTATTGGAAGTTGTCGGAACACCGATGCGGCATAATTTTAATGAAGAAAAAAATACCAGAAAGTGAATTCCAAATATGACCCCTGTGTTTTACAATGTATTGAAGGAAAAGAGTATACATCTCTACATGTATTTGGTACACGTGTGTTTTCTGGAACCAGGGTTCTTCACGTCCAGAATGACCAGGAAATTGGGCTAGATGATCTCTACGTCAGCACCTGGGTCTGAGATTTCACGACTGTAGATAGTGACTTTAAATATGGTGTCCTTTCTGGTAATTTGGAAATAACAGATTCAGTCTTAGTTTTGCTAATATTGCCTGCCTCTAAGCTTTGTAATGTCCTTAAAATATCTCTGTGCTTGTGCTGAGCACTAAAACTTTAGTGTTTATTTATTTATTTGGCTGTGCTGGGTCTCTGTCCCTGCCTGGGCTTTCTCTAGTTGTGGCTGGCGGGGGCTCCTCTCTAGCTGCGGTGCACAAGCTTCTCACTGCGGTACCTTCTCTTGTTGCAGAGCGCTGGCTGACTCTAGCTGGGCTTCACCAGCTGGGGCTCCCGGGCTCTAGAGCGCAGGTTCAGTAGTTGTGGTGGATGGGCTTACTTGCTTCATGGCAGGTGGGATCTTCCCGGATCAGGGGTCGAACCTGTGTCTCCTGAATTTTGGCAGGCGATTCTTTACCACCGAGCCACAGGGAAGCCCTCTGTGCTGAATTTTAAATGAGAGCAATATTTACCAAGGATTTTTCTAGCATTTCAACAAGAAAAAACGTATTTACCGTATCAGAACTTAAACTTAATTTATATAAGTGGTGCAGCTAATTATTCTATGCCTTTCAGTAAATTCCAGAAAACTGTTGCCTGGCCATTATCCCGCCCCTGTCACTTATTAACTGGGTAATAACCTTGGACACACTGTTGATTTCTCTGTCCCTCAGTTTTTGCAGCAATGGAGTGGGCCTAATCATAGTGCCTATTTCCTAAGAAGCAAGATGATTAAATTATGTAGTACATGTCAAGTTCACAAGAGTTCCTTGCACTGAGGGTTTAGCAAATGGTGGTTGTTAATAGCGTCACCAATTGAATATATGAATTGGAGCAAACTCTGAGAAATAGTGGACAGAGGAGGACAGAGGAGCCTGGCGTGCTGCAGTCTGGGGTTGCAGAGAGTCAGAGACAACTTAGCGACCAAACAACAGTCCCTCCCTCTCTGCCGCCCACCTCCCTCTCTCCTTCCTTTTCAGTTTCTCTGACTCTGACCTTTTCTGGGACAAGGTCTGTTTGCATCTCTGAGTGTCAGTCCAGAAGATGGGCTTCATCATGATGGTCAGAATTCTCTCCTCTTATGAATGACTGGTGGCCCCGATCATGCTAGCTTGATTAACTTAGAGTCCACAGACTCTATCCTGAATTGTTAAAATCTAAAGTAGCTGAAATGAAAAGTAGAATACTGTGAAGCTGATGATAAATAATTCTAGCCTGCTTTTTTGATGCAGGTATATTCATCTAAAATGATAACTGCTTTTACCACTCTATTTGTTTCTGGTTAGGGATAAGCTGAGAAGTTGCAAATATTGCTTTGGAGTTGTTATCTTTTTGCAGACCAGAAAAGAGATACGATCATGGTTTAGAGTCCTTAAGTTGACCTGTATGTTGAGGTATTTGGTGGAGAGGAGTGTCAAAGGCAAAGAAACCAAAAGATTTAAGAGCTTAGAAGATAGAGGTCTCTTGTCTGGCCCCCTTTTCAGATTCAGAGGCTCAGGGTCAGGTCATCTGAGGTGACCAGGAAGGACACTGCTGTCTTTAACGGTGTGCCTCTGCTGGGGTGCATGGGGGTGTGCTGGAGGGACACTTGTTGACCATTTGGAGCAGGGAACAGCTGGGCTTGGTCCATTTTGCTCCTCAGTGGATTCTTTCTTTTTAATTGGAGTATAGTTGCTTTATACCGTTGTGTTGGTTTCTGCTGTAGAGCAGTGAGAATGTGTATACACGTATGTTGTGTGTATATACATGACATTATGTGTTGTGTGCATACACGTGCCCCCTGCCCTTTGAACCCCCTCCTACCCTCTGGGTCACCCCAGAGCGCCGAGCTGAGCGCCCCTGTGCAGTGCAGCGGCTTCCACCAGCGATGTGTTTACACACGGGAGTGTGTGCGTGGGAGTCTCTGCCTCCCAGTGCATCCTGACCCCTTCGCCTCCTGCCTGCATCAGCGCGTCCGTCCTCCACGTCTCCGTCTCTGTCCTGCCCTGCAAGTAAGTTCATCGGAGCCGATTTTTTAGATTCCGCAGATTTTTAAACTAGAGCTTTCTCGAGTAAACGTGTTTGAAGGTAGATTTGGAGGAAACAAAAGAGAGAAGATTCTTTGGCCCTATCGTAGAAAAATACTCCATTCATGAGAGATGGAAGTCAGAGGCAGAGGAAACCCAGGCCTGCCTCTCTGGAAGCGTGTGGGCGGTGTCTCTGTGCGGCAGCGGTGCGCACAGGGCCCGGCTCCTCTGAGAGGAGCGTGGAGACCAGGTACCCAGGGCTGCAGTCTGGTCACCGCCAACTCGCCTGGTGACCCTGGTGGTGCCGCTCGTCGGCTCTCCTGTCATGGAGGCCACAGCGGGTTCATGCAGAAGTCCTGTGAGCCCGCGATGGCCGCTCTCCCCACTGCCCAGGGCAGAGGGCAGGTGGAGTGTTTGCCTCTCACGGGGGTGGGCGGGCAATGAGGCGCCCGCGAGACACTGGGGGTTCCCTAGTGGTCAGAAAGGACATGGCCCCTGCCCCCCGTGCCTCCTTGGGCCAAGAAACATAAACCACATGTGCACGTATGTGTGGACACATGCACATACACACGCACAGCGGGAGAAGGGCGCAGCGCTGGGCAGACAGTGCGGAAGCCTGGAGGTGGAGGGAGGGCATCTGGGTGTACCTTCGGGCTTCACCTTTCTTTTTAAAGTCGCGTATCTGACTGCAGCCAGGCAGGCCCCCCGAGAGTGGTGACGGCGTCCGCCTCTCAGAGCGTCGTGTACCTCTCAAGACAGACAGGAAAGGCAATGTTTGTTGAATTTCTACTGCTAACCTATTCAACTCTTTTCGGAGTCAATGAATATTTGTTGAGTGAACAAATGATTGACAGTCAAAAGTGTAGATTGATTATAACTAAATTTGATTCATGGATGATTGCCCCTCTTCAGGGAATACAAATGGTAACCAATAAAGTTTTTAAACAGGCATATCTTTCGCAGTGTTTCAGTAGATTTCAGTTTAATCTAAACTGGATGTAGGTTACAGATTTCAGTGTTTCAATTAAAAAAAAAACAATTCTTCCATCACGAAGTAATTTTATAAATTTATTGAAGAGTGTTGATGTTTCTCCACTAATCTCATTTTCTTAATTAAAAATTTTTATTTTAAGGTAATACATATTTGCTATAGAAATGAAACTATATATATAAGCAAAAAGCAAACAGTTTAAATTTAATGTGTATTGATGTATTTATTTGATCGTATTGAGTGAATTCAGAGAACTTTATGATGAAAAATTCCCTAAAGAGTTGGATGTAATCTGTGTTTAAAAATAAAAGTCTTAAAAATTGATTTTTTTCCCTCAAGAGCCAAATGTATGAACCAAGCATTCTTTGATCCTGATTTATGGTCATCAAAACTAAATTCTAGATTCAGTAGATATTTTGCAATTTGTCATTCTGTTAAACTGTGTTCTATCCACTTAGAAAATGAAATATGAGCAGGAGGGTTGACGGACCTACTAGAAATCGCTGCCTGACAGTGCTTCTAATTAGCCTACTTTTGGAGCTAGAAGGGGAAACTCAGTGTTCTAAGTGTAAATTTTCCTTCTCCTCCTCCCCTGTCCCCTGCCTTTTAGTATGTATGCCAAATGCAACCTATGACGTGTTATAGCTGGAAAGTTGTAATTGCGTGTTGCTGTGGTTTTTAACCAGAGCAAACTAGGTACAATTTCTAAATTGTATTTTGTCATTCCTGATACTGTAGAACCATTAATAAGTCACTGAACTACCATATATATTTTTCAAATTAACAATTGATTATATATTATAGCAGGCTATAAATTTTTAAAAATACGGTGTTTAAGAGTCTTTTTTTTGAACTGTGCTACTTTCCTTTTAATATATTTAAATGCCTCATGGAAGGTGATTATTAAATGTGTTCAACTCAGTTTCCATATAAACACTGGTCAAGGTTAGAGATGAGGATTTTTTAGAAAAGTAAAGATCTAATTTTGAGAAGTGTTTATGTCCTAGAGACATTTATGTGTCTTAATCCTTTTTATTTTATTTTTTAATTTCCTTACAGGATGTTGAATCTTTCTTCCAGATAAATGTGTGGCTTTTTAAAAAAGAATTGTTTTAGGGAATACCTCTCCATGTAGTTCTCAAAGTGCTTATCTTTATTTTTGAAATGTTTACTGTCAAATGTTAAAAACAAAAAACAACTTTAACTCGAATGTATTTTGTTTCATGTGCAGAGCTGTTTCAGAGCCGTTTCATACACTAGATGCTTTTGAATTAGGAATTCACATAATAATGAATTCTGCTTATTTTGCTTCTCTGCGAAGGTTTGTTGTGTGAGCTTAAAATAAGACTGCAGCTGATTCGTGCAGCACATATTAACTGTTTATTTAGTTTAAGTACATGACTGTATCTTTCATTTCTGATCAACCTGAGGAATTTGCATGCTACACAGCAGCCATCTTCTTTTATACTTTATTAAATATCTGTCAATTATAAATATCAAGGTTTTACATTAATGTCAAGATAGTACATCAAAAATTCATGGAATATGTGACTTTTTCCAAGGGTATTTAATACTTAATGCATTTGTGTCATTTTTCTTTCTAGAGATATTGACAGGTTTTATTAAGTGTTTGTTAGGGAGATTTCATTTTTATCAAGGGACTATAAAGAGAAGCTGCATGCTAAATCAATTTTTTAAAGCCAGAATATTGTTCATTTTTTTCATATTCAAACTCTTGTAATCCATAGGTTTTTTATTTAAATTTCTTCTTGGTTTATTTTTGTTTTATGTGAGTGATAGTTCAAGACAGAACTTTAATAAGGATGAAATATGCTGACTGTAGTGGTTTTTAATTTCCTTAAGCATAGCTACCAGACCCATGCAATATGGTAAATTCTTCAAAATGTCATACTTACATATTTAGCAATATTACTTCTTTTTATTGAAGCCAAACAAACGATTTTAGATATTAATCTTTCCCAAACACAGTGATTATTTTGTACTAGGTACAGTATTATTGTGTCTCATCTGAAACACCTCCTCCGATGGAAGAGGGACCGGGGAGGGCTTCCCTGGGCTGCCGGGCTTGACATGAGCAAACAAGAATCCTCTTTTAAAAGTGAGCTCTGCAGGGCTTCAGGTCTGATCATGAGCTGCAGCAACTGTTCATGTCTCAACTTCAAATATTTATAATGCATAAGAAAGTAAAAATATCAATCACTTTAAAAATCTGCAGAAGATCTATGGCTGGTTTCTAAACTGCATTTATGGGGTCACTGTTGTTCTAGCCAGACAGCCCCTCCCCATCCAGCGTGTAGGTAGGTACATCCTGGAAACAGCTATCTCAACTTAAATCAATTAGCCACATTTTCTGCTTTCATTTAGATTTCTATTTTTAAAGTACATGTTAGGACTGGCTTCTACTGGAGATAAACAAAATCCTTATAGGATTTTGCTCTATAAAGTGAGGAGTGTTCAGTTATCCTTCCCATAAAGTATAAGTGTAATAAGTTTCATCGAAGAACATTTTTAGAAACTTTCAAGTAACTTCAGATTAATATTGTAATTTTTTGGAAGATGTATTTTTAAACCTTGAGACTTAATGTGTTAAAAAAAAAAAATCTGTCCAAAGTTTAAACAGTGTCTGCAATAGACACATTTCTTATTCTTGTTTATTTTTTCAGGGTATGTTAAAATACTTATATTTAAAGTTAAATGCTTTTCACCCATGCAAATCATTTCAATATTTGAATGTTTCAAGATCCTTGTGAAAAAACTATAATATATCTAAAGGGGAAGGTTAGATTTTTTTTTTTTTTTTTTTTACAAACCAAATTTCTCTTGAGTAAATCTGAGCTAGTAGCCACTCTGGATAAACCCAGTTTGGGTTTAGGATAAGTTGCCCTCTAGGCCTCTTACCCTGGGAAATACTGTTAATTCAAGAACCCTGCAGCGCCAGTGTAGTCCACCATGACGCCAGTAGGTGGCGCTGATGTCACAGTGGTGAGCCCCATTGAAATGGCAGTTACTCGCCTTTCTCTATAGCCTCAAATTCCGCTTCAGTCTGTTAAGTGAGTGTGTTTGGCAGAACACATATATTTCTTTAAACCAGAATTACATACAGTGGGCACACCTTATTTTTTAAGCACATAAGAACAACTGTTTCTAAGAGATTCTGCAAATATTACATAACTCTACAGCCAAAATAATCTTCAAAATTAATCTGCAGAAAACATTTGCACATTTTTTTTTTCCTTGAGTTTTCTTTACGACTTTGCCAGGACAGTGAACATGAACTTATATTTTTGGTAAGAAATGTATATAAATAGTAGGAAGGGAGACAGTTTTGCGAGTTAATTTTCCATCTTTTTGGTCCTTGGGGAGGTGGCCCTTGTTTGAAGAGTTTTCATAGAGTCCAAAGCTATTTAAAGATGTTTGAGTGTCTGGAGCATTTTTCCTCAAGTCATTGTGACATTCAGCGTTCTAATTTTGAAAACTGTCATCTTTCTCCAATAAGTCAAACTTTTTGAGGGGGAGGGGTTAAATTTTTAATACTTAGGGGTTTTAGCATTGGAATTTACCAACTTTCAAAAATACTGTAGTGCATTCCATAGTTTAAATGAACTTAAAATATTTTAAAATGACAAAAGCAGCAATGCTTTCCCACCTCCTAGAGTTTGAGGAGAGATGGGCTATGCCACATTTCTAGTAGGTCAGACCATGAGAAACTTCATTTCATGATATAAGTGAAAGGAAATTCTAGCAATAGAATAGAAATATAGAATTTCCTTTCTTTAAAGTTTGGAAGCTTTTCTATGGTACTTATCACAGCTTGGAGTGTAGAGAAGTTCCTGTCTGCTGAATTTGTATTTTTATGAGAAAAAAATGCGAGCACTGTTGTGGTCAAGTTCCATAATTAAATGGAAAGCATCTTTAGGAGTCTTGAGCACAGCCTTACATTTCATCTATTCAAAGAAGAGGTAATGAGAAGCTTCTCCTCCCATCTTTGCTGCGCTTGACCATGGTATAGGGTCTTGTGGTTTTTTTTTTTTTTTAAAACCAGAAACAGGATTGCCTAATCTTCCTAGTTAGGAAATGTAGCAAGGGAATGCTCCTGGGCAATAGGATATTTTTATGTTAAATGGCATCTTCTTTAATTTCATTTTTATTATCACAACATTTACATATTGTGTAACTGTATTTCCTAATGTTGACTTTTCTTCCAAAGGGTTAAGACTGGGTTGAGGGTTAGAGGGGAGAAGCAGGCACCTGGGAGCTAGCACCCAATTGGCAGCCTCTTGTAATATATAATTTGCCTAAAATTGCGCGCGGAGCACCAGCTTTTGTTTTCTAATTGATTTACGGTTTGAGCCACTTTTACCTTATCCCCCCCTGTCCTGCGTGCGGTGCCAGCGAGTACATTACAGTGAGCGATGATAAATTGCCGTGCACTTGTGATGCTAATGCGTCAAGAGTAAAAACTGCATACTACATGGGGCTTCATGCATTAACGGTGGTGCAGACAGTGCAGCCGATTCCATGGGTGTCCCAGAAATCACCATTTGTTCATTTGATCCTTACTGCAATCTGTCTATCAGCCTGTAATGGAAACTGAAGATTAAAATTATACCGTTACAGCTTTTAATTTCTTAATTGAGACAAAGTTTTTTACGTGCTCAAAAGGTCTAAGGTGTGGGGGAGGAGAGTGTTACGGAGTGAGAACCTGAGATGTTTAAAATTTTCTCCAATGTGTGAAATTTGGGATATTTTCATCAAATGATCTTTTGTCTAGAGAAAAAAAAAAAGTAGTGAAGTTTAAATGTGCCGATCTCAATTTTATCTTCATTATGTTTGTTTGTAAAATTTAATTCATAATTTATGGAACTGTATTTTTTCTTGATTTTCTGTACTTGAGCTGCATCTGCCATGTGTGTGATTCATTTGCCCATAACAAGTTGATTTCCTTCTAAATGATTTTAAGTCAGAGATTAATGAGAGAAGTTTCAGTTTATTCGAGTACCTTTAATTGCTCCTTTTACTGAGGTAGGAAGAGATTTGGACTCTTCGTAAGGGCCTTACAGCACATTAGGATGTGGAGGGAGGTGGGACCTGACTTAGGCTCCGGGTTTCTGTGTTGATCAGATACTCAGAATGTGGGTGTGCCTACCTTTTGTAAACTCAGTCCACCTTAAATTTTATTTTTGTGCCTTGTCTGTGGGCCCTGGTATCAGAATACAAGCAGCAGATTTATGGCGGCTGCTGGGCACAACAAATTAAGTTGACAGTGATGTATGAGCGCATAATAGCACGATGAGCCCTCAGTAGCGCGGCTGGACGCCTCCTGCTTCATTTGGCTCTTGTTAGGATCCGTTAGGCAGCTAAATAATGAAATTCTGCTGACTGATTTCTGTCTTCCCTTTTTCTCTTTTCACCTCTGCTTTCTAAAACTTCCTCATTCCCAGACCCATCCTCATGCCCACAAACTGCCCTTGAAGGACTCCTTCACATACGAGGACTACAGGTTGGTGTGTGGGAGGGTGATGGGGGGGTTGTGTATGTGCAGGAGGCCTGTGTTGGGAGGGTGGTTCCGGAGTGAGTTTGGGGTCTCAGAAGCACGAAGAGCTATGATAAGAAGTGATTGGCATGACCATTTAAAGCCTGTAAAAAAAAAAGTCTTTCCCAAGTTACCCCGAACAGCTGGGGTAAGTAGCCGCATCTTCATAGCCCTGTGGAAATTTCCACTAACCTGTATTGGTGGGGATTAGTTGTTGTAGCCAAGTGCTGCCCGGGATTAACATTAGTGTGGGGTGGTCGTGGGGATCTTTTTTCTTTCTAAGTAGACTATTTTAGTGCTTTGAAGTAGGGACTTTTTTTTTTTAAAACAAAAAGATTCAGTGTAGTTCACAGCATAATAAAAAATAGAATTCCACATTTTGAAGCATTCTTAGAGGATTTCTGATCAGAAAGGAGTTATATTGCTTGCTTTTCACTGAGGCTGCACATAGGAACAGAGTCATCGTTTGTGTGAAAGAGGCATGGAGTCCCTGTGGCCGCCCAGCTCGGGACCTGCAGAGGGCTGGCCAGCTCTGGTGTCAGCCAGCCCTTTTTCCAGGCTACTTTCTCCCCCAAGAACAACCTCCTCTTAACCGCTTACTCCTTTATTGCCCCTGGCTTCCTTTCCTTCCATACCTGTCCCCCTCCCCCACCAACCATCTCTGAAAGTAAATTTTAAATGATGATGAAGGTGGCTAGTTGTCACCTTTGCAACTTAGGAAAGAATTTTGAGAAGTCAGGCACCTCGATTTTGGTTGAACTGTGACTGTGCTGGGCTCTTCGATGTGCCAGCCCTAATCAGCCTCTTTTTTTTGGATTGTTACAGGTGGGCGGTCTCTTCCGTTATGACTCGACAAAACCAGATTCCCACGGAGGACGGCTCCCGAGTGACCCTGGCGCTTATCCCCCTGTGGGACATGTGCAACCACACCAGCGGCCTGGTGAGCACCCACCTCCCGGGTCGTGTGCAGTCGGGACGGGGCGGCCTGCCTCGGGTCACTCTCCCCACGGCCCCTCCCAGAGGGGCAAACAGAACAAACCTGCCACCTGCCCTGCCTCCCCTGAGTAGAGGCTGGGAGTTTTCTCCCTGTGTTTATTACTTAATCCTGAAAACGGGAGTCTTATGTCACTTTCAGAAGCCACAATGAACAGCATTTATGTGCTAAGCCTAGACATACATTTTCTTATCTAAGGACCACAGACAAAACCAGTTTCTTTTTCCTGATTCTTTTAAAAATACTGATTTATTAAAAAAAAGAAACCTGTCTCCTCCTGCTGTTTCCTTCAGTGTTGCTGGTTTTCTCTCCTTGCTGACTGATTTCCGGTTCCTTAAGCTTCTCTGATGCTCTTCTGTCCCCTGGCCCACTCCTTCACCTGACAGGCGGACACGTCCTCGGCTCCCTTGACTAACCTGGTGTTAATTGTCCTGGTGGCCCTGGCGGTGGGGCGGGGGAGGTGCATGTGGCCTCGGATAGAGGAGTCTGTTGGCATCAGCGGATATGCTAAGGAGACAGGGGGATGCCGCGATGATGGTTAGTCAGGACGCACAGAGGAGCCTGCCTCTGGCTCAGCATGCTTTCAACCATGAGCCACCAAAGAGTGCCACTCTATGCGGAGACAGCGTCCGAGAGAGGTTTCCTGAAATCAGTGTCGGAAAGATAGTCAACTTCAGGATGTTCTGAACTTATACGTTATGATTGTGTACGGGTTTGGTTAGTTTTTTGTTCATCTTTTCTCAGTGTCAGCTTTCTTTGTTATTATTAGCAGTATTATAAATAGATTAGAAAAATGCTGCAAATGAGTATTTTACATGTAATTCCACAAAATGGCCAGACCACAGGTAACACTTGCCAAACACTTAAGATAGAACACCCTAGTGCTAATCTGGGAAGGTCCAGCAGCCAGTACACTCTTAAACTGTAGAGAAGAAATAACCAGACTTTTTAAAAGTACTTTTGCCTTGATTTAGATATGCTTAATTAGCCGTTTTGAGGTGTTCTTAGCATATTTTATCATTTATTTTCATTAATAAAATTTTACATTTTGTTCTTTTCCTTTTCTTTCAGAGCTGTTTTGAACTGATTATCATATTGAAGTTTTAAAATAGCATTTAATCTTTGGCTGTAGCATTTTTCTTTTTCTTCTTTTGGATTGGGACGTTGGTTCCCAGACTTGATTGATTGTTGGGGTTTATTCTTTTCTTTCTAAAATGTGAAAAGCACACACTTTATTGTGAACAAACACAACCTGTGAAACAAAACAGAAGCCTCTGCAAGGTGAAACTCAAGAGTTTGCCCCCAGTCCCGGGCCCCGTGGTCTGTTCCCCTCATGCCTCTGGGCAGCTGGCCACTGGCTTTCTGAGAGTCTCTGCATGCATTTGCCCCCTCACACACTCACACACAGACTGCTTTTATGTTGCTTTCATGTACACTACTCACATTTTCCCCCTAAAAGTTAAAAAAAAAAAAAGTTTATCTCGTAATAAAATTACTGAGTTGATGACGACTGCTCATGCTGCCTTTTACTACACTGTTCACCAAGTCTTTAACCCCCGCAGCCCAGGCGGGAACACTGCTGACCTTGAGAAGGCTCATGTGAGACGTTAGTACTTTTCCCTCCAGTGGTTACTCTCTCCACATACTTAATTCTTTCTGCTGCACCTTTGTTGAACTGTTTGCCGTCGTAATTGTAAGACTTCATGGGAAATTCTGTCTGGGTAATTTCAGAATCTATTTTAACACTGTGAAGTTGCATGTCATACATCTGAACAGTTAATCTCTTTTTTAAAGTGAGGTATTTGAAATTAAGCTTTTCAGACAGTAGATTTCTTCTCTGTGTGTCTGTCCTGGCAGCCGTTGTCTGTCTGACCTGATTGTCACTGAGGGAGGAGACAGAAATTAGTAACCGGGCAACGTCGCGTGCTCCTGACAGTGTGCCCGCACCTGGTTCCGGGGGGAGAGGTGGGAAAGTCAGGTTCTGTGACTGATTCCAAAGCAGCAGCCGAGGAAGGTCATGAGGAAGGAAGCGGCTAGCCGGCCGCAGCCTGGCGCAGGGGACCCACTCCCATCCGCTGGGAGAGGCACACAGACAGGCCTCCAGGTGCCGTGCTGAGCTGTGTCTGAATTCAGTGTGTCTGGGTCAGAACCGGGGGGTGCTGGTCTGCCTGCCCTTCCTTGAGGGCGGTCCGTTCATACAGAGAGGGCCGCTCCCCGGCCGTCTGGGGCCCCTGTGCACCTGCCCGCAGGTGGAGCTGTCGGACGGTCAGCCCCTGGGTCTGTCGTGCCCCTGCCAGTCAGGGTGAGCGGGCTGCGGGAGGTTCAGGCAGGACCGAGGGAGGCTCTTCCCCAGGGCCTTTCTGTTGGGTGCTGAAAGTCTGAAACATTTAGGTGTGCGCCAGGCTTCAGTCTCGAGGTGAGAGCCCAGGTGTTTGCAGTGGCAGAAAAGCGCCTGCTCGGCCTGTCCCCCCGCACCCCCACACCCCTCCACGGGGCCTCTGCACTGACTGCCCCCCACACCCCCACACCCCCCCACGGGGCCTCTGCACTGACTGTCCCCCCGCACCCCCACACCCCCCCACGGGGCCTCTGCACCCCCACACCCCCCCACGGGGCCTCTGCACTGACTGTCCCCCTGCACCCCCATATCCCCCCTTGGGGCCTTGGCACTGACTGTCCCGCTGCCTCCTCAGGCCATGCTTTCCTTCATCAAGTGTTGAGGCTGTGCTGTGAGTGAGGAGGAGCTGGGACACCTGGCTTCATGATGTGCTCGTCACTTTCCTGTTTCTCGTTGGTCTTTGCAGATCACAAGTGTGTGGATTTCTCGGTCTGTGTCTACTCAGCCATTGGTTCTGGGGTGCTGGGTTTAGAGAGCAGTGTTGTCTGGCCTGCCGTTCCCTAGACTCGGAAGTAATCTTTTGAGCTGTTGACACCTTTATTAGGAAATAGCACGTGAAGCTGTCTTGAATTCTGATTCTCCGGGATAAAATGAGGAGATCAAACTTATTAATGAGCATTTACAGACACTCTAGGGCTTCCCTGGTGGCTCAGTGGGTAAAGAATCCACCTGCCAACGCAGGAGATACAGATTCAATTCCTGGGTCGGGAAGATCCCCTGGAGAAGGAAATGGCACCCCACTCCAGTATTATTGCCTGGGAAATCCCATGAACAGAGGAACCTACCAGGCTACAGTCCACGGGGTCACAGAGAGTCGGACACGACTGAAGTGACTGACTTTACACGCACAGACCCTCTAAGATATGGCGGGGGCTGCGCTGAGGGACTGTGTTCTTCCCCCACTGGAGGTTGCTTTGTCAGGCAGATGTTGTCAAGGGCAGAGGCAGCATTGGGTGATAGGCACGGTGAGCCAAGCTGCTGGCCCAGAGGTGGAAAGGGTTCGGCTGCAGGTCTGGCTGGCAGGGGCAGGTACACAGATAAATGGCCTGCTGTGGGGTGGGAGGGGCTTTGGGGGGCACGGAGGGAATCTGGGATGAGGGGAGACCTCCAGAGAAGGCAGAGCTCAGGTCGAACAGGAGCTGAAGGCAGCTGCAAGCACGAGGGAGCGGGGACAGTGGCCAGAGTGGCAGGTCCAGAGGCCGTAAGGAGGCGCAGGGCTCCTTGAAAACTGGCTTTGCTCCGGAATTCAGATTTTCTTTTCTGAAGGCAAAGGAGAGCGCCACTGAAAGGTTGTAAACAAGAGATCAACAATGAATATCCCCAGGGATGCAGGAGGGACAGTGCAGGAATTGGAGACCAACTGGGAGGGTTTTGCACATGATAAACCAGGCATGAACGAGCAGGGGGATGATTGGACAGATGGAATCCAAAGGGCGACCTGGAAGGTGACATGCTGACCAGCTGAGGCCCAGAGAATTAAGTGGAGGTGTAAGTGCTGGGACTACAATGTTGCCTCTCCCCTCCCTCTCCAGGCCCCAGGACAGGAGCGGTGAGAGATGCATGTTTTCCGTGTAGTCAGTGTTTGGAAGATTTAGAAACTCAGTGTAGCCTTCAGCATAAAGAAAGTAAATAGGATGTAACTAAGTTGTTCTGTTTTTCTTTTGCTTGTCTGAAAGTTTGAATTTCTCTAGTTTTAGAGTAAAATATGTATATAATTCAGAAACAGGATTTTTCTTTCTCCCTGATTCTTGATCCAGTAGGAGACTCGCTTTGGGTTCTTAGTGGCCAGATAGGAGAAAAGATGCTATTTGCAAGTCCGTTACAGGCTTCCCTGGTTGCTCAGACGGTAAAGTGTCTGCCTACAGTGTGGGAGACCTGGGTTCAATCCCTGGTTTGGGAAGATCCTCTGGAGAAGGAAATGGCGACCCACTCTAGTACTCTTGCCTGGAAAATCCCATGGATGGAGGAGCATGGTGGGCTATAGTCCGTGGGGTCCCAAAGTGTCGGACACGACTGAGCGACTTCACTTTCACAGTTCTCCTGGGATCCTGCTTCCTCCTTGGGGAGTGCTTGTCCTGTGTTGTGGGGCTGGGGGTGGATGGGCTCAAAGGCAGTAACTATGTAACGAATAATTTTATCTGGTTAAGACCAGCAAGGGATAATGTGTACATTTTCTGAAGGGTATGTCCCTCAGTGCAGGTTTGGGGTCTTCCAGGAGGATGTCTGCTGTGAACAGAATTAATGAAAATAACTCTGCTCAGTTTGATGAAGCAGGGCCAAATGTACCCCTTTAAGTAGCTTTGGGTGTTTCTTATCCTCTAATGGCCAAAAAGAAAAAAAAAAGGCCCTCCTGAGCCAGAGCACTCAGACACTGTCCTGTCCCCTCCCTCCCGTGTTCAGATCACCACCGGCTACAACCTGGAGGATGACCGCTGCGAGTGTGTGGCCCTGCAGGACTTCCGGGCCGGAGAGCAGGTGGGTTCCGCCTGAGACCCTCAGCTCACACTGTGTGAGATTTGTATTTGAGGCTTGTTTAGGGAGTATGTACTAGGACCCAAAGCCAGGATAAACACATCATGCTCTGTATGGGACCTTTGGTCCCGCCAGGGAGAAAGATTTGCACAACTGACCTACTGTGTGTAACACTGTCCACTGAAAATTGACTCTGTGTCACGACAGTAGAACAGATTTTTTCCATTATATAAACTGCGTTGCTTTCATATCTTTCTCTATGGATCAGAACCTTCTTTATACAGAGGCAGTGTATTTAAGTGGCAAAACCATAAGGGAATTGGGACCCACAAGAGCTGTCTTTTTATACTTGAATCTGTTTCCAGTAATAATTGGGGCGGGGTGGGCGGGGCTCAGCCTCTCAGTCAGCTTGCAGATATGCAGGTAAGAACACCTGTGCTCTGTCAGCCGTGACCAAGAACTGACACAGGCCACTGACATTCCTCGGAGACAGGGTGAAAAATGTCGGCCTAACCAAATGTCTGGAGGAAAGTTCATCACCCCTCTGCTACGGGCAGAATTGCCGCAGCCTCTGGAGATGGGTCTCCGCCAGACACTCTGGTGGTCAGGGGAGGGCAGAACGTGGTGAACTGTAACGTGCAGCTCTAAAGGGACAGTATTGCTGTGCCTGGGCAGGGAGGGGTTACGAGAGAGGCCGGGACGGGCCCAGCTCCTGTGTGTGCTGGGAGGCCTGGGGGGCCCGCACCGGGCCTTCAGAACAGGGTGTGGTTCCTTCAGGGCTGTCTGTCCTCTTAGTGTAAAGTCGCGCTAAATGTATGAGAACTGACCCTTTGCCCTGCTTTGTACTGAGAATGGATGTTAAGTTTCTTTTATATCCCTTTATTTTTTCTTTACTGCATCTCAGATTTACATTTTTTATGGCACTCGGTCAAATGCAGAGTTTGTGATCCACAGTGGTTTTTTCTTTGACAATAATTCACACGACAGAGTGAAAATAAAGCTTGGAGTGAGTAAAAGTGACCGGCTCTACGCCATGAAGGCCGAGGTCCTGGCTCGCGCTGGCATCCCAACGTACGTAGACACAGTCTGTCAGCTCTCTCCTGTGGCCCTTGAAATACTTCCAGTTGCAGAGTGTTTAATTGGCGAGTTAATGCAACTCCTCTGCTGTAGTTTGTCTTAATCCCTTTATCCCTATTATACTGCGAATTTAAACCATTAGATGTATGGTGATTTACCAGCGTTTTCAGATGAACATAATCGTGTCGCTGAAGGCGTCCACAGCCAGTTCCTGGGGATGTGGCCTGAAATCCTCCTTCAGTTAAATTAGAGCCTCCATGTCATTAATGCCTTTCACCTTGAAAAGGTTAATGACCTGGATCAATTTGTTTCATTTAATTCTTTGCCACCATTAGTTTCTATAATGAAGTCATGATCCTCAGTGATTTCAAGAATTTCTGGTTAAATTTTTTAAGATCTTCTTGCATTTGAGGTGCAAAATGATAAAGAAGACAAGAATTATGATTTATTGGTTCTCCAGGGAATGGAGGAACCATTCTTGATGAAAATGGATTATCTAGACCTTTTTTTATTGAACTTGTCAATATTTGATTAATGATTAAAATCTGAACTCAACATAAATTATCGTAACCTCCTTTTAGGGACCGTGGGTGTGCTCGGCTCTCCTAGTATGTCGTGTGCCCCCGAGGTGAAGGCTGTTAGACTGGCGACCGCTGGCAGTGACGGTTTCCGCCGTCCTCCTGGGCCGGCCCAGCCCTGCTGCATTTTGCCAGGACTGAATGCTGTGTATTTAGAGTTTGGGGGAGAAGCTGGGGGGCCTCTGGCTGGCCCGGCCCTGCCCGAGGGCAGGCTTAGAAATCTCCCTGAGGAGCGGGCGGGCAGGAGTGGCTCCCGGGACTGATGCGGCCTCTTCTCTCGTCAGCTCCAGCGTCTTTGCCCTGCATTTCACGGAGCCGCCCATCTCCGCCCAGCTGCTGGCTTTTCTCCGCGTTTTCTGCATGACCGAAGGTAAATCATCTCAGGGAAAAAAATGTTGACTTTTTTTTTAATTCATGAAGTGTGAGGCTGAGGGATTCAGATTAAAGATAAAACTGCTTAAAATTAAAGCACTTCAGGGGAGGAGGTAAGACGGTAATATTGGAAAAAGAAGAAAATGATGTTTCATCGTGGAAGTTTTTTATTAAATCCTCGATGTGTTGTCAATATTCGCTTGTAATAAACAAATAATTCTCTACTGCATTAGGAGAAAACTTATAACATCTTGGACTATCTCACCGTATCAGATTCTTCATTGGCAGACAGGAGTTTTTGATGTGTTTATTTACCTGGGATGACAGAACCTCTGTGTACTCATGGGGTCTGATGTCTCTAATTCATCTGGACAAGCGAGGGGGGCAATTGTCACTGAAGTTGTGGGGTTGGCTGGGGCCCGTGTGGGCCAGAGGCCTTCATCTGTTAACCAGCTTTGTGGTTTGGATCCAAAGTCGCCAGCAGGCCTTTTAATGCCAGGCATCCAGTTGGAGTACATAACACTGCAAACAGAACCTGTTTAAATTGCAAAATATTCTTGTCAACAGCCTCTTACTTCAGGCACAGAAAGAGTTTGATATATATATATATACATAGTATTGAGCACTGATTTTATGTTTCCGTAAGATAAGCCATTTGGAGTTTCTGGTACTGAGTTGTGACCTATTGCGGTCGTGTTTCATTCTTCATCGGAAAATACACTCTTCCAGATCCTCTGGTCGTGAGGTTCCATTGCTAATTGTGTGTGAGTTTGCTGTTGTTGTAAAGCACCTTGGATCCTGTGCACAACAGATTGGGCGGGAAAGAGTGAGCAAGCGAGCGAGTGCCCCCTGATTGAAAAGACAAGTGTGAGGCTGTCCGAGCATTGGAGCGAGGCCAGCTGGGCTGGAGCAGAAATGCCAGCCCCTGGAGGGAGCCTGCTGGGCTCTGCCGCCCAGCTCCTATCTTCACATCCGCAGCCAAGGAAGTGCTGCCTGGGTCTGGCTGGTCATCGGGATGGAGGTGGGAGAAACTGAGTCCCGCAGCACAGAAAGGCCACTTAGACCGCAACTGCAGAACCCAGAGACATGCACGGCGGTCCTCACCCCTCGTTCACAGCCACACTGCTCCGGACTCCCCGTCCCTTGAGTGAGAGCTTGTGCTTCTGTGAGTGGTAGCGAGTCGTCACTCCAGTTTAGTGGACACGAGTTTAGGGTTAACTGTGGGCTTTTCTTGCATATAAGGTAGGGTTACAGAGTTGAGTGTCACAGTTCATGGCCTGAAGAAGCTTATAACTAAGAGCGATGATGACGATGACGACCCCTGGGGTCTGGGAGCCCCACTCTGCGCGTGGCTCTTGTAATAAACACATAATTCTCTACTTCATTGAGAGAAAACTTACAACATCTTGGATTATCTAACCGTGTCAGAGTCTGCATTTGTAGAGGACTATGGAGCAGGCTGTTCATTCTCAGCCGCCTTGTGGAAGGAAGGCAGGGCTTCCCACTTAACTGACGTAGAAACTCTTGTGCCACGAGGAGAGGAACTTGGCCACTCAGCTCACAGGCAGTGACCCGTGGGACCAGCTCAGCCAACTCAGAGCCTGTGCCCCAAGCCCCCTTGTGGCTCCGGCTGGTTTGCAGGAATTGCAGCTCATGGAAGAGATCCTGGCGCTGCAGGGTCTTTGACACGGAAGCCAGGCTGGGGGCCACCAAACCACGCTCTCGTGGTGGCTGGGGTGGGGGGAGTAGGGCGGTGGTGAGGAGCCCTGTGACGGCAGGGAATCCAGGAAGGGTCTGTGAGTTGGGGAAGGGGGAAAGAAGCCTGCTTCTGGAGGCTGTGTTCATTTCCCGAGTGTTGCAGGCAGGTGGATGGCCTTTCCTAGGTTTCATCTCTCCAGGTGTGTGAAGTCAGGCCGGTTTCACTGTGAAAAGCAGCAGAGAGAAAACTCTGCTTCAGCTCCTTGGCTTCACAAAGTTCATTAAAGGGTGAAACTTGAGTAGGTTGAGGAAGGAAAAAAGATAGGAACCTTAGTATCGGGGGCTTCTAAAAAGACATTTCTTCCACCCACAGAGTTTATATTCTTTATACAAAGACTAAAACTATAGGCTCAAAAATCTAAAAATCCTGAATTTTATCATGATCTTTTGCTAACAAATGCAACTTAATAAATTTTTTTGAATATTAGATTAACTTCTATTTTATTAAAAAAAAAAAAGAAACCCTGCTTCTGAATCATTTTAGGTTCGCTGCTTCTCTTTAGTTTCTCTGTAGTCATAGAGAGATAGTTTGTCATGTCAAGACAATTGATGCGTCCTTTGAATCATTCTCACTAATACTAATAAAAGTTTGGTTTGCTGGCAGCAGAAGTTCTTCCATTTGAATTGTAAATAGTGACAGCTGTGGGGCATTTTGCTCTGAAAGAGACACTGTCTCATAATTACATAAGAAGCACGGGCATGCTTCTTGAGCGTGAATAAGATCGGCACGTTTTGGTCTTTTGAAGATAATGTGCCAGGAGATAAAGTGCTCAGAGCAGTTGCTGAATTCTTTCCTCTTCTTACATGCATTTGAAGGTAATTGAGATGTGCACTTGTGTTTATTTGTAATTCCTATTTAAATGCCTGACAAGTGAGGGATATAGGCACATTTTTTTCATTAAGGTTTTTCTAGTCCATTTTCTTGTTTCACTTTGTGGTTTACTTGTTACAAGATGAGACAGATAGCTTTGTCAGGTCAGCTACTGGAACTGGTACCATCAGATTTCAATCTAGAAGGGTCACTGGGCTCTTGTGCTATTGTTTGTCTTCCCTGATGGCATTGCTCACCTGCATGTCTCTTCTACCCAATTGGTGTGACTGGGCTCACGGTTTGCGGGAAGGGTGTTCTCTCCAGATGGTCTTTAAGAAGCATCTTCTGCAACCATCTAAAGGCTCTCAGGGCCCCTCTTAAAAACAATGAGATGAGGAGTGCTGGCCAAGCAAGGCTTGATCTAGATGCCAGTCAAGAAGACCTCTCCGCTTTTTCCTTCCCTGAGACAGGTCAGGCTCTGACCCTGCTCTGACTCACCCGGGAGAAGGGAGCACTTCATCCTGGAAGAGGACGCCGCTGGGAGGCTGTTTTGTGAGGTGGCCGCTGGTTAGTATGAAAGTAGTGCTGTTTCCCCTAACAGGTGACTGTTTGTGTTTCCTGTAGAAGAGCTGAAAGAGCACTTGCTGGGAGACAATGCCATTGACAGAATCTTCACCTTGGGGAACTCTGAGTACCCTGTCAGCTGGGACAACGAGGTCAGACTGTGGACATTTCTTGAAGACCGAGCATCACTTCTTCTAAAAACATATAAGACAACCATTGAGGTGATTCAGTTGATTAAACAAGGATTTGTGCTTTGTCATGCTTTAAAAGATGTTTCATGAGAGTCTTAAATGTAAATTACTATAATTCTTTAGCAAAATCATTGTGTATTTGACATTTTTCATTCAGTTCATTTGGAGAAGGAAATGGCAGCCCCACTGCAGGATTCTTGCCTGGGAAATCCATGGGCAGAGGAGCCTGGTGGGCTGCAGCCCATGGGGTTGCAGAAGAGCTGGACACGACAGCGGCCAAACAACAGCCAAGTCTAACTCACTAATATTTTTCTGTTTAACACATTTACCCTTACCAAAAGAGTCACGAGGCATTGTTGATTAGAAGATAAATTTTTAAAATTATTTAGTGCTTTTTTATAATTTCTAATTCATACAAGCAAGTGTAAGTTTTTATTTGTGCTTTCAAAGTTTCTTCCTGGGTCACTTGACTTCAAATACCCATTGTTCATCCACAATCCAAGCACTGTGATTTAGGCTCCTCTTTTTTGTTTGACCATCATTTATTTAGGTATAATATACATATAGTAAAATTCACACTTCCGAAGCGTACGCTTGGGTGTAAGTGTATAGTCATGCAGCCACACCCACAATCAAGTTCTCGAACCTTCTCCCCCCCACCCCAATTTCCCCTGTGCCCTCCTCCCTGGCAATGACTGACCTGCCTTCTGTTGGTATAGTTTACCAGTTTAGCGACTTGTGATAGTTGATTTTGCTGTTTCCTTTTCCAGGAAGATAAATCTTTCTTGAAAAACCACGACCTTTCCGCCCGTGCCACCATGGCCGTCAAGTTGCGCTTAGGTGAGAAGGAGATCCTGGAGAGAGCGGTCAAGAGCGCGGCGGCGAACCGGGAGTTCTACCGGCGGCAGATGGAGGAGCGGGCCCCGCTGCCCAAGTACGAGGAGAGCGGCGGCGGGCTGCTGGAGGGCGTGGCGGACTCGCGGCTGCCGCTGGTGCTCAGGAACCTGGACGGGGAGGCGGGCGCGCAGGAGGCCTTGACGCTCACCGAGGCCGTCCGCAGGGCCCAGGCCGCAGAGCACGGGCTCGTTAACGGCGAAAGCTCTATCCCCAACGGGACCAGGTCAGAGAAGGAGACTTTAACTCAAGAGGAGAGTAAACGAGCGACTGGAGACGCCAAAGAACCTTCTTCCGACAGCGCCGAGGACGGTGCAAAGTAGCGCCGGCTTCGGCCGAGGTTTATGAACAGGCCCGTTTACATCGCTGTGTTTCCCTGTTCACGGTTTTCTTTCTGCTGAGAGAAAAATATGTTTTTGCTGCTTTATATAAAAATGATTTTTTTTTAAGTTATTTAAAAAAATCTAGCTTCCCTTTCTGATTATGTTTGCCATCTTGCTTCTAGGCCAAACCAACCAGTTAACCAAGCAGAGCACAGAGGGGAGCGGCGCCTCGGAAGATTCTGCAGGCCCGCTGCGGGCGGACGCCTTTTCTTCTCGGGAGAAGATGCAGCTCCCCCGTCCGCTGTGCTTCTGTGGGCCTGGCCTCTCGGCAGCCAGGGGCAGGCCTGACCCGCCTGCTGCCTGAGGGGGGCGCGCCGGGGCGCCGCGCTACGCTGGGGCAGGTGGCTGCCCAGCGGAAAACGGGCTTGAGGTTAGGAAACCTGGGAGTCTGGGCAAAGAAAATGAAATTCATTTTTTTTTTTTCCTAAAAAAATAATGCCCCAGTACCAAAAGAAAAGGAAAGGTGGCAACCTTATTTTTAATAGTTTTAAATGTTGATGATAATCCTAATGATACAAACACGCAGACACACACACACACACGTCTAGTGATTTCTAAAGATTTGTTTACTTTGTGTTTTGTTTTACTGTGTTAAGAACTTGTCCTTTCTCCTGGAATCAAAGTAGGACATGCATATCCTGCTCCTAAATTTCCGCGTTGGCTCAGATTGTAAAGCGTTCGCCCTCCACGCCGGCGACGGAGAGCCCGTGAGGGCACCGCTGCCGTGTTCAGGCGAGGCTGCTCCGGCTTCTCTGGTTGTCACAACAAGCTACAGGTTTTCAAAGCTACACTTTTGAGTAACAAGCCTTATTAAAAGGAAAACGTGATTAATATTTTTGTCTATTCCTTTTCTTTGGAGTGTGACAGGCCTCTTGAGCCGAAAGTGAAAGTGTTAGTAGCCCGCCAGGCTCCTCTGTCCGTGGGATTTCCCAGGCAAGGATACTGGAATGGGTAGCCATTCCCTTCTCCAGGTTATCTTCTGGGCCCAGGGATCCAACCCAGGTCTCCTGCATCACAGGCGGATTCTTTCCCGTCTGAGCCACCAGGGGAGCTTTTATGTACACCATGCCTCTCGCTCCTGGGCAGGTTGTGAACCTGACCTGTGCTGGGTGTGTTCGCTTCCCCTGGCAAGGTGGATGAGAAGCCTGTGTTCAGCCGCAGGGGGAGCTCTGGGAGGCCCGGCAGCACCAGGAACACTGGAAGGGGGTTCTTAGTGTCGGGGGAGGTGGTGACTGGGGGTGGGGTGGGTTCCATCCCTAGAAAGCCACCAGCCTTCAGGTTGCTCATTGCCAGTCATCCTCAACTTCATGTTAATGTTTTCACATGTCTCCGAAGCCCTATTAAATACATCACTTGTTTTTAAAAATGCCAAGTGAACTCTTCACCCGACTGTCTCAGTAACATCACTGCACACAGATGTCTCCAGGATGTTCTTGGGGTTTCTCCTTGGAAAAGACACAGCTCTGTCAACCATTTGCTTCATTCTTTACTGAGGACACCCTGCCTCCCCAAGCTCTGTGCATCAAGTGTACCCGCCGCGTTGGACATTCGCGGCAGGTTTCATCTTTCCATGAGGTCGGCGCCCGTTAACATCCTGCGTTGTTCATGCAATCACAGTTTCAACTTCCTCCTAAGAGGCTGCCTGTGACACCAACTCTCCCATCAGCCCTTTACCAAAGTATGAGTCTGGGAGACGTACGTGGCTAACTTGCAAAAGGCAAAAGCACAGTGGTATTCAAGGAGTTTTCTGTCCAGAACAGAAGCCCCAGAGACGGGAATGTAGATGAGTTTCTCATTGGATAACAGCCTTCAAGTCTAATGTGAAATGTGTCCTTTGAAAGGTGTATGTATGGTTCAGACAGACCAGCTTCATGAGATGGGATGGTTTCAAAATACTCCCTGGAGAAGATTCCAGTTGAGGTGGAGCTGGACTGGGGTAGGGACAAGCCCTGGTCCTCAGGGCACCGAAGGAGGGTGTGGGAGGGTGTCCCACACTCAGGGCTCAGTTCCTTCATTTACTTGGGAGATGAGAGAATGGTACTAAATTATCAACAGTCCCTGCTTAAAAATTGGGAGACTGCTGTCCACTAATTCCACTAGGGTCTGTTTGTTAAGGTTGTTGGACCAGAAAGCAGTTACATAGGTTAGGCTCCAATGGAGGAGGCTCTCTGTGACAAAAATGGTGCTCACAGAACGCTTTCGATGTTGGAAGACAGTGTGTTGAACAACACGCTTTCCCAGGTCGAGGAGAATTGCCCTGGCAGGACCCCGGCAGGGTCAGCAAGACCACAGTGCATGTCACCGGCCCCCTGTGCCCGTGAGGTGAGCACAGACCCTTGGGTTCACAACTGAAGCATTTGAAAACTGAGGAAAAGCGATTAAATTGGCATTGAAGAACCCTCACTGCCATCTGTCATGAAAATAGACCTTTTTCAAATCATTTTAAAGTTTACTTTCTTCCTAATGCTTTTGGATAAGAGGCTGCTCAGGCTAGTCATTGGAAAAACGCCAGCTTCTGCTTCTGTTTCGTTAGCTCTGTGTGTTATTTGTGTAAACAGTTAGCAATTAGATTCTCCAGCCCTAGAAAAATCACCCCGTTTTCCCACACAAGCTGGCCATTGATGGGTGATTTCCCCCAATAGTTTCTAGAATAGGCTCACTAAAAGATGTGTTTAATTTTTCCGAGAGATGGGGTAAGACATAAAAAATGTAATATTCCCAGGTTCCCAACATACAGGGTTGTGCTAAGTCAAACTTTCACTTAAAAATGAGGGAATTCGTTTTCTATAAATCATCACTTAACTATATTTTTGGTGGTTAATGCATACATGTTGGAGTGAAAGGATTAAAAAAAAAAAAAAAAACCCAGAGAAAGTACCTACAACTTGGGTTCAGAACTAAAATAGCAGTGTCTGTAAAGAAAACCAGGAATCATGGTTAGTGGGGGTTGGTTTAGGGGGTGAGTTTCAGAAAACCCAGATCGTGAAGCGTTGGCTGTAACCATGGCTACAGTGAGAGGCTTTTTCTGTGATATATTGTGCCACGTTCCCATTATTATCGATCTGGCAAAATGAACATGTTTATTAACAGGCTATAGCCTATCACCTGACCAAAGAATTGGGCTCACTTTTATTTAAATGTCAATTTCAGGTAAGTGTAGAGTAGAATCCAGTCACCTCATTAAGGGTCAGCCTACTGTTTTTTTAAATCAGTGGCAACTTGTATAGTGTAAACCTAAAATTGTGTGTGTCAATGGAATTTGAGGAACTCAGATTGCATTCAGATGCACTGTCAAATTTGTTATTTAAATGAAGCTGCAGGGCTGGTCCTGGGTGTTTGAGGAGCCCTCCCTGGAAGGAGGGATGGGACTCTGGGCACAACCCTGGCCAGTGGTCAGGGAGGCAGAGCCCCGCCGAGGAAGGCCACTGTACCCGTGAACCGGGACAGACCACCGGCCATCAGAAGGGGTGCCTGACGTGAAAAGTGTGTTCTAAGTGCCAGGGGCACTTTGATTTTATTCATCACTATACAGGCAGTCCGTGCTGGCTGAGAGTGCAAGTTCTGGGGCCCGTGGTCCCAGGCTGCTCTCCCAGGCCCTGCGGACAGTCCCTGGGTGTTTCTGTACTTGCCTTTAGGGTATCTTGTGCTTCCTACCTCCCGAGGGGACAGGGAAGACCGGATGAGGTAATGGGTATAAAAGCTTCTGGCACAGTGTCGGCTGCGTGCTAAGCATTCAGTAGATGTGAGTTATTACTATTTTCTCAGTCTGAGCCGCTCCCGGGAGGCAGGAGGTGTTCATGGGACTGGGGGTGGGGGGAGCACAAGGGTCCCTGCTCTGCAGACAGGCTGCTCACATCTGTCCACTGAGAAGGGAACTTCAGGCCCGGGTGCGAGGTGGCAGGGCAGCCATTTGAACAAATAACCACCATCCCGGGCAAAGCACGGCCGTGCTTCAAGAGAAGGGGGTGCTCTGTGCACTTGGGAACTCGGGAAAAGAAGCGCTGGGGGAAGTGGGACGTGGACATTCAGGGCTTCCCCTGGGTGCAGGGCAGTGCCTGGCCGGGTGAGGGCACAGGAAGCTGAGCCCCATCCCTCCGCGAGGAACCCCACAGGAGGCTCCTGGACTGGGCTGGGGCTCAGGGGCCCCCAGGAGAGCACCTGCGGAGTTTCACCCACCTTGCAGGGAGTGAGCTTCAGATGGAAAAATGGAGCGGCGGCCAGCTGCTTTAAACACAAATGCCACCATCGGTATTTCCTGTAGAAACACGATAAAACTGCAGAGAAACCTGTGTTCATGGCCTCAGCCTGACTGTGGGGTTGGGAAAGTTAACCCAGGTGCTCACACTCATTTCAGGGCCAACTCCTAGGCACAGTCTCCTAGTGCCCTCTTATGGCTCAGGTGTACCTGTGTGTGAGTCCACACACACACACACACACACACACATACACACACACACACACACACATACACACACACACACACATACACACACACACACACATTTGGGCTTCCCAGATGGCACTAGTGGAAAGAAAGTGAAAGCCGCTCAGTTGTGTCCGACTCTTGACCCCCACGGACTATACAGTCTGTGAGATTCTCCAGGCCAGAATACTGGAGTGGGTAGCCTATCCCTTCTCCAGGGGATTTTCCCAACCCAGGAATCGAACTGGGGTCTCCTGCACTGCAGGCTGATTCTTTACCAACTGAGCTATGAGGGAAGCCCAGTGGTAAAGAACCCGCCTGCCAATGCAGGAGACATCAGAGACGCACGCAAGTTGCATCTCTGGGTCAGAAAGATCTCCTGGAGGAGGAAATGGCCACCCACTGCAGTATCCCTGCCTGGAGAATCTCATGAACACAGGAGTCTGGCGTGCTACAGTCCACGGGGTCGCAAAGTCAAGACACGACCGAGTGACTAAGCGCAGCACAGCGCCTCGCGTGCGCCCTCCCCGCACAGAAAGCCGGGCTGTCACGGACACTGTGCTGTCGTAGTCAGGGCTGTCTACCCTAACTGCCAGCAGCTCGAACAAAGGTGGTGTTTCACAGAGAGCGTTTCCAGTGTGCATTCGGCCGGACTCGGGTGCCAAGGGATCTGAGGTGGAGAGCAGCCTGGTTGGATGCGCTCCTGCCGCCTGCTGAGAGGCCGTGGGAACCGCTAACTCGTGGGTCAGTGACCTTGACGAACGCTCCCCAAGCTTCAGGCAGCGGGCCTCGCTCTCCCCAGTAAGACACCTGGGTCGAGTCCTCAGCGCGCCAGGAGAGCTTGACCTTCCCGCTTGTCCTTGTGCGGACAGAGTAGCTGTCTCCTCCAGGTACTCACTCAGCCCTGCAATGTGAGTGGGGGGCAGTCCAACCAGGCTGAGCAGGGTCCCCACGGGACCAGCTGTTTTCCAGGTCTGTCTTCTCGGAGCTCGGACAGCCTTCCAGGTGCGGGTTCTTCTCCATGGGGACCCAGGCAGCCGCGGTCTGCTGCTCCCTCCCACAGCACCCAGGGGCCCGGGCAGGGCAGGGCAGAAGCCCTGTTTCCCAGGTGACAAAACGCAGATCCAGGTGCCACCAATGGCCACAGGGTCTCATCCTACTTTCTCTTCCTATAAGCTTTGATTCAGAGACACTCATAGCTCAGTTGGTAAAGAATCCGCCTGCAAGGCAGGAGACCCAGGTTCAATCCCTGAGTTGGGAAGATGCCCTGGAGAAGAGAATGGCAACCCACTCCAGTGTTCTGACCTGGGGAACTCCATGGACTGTAGCCCATGGGGTCGCAAAGAGTCGGACACGACTGAGGGACTTTCCCTCAGTGATACCTGTAGATTTGCCCACAGTTGTGGCACCTGATCAGGGCTGCGGGGACAAAGAGTGCAGACCCTGGGCCCCTCGTCCACAAGGAGCTCCAGCCCCCTGCCCATGTCTGGAGGGTGCGGGGGGCCTTCCAAGGGGAAGTCACCCCCAAACCAGGTCTTCAGGTACATTCCTTTTATTTTTCTCCTATTCCTAACATAAGAGACTGGCCAGGGCTTTTAATCTACAAAATGGTAGATTACCTTAGTTCTCTCTTAGCCTGATTTTTATTCCTTCTCTCTTCTCCACCCCAAAGGTTCATTTCTATTACCAAGCAGTAGAGAGTTTAAGTCTGATTTCACAACTTTACTTAACTGCTTTGAACACATGCCTCAGGGAACTAGAATCTTCTTCATGTTTATTAGATCCTACATTTCCAGGTTTTCTAACATTATGGGATCTTCCAGTGAGGATGGAATGATAAGAGGGCACCCCAGCATCATAGCTCTGGGGTGACTCGATTAATAGCAGTTTTGAACTCCCTATTTCCTTTGCTGAAACAGAAACAACAGAACCTGTTACGAGACCGGTGTGTGAGAGTGTGAACGCAGGGCATTAGCCCCGCCTCCTCAAACTAGTCTGCAAACACCCATCCTCGAATGATAGCATCTAAAAGACCATCTGCTCACTGTTTACAGTAGCCAAGACATGAACACAACCTAAACGTCCATCAACAGAGGAATGGATAAAGAAGATGTGGTCCATACACACGGCGAAGTATTCCTCAGCCAATGAAGAATGAATAACGCCATCTGCAGCAACACGGATAGACCTAGAGATGTCATACTGAGTGAAGTAAGTCAGACAGAGAAAGAAACATCATATGATATCCCTTATACGTGGAATCAAAAGAAATGATGCAAATGGATTTATTTACGAAACAGAAAGAGACTCACGGACTTAGGGAATGAACTTGAACTTAGGGTTCCCAGGAGGGAAACAGTGGGGAAGGATAATTAGGGAGTTTGGGACAGACATATACACGCTGCTATAGTTAAAATAGATAACCAACAAGGACCCACTGTATAGTATGGGGAACTCTGTCTCAATGTGACGGACTGGATGGGAGGGGAGTTTGGGGAAGAATGGATACATGCATAAGTATGGCTGAGTCCCGTTGCTGTCTACCTTAAACTATCACAAAATTGCTAATTGGCTATACTCCAATTTAAAATAAAAGGTTTAAAAAAATAGAAAAAACAAACAAAAAAACAAACAAAAAAAAACCAACCTGTTAATCCCATGGAGTTTGACTAAGTTGCACCTAAAACAAACAAACAACAAGGAAATGAGAGGACCCAGCCTCAGTGACAGACCACATCTGGGCATAGAATCTTGTCTTCTGTTTCCCCCTCATTCCTGTGACAAGTTTTGCTGTTTACTAATCAAGCTGCCTTTGGCCAAAGCGGCCAGGCTTTGTCCAGGACATCTCAATCTCTTAGAAATCCAAATGAACAAATATACTCCCCTGGAACAAATATAAAATGACTCCTGTAGGTATCAAAAAGTTCTTCAGGCTATCTCTTAAGGAAGCCAGAATTTCCAGCGGCAATTAAATTGCATAATTGGATACAGGAAAAATGTTATAATTGCTCACAGCAGCAATTTACTAGGATAGATGTTACTTATGACATGTGTCAAAAAGGTCAGAGTTTATATTTCCTTGGACATGAACCTAATCTTTGAAACTCTAAAAGTTACACTTTTTGGTCATTAATTTTTTTTTTACAAGCAGAGATTTTGACAATTAACCCAGTTAATAAAGGTCAAATTTCAGTTTTTTTTTTTTTTTTCCAATTTCTGGAGCACTTATTTCTTTCTGAAAATGGGAAGATAGAGGATGATAAATAGTTATTAAATGAATACAGGGATGTAGTTCGGCTGTCAGGGTGATGATTATAAAACAGCTGATCCTGGAAGAACAGAATTGCTGTGTATCTGATGGGAAGGAAAGTAGATTACAAGCCGAGGAAATAGAAAAATTAAGCCCAAATACCGTGTGCTGTTAGTAGGATAATATGAGTATAGGCGCTTGTTCACTCACCTCAGGATTCTAGTCATTCAAATTATGTAGATTTCAGGCATCAAGTCTCCAATCTGCACATTTTGAAATAAGTAATTTCTGCAAACTGGCAACGAAGTACAACGTGTGTTAAGGGAAAGTGTCACCCTGAATCCCTGAAACGACCCACGGGCAGATGAGCAAACAGCCATCAGACGGCTAGGTCACCGGCCACCGGAGGCCAAGGGTGAGGCTGAGCGATGGGCATCCTGCCCGCCTTTCCCCCACACCGCCGCCGCGGGCAGCCCCCCAGAGCCGTGTCCACGCGGGATGGAATTCTGTCATCTCTTCCCGGCACGGGAAACAGCGGAGAAAGGACCTCAAGACCTCCTCCGCCCCAGAACAGAAGACAAACCAAGCCTCCCTTTCCACTCTCAACCCAACCCAACCCACGCCCTCCCTCCGCCCTGGGTCACCTCCCCGCGGCCTTTGTAGGTGGCCCGACCCGGCCATCTCCCTTCCCCTGCTCCGCTCGCGCCCCCTGGTGGCCGTGCCAGCCGGGACAACCCGCCCACCGGAAAACCGCGCTGAGCCCTTGCATTCCACCGCCTGGGGAGCAGGTACCTTCCCGGACCCAGCCAAGAACTTGATTCTAGAGGTGGGCTTTTGCTGGTGTTGGGTGTCTGGGGCTTGCTGGTGCTGCCGTTGTATTGTGCAAATAAATGCTTCTCAGCACGGAGATGCTCAACATTAAGGAACATTTAAGACCTACAATTACACCTATTTATCCAAAAAATACTGATGATATGCATGGAGCCAGGACCCTGCCTGGTCCACGGGTGCCCTGTGGCCCTGGATTTCCCCCCACCCCTGCTATCCAGCTTCTGGACCCTTAAGCTGTGACTGAGGTCCTCCCTGCATGCCCACTGTAGCACTCCCGCCGCGAGATTTGACTTTGCAGTCGATGCCCGACACCCCATTTACAGCTCCCTGTTCCCACTGCTCCTTTCACAGAGTAGGTGCCCAAAAACTGCCCTAGAAGAACAAAGCGCAAGCCATTTAGCTCAGCAAGAGGTGAGCTAAAACTGAAACTGTAAACAGCCAAAAAAAAAGAAAACAAGAAACAGTCTTTTACACTTTTACAAAATATAATTTGGAAAATGATTAGAACGGTGGCTTTCACTAGAATGCTTTATTCCCAACAATTCCACAACATTCCGCCTGCAGGCAGAGGGGACAGATGGACGGATAGGAGCTCACAGGGTGACCTCACACTTTCAGGAAGGAAAGGTCACTTTCTTGGAGAACTGTGGTCTGCAGGCAAAGACACAACTGGCTTTACAGAATTCCTGGGAGCAGCCTGTCCTCGGGGACACCTGCCGCTCGGAGGGTGCGGAAGGGAAACGCAGGAGCGCAGAGCAGCATCTGCCGATCCCGAAATATCCCTGCAGGCTGCGAACCTGTGTTAAATCTGAGCGCACCTGATGCTCTGGGCCCTCCGCGGGGCCTGGTTAAAAGAGGCCGTGGTGTCTTAGCCATGGAACTGCAGCGAAGGTGACTCTGGCCTGCGCTGGCTTCCTGTTGACCTCCTGGGCCAAGAGGGACCCGGTCCAGTCCTCTCCCACCTCCCCACTCCTCCTGCCCCACTTCCCTCCCTGGCTCCATCCCCCTCTTTCCGCCCCATCTCTCCTCCTCCTTGTCCACAATAGCTTGTTTCAGACATTTTATTTCATCTTCAGTCTGCCCAGTACCTACAGGGGAAAAATGAAAGTGAAAGTTGCTTAGTCATGTCCAACTCTTTGTGACCCCATGGCCTGAATTCTCCAGGCTAGAATACTGGAGTGGGTAGCCTTTCCCTTCTCCAGGGGATCTTCCCAACCCAGGGATCGAACCCGGGCTCCCGCCTTGCAGGCGGATTCTTTACCAGCTGAGCTACCAGGGAAGCCCACCTCCTGGGGAGCAGACCCCTACACTGGATGGAATCAGGGTTGGTCTGGGCACGTCAGAGGGACGCAGGGGGCTCAGGGGAGGTGGATGGGAGCCTGGCCCCAGCAGCCAGCAGTACTGTCCCCGGTGGACAGGGGGGCAGCTGGTGCCTGGCTGTTCTGCGCTGGCAGGCTGGAGCCAGGGATGGGGCCGAGATAAAGGAGGCGTCCCTGAGATGGCTGGAGGCTGGTTACAGAGCCGCCCACGACCCCCCCACCAACCTGGTAGAAGAAATGGGGCTTTTCTCCTTTAGGGAGGGGCTCTCTGAAGTGTAGACAGATCCCCATGGAGCTCTACACGGCGCCTGGGGGCGCAGGCCAGAGTAGGGAGCCGCCCGGGCATCTGCAGCATAAACCCCAGGGCAGGCGGACAGGTCCAGCCAGAAGGTTCAGAAGAAAGGCAGGTGGGTGGGAAGCTCCTGTGGGGGAGAGGTGAGCCCAGGACCACAGCCTGGGGCCTGCAGATGCCATTAGCCAAAACTGCCCTGGGGGTGGGGCGCGGGTCTCCTGGGGGACAAATAAGCCCCCGCTGCACCTCAGCACAGCCCTGGAGGAAGGTGGACTCAGTCCAGCCGTTCCACCACGTGACCGGGTTACTTAACTGAACTCCAGTTTCTCCACCTGGACCACAGATTAGCAGCTAAAGAACCCGCTGGTGGAGCACCAGCTCTGACTCTCCTTGCTCAGATGGTCCCCTCCCCACCCCTCCACACGGGCTCCAGAGGCACAGGACCCTGCCCTTGACTCTGCTCTCGCCGCGAAAAATAAACGTCCTCACGAAGCACGGGATTTCGGCTCAATTTCAGCAAATCTACCCGAATCTGAAGTGTTTGGGGAGCTACCTGCGTAAGTGAGTCCCTTTGGAGTCCCTTCAAGCTCCACCCTGAACTGGCCTGTCTTCTATTTCCAGCAGAGCTCTCCACCTCCCCATGCCTGTTCCTCCCCGCCTCCCCATTTCCCACTTTAAAGGATTACACTCAGGGGTAGCTGAAGACTCTCTAACTTTCCCTGAAAAACCAGTAGCAACACAAGATGGATAGATTTGACTGGCTACATAACTGAAAAGAAATTTTTATTGGATTATAGTTGAGATCAAACCAGTCAATCCTAAAGGAAATCAACCCTGAATATTCATTGGAAGGATTGATGCTGAAGCTGAAGCTCCAGTATTTTGGCCACTTAATGCCAAGAGCCCACTCACTGGAAAAGACTCTGATGCTGGGAAAGATTGAGGGCAGGGGGAGAAGGGGACGACAGAGGATGAGATGGTTAGATGGCATCACTGACTCAATAGACATGAGTTTGAGCAAATGCTGGGAGGTAGTGAAGGACAGGAAAACCTGGTGTGCTGTAGTCTGTGGGCTCGCAAAGAGTCAGATGTGACTTAGCAACTGAACACCACCACATAGTTGATTTACAATGTTGTGTTAGTTGCTGGTATACAGCAAAGTAAATCAGTTATACATATATATTTATTCATTATTTTTCAGATTTTTTTCTCATGTAAGTAATCATAGAATATTGAGTAGCGTTCCTGTGCTATACAGTAGGTCCTTGTTGGTTATCTATTTTATATATAGTGGCTGCTGCTGCTACTGCTAAGTCACTTCAGTCGTGTCCGACTCTGTGCGACCCCATAGACGGCAGCCCACCAGGCTCCCCTGTCCCTGGGATTCTCCAGGCAGGAACACTGGAGTGGGTTGCCATGTCCTTCTCCAATGCATGAAAGTGAAAAGTGAAGGTGAAGTCACTCAGTCGTGTCTGACTCTTCGCGATCCCATGGACGGCAGCCTACCAGGCTCCTCCGTCCCTGGGATTCTCCAGGCAAGAGCACGGGCGTGGGCTGCCACTGCCTTCTCTGTCTGTAGCGGCGTGTGTGTGTTAATCCCAGACTCCCGATCTATCCCTCCCCGCAGTGTGTCTCCTTTGGTAGCTATTAGTTGGCTTTTGGTACTTGTAAGTCTGTTTCGTAAATAAGTTCATTTGTATTATTTTTTAAAAATTAGATTCCACATATGAGTGATGTCGTATGATATTTGTCTCTGTCTGGCTTACTTCCCTTAGTTTGATAATCTCTAGGTCCATCCATGTTGCTGCAAGTGGCGTTGTTTCATTCATTTTTACGGTTGAGCAACACTCTACTGCATATATGCAGCACATTTTCTCTATCCATCCTTCTGCTGATGGGCATTTAGGTCGTCTCCACGTCTTGGCTATTGTAAAGAGTGCTGCAATGAACACGGGGCGCCTGTATCTTTTCGAATGATGGTTTTCTCTGGGTACACGCCCAGAAGTGGGATTGTTAGGTCATATGGCAGTTCCATTTTTAGTTCCTCACTGCCTGTATGTAATTCCTCTCCTTAGTGTCTGTTTTTATTCCTGTATTTCCTTTGCATAAATGAGTGTATTAGACTGCCTTCCTTCTCCCATGAAGGGCAACGTGCTATAGAAACTCTCTTGCACTTTGCGTTTTTCACTTCACTGCATATCCTGGAAATCACTCCAGGTCAGCTCACGAAGATCTTCCTCCTCTACTGTGTGGAGGTACCAGAGTTGACTCAACCCCTCTCTTATTCATAAACTTCTAAGCAGTTTCCAGTATTTTACAATAACAAACAACATTACAATGAGTGATTTTGTGTGTATCTATTTTACATGTTGCAGGTGTGTCTTCAGGACAGATTCCTAGAAGTGGGATTGCTACGCTGACAGGTAAGTGCATACATAGCTCTGTTGGGTATTGCCACATTTTCCTGCAAGGGAAGTACTAATTTGCATGAATGCAAATGCGGAAGTGCATGAGAGCACCTGTTTCCCACAGTTCACCAACAGAATATGTTGTATTTTAATTTTTGTTAGTCTAATAGGGAGAAAATGGTCCATCGGTATTGCTTTAAATTGCATTTCTCCACGATGAATGAGTTTGGACACTGTTTGATGTTTCAGGGCTTTGTGAATTGTCTGTTCATGCCTTTCCCCCATTTTTCTGACTGCTCCCAGGAGTGGGGAATGGAACCAGGTGGCAGGGAGTGGGGGCGGTGGGCCAGACTCTGAGTTAGGACCTCTGCAATGCTTCCCAGACTTTCGCTTGTCCTTCACATTGCCCCCCAAATCAAACAAACCGAGATATGAGAGTAGCCCCAAATGGAACAACCCCCACCAACAATGAACCAAGCCACATTGCACATGAATAGCACACCTACCCTGTAGGGTATGGGGAAGGAACTAACCTAAGTAACTTTGGAAATCAGTGTCTTCACTGGATGCTGTAAGGTCACAGGCGAAAGAGCTGCACACAGATCCAGTCGGGAAATGAGTCTCTCGAAGGGGAATGGGTCAGCAGGCAATCCTGAAACTCTTCTCTACGGCCATGAGAACTGAACTAATAATCATATTGCAGATTACAAGAGCTGGTTTTCTCACTGTTGGAGAAAGAAGTTACAAAGGAGGAGAAGAGGAAAGCTAAAATGATTCCTGTGATCTGTATGAACTCATGGTTTTTACCGTGTGTGATGAGACAGGGAGGCCAGGATCACGGATGTGCGTGCATGTGCTTAGCACATGTAGAACACACGTGTTTCCCAGCTCTGTCCACGGAGTGGGCCTGGAAGTAATGACGCCCCGGGAACAGTGAGTACCCCTAGCGCCTAATCTTGGTTGCTAAGCACCATCCTCCAATAAAGATTCCTGGGAGAATTGGTCTTAGGACTGGAGCAGGGAAAATACAAGATGAGCTTGGATTGGCCATCTTGTGGTATCAGGATGTTAGGAAATTATAAAAATGATGGAACAGTTTATGCAATAAAATAAATAATGGTAGTATTGGGTCATAATACATAGATTACAACATCTGCCCATGAGTCCATACTGATATAAACAATCAATTCAGTAAATAAATGGAGAAAAGGGAAAGTTCTTCCTTACAGTCAAATTCCTATTTATTAACATAAAAGAAAAGAAGAAAACCAAAAGTGAGCACTTAGCAAACATCATGCTATTAACTGTGGTGGACAAGATCTACCAATGGATGCTAAAATTAATGTGTGAACGTTCGAGAAGAAACAAAAGTTGCATGGCCTCAAAGTACCTTCCTCAAGACATGTATTGATTAGAAAGAAAAGATCAGAGCTTGACAGTGGAGAAGCCTGGCAGACAGCACCTTAAACCAGTGACCAAGGTCAACATCACCAGTGAAGAGACACAGACGCCATGAACTCCTGATATGAGGCAGCGAGCAGGACACAGCATCACCTCCATGGGATTCTTGCCAGACATGGACAACCTCAATCCAATCCTGACAAAACAATCACGCAGACCCAGATTGAGGGACCTTTTACAAAACAGCTGGTAGATGCTCTTCGGACGTGCCAGGACCGTGAACGACAAGGGAAGAAGGAGGAACTGTTAACAGACTGGAGAGGATGAAGGAGCCAGGAAAATGAAGAGGTGTGGGATCCTGGGTGGGACACTGGAACCTGCTAACATCTGAGGAAGGTCTGAGTTTAATCAGTAGCCGTGTTCATTGCCTACGTTTGCTCGCTACACTCTGGTCATGCAAGACGTGAACTTGAGGGCAAGCTGGGTGACAGATACATGGGAACTTTGCACTGTTTTTATAGCTTTTCTGTGAGTCTAAATTCAGTTCAAAAATACAGAGCAAGACCCTGTGTCCTGGCTGTGACTGCCTGGGTCTGAACCCCGGCCTGTCACTTCCCGCTGTGTACCGGGGTCCCAGGCCTGCCCACGTGGACAGGGTCTCTACGAGAGAGTCCTCAGGAAGCTCTAAGGACCATGCCCAGGGGCGGCTGCTGCGTTCTCGGGGCTGCGAGGAAATCGAGCTGCCAGGATGCATGAAAAAAATTTTTTTAATTTTTTTAAAAAAAGTACAGCAAGAACTGCAGACAAATCTGTAGCAGCACATAAGGGTCCAAGTGGTGCTTTTTTGTTTTTGAAATGAAATGCTGAGAGACTGGTAGCCCACACAGAGGAAAAAGGACAGGGTTTTCCAGGCAATTGAAAAACTCAGCCAATAGCAACACATGCTGGAGCTCATCTCTAGGGGAGAGGGTCGCATGCATGGAGCACTTACCTGTCTGGTGGGTTTGGGGTGCTAGCCCACCATTCCCGGCCAGCCAGGGAGGGCGGGTCATGGCGCCATCTCACTGATGCTTCCTCTAGGGCCTGGGCCCCTCTCCCCTGGGCCTGGAACCCCCTGGAAGGCCCTTCCTGTCACCACCTGCCTGAAAGCCCCCTCCTTTCCTGGCTTTCCTTGTCTGCCGCCCACCTGTGCCATCCCCCACCCCATGGACTTGAGCCCGACGGGGGGAGCAAGCCTACCCCCACCCCGACATCAAGATGTGGGTGCTGCATGGGACCTGGATTATGGTCTGCCTCTGAGGCCATCCGAGTCCCCCCACCCAGGGACTGGCAGAGATGGAAGAGATAATGGGAGGGATGCCAAGCGCAGCCGCATGCGTTGGGCGCTCCCTGTGAGTCAATCACTCCCCTTCGAGGCTCCGGGGCCACCTGGCTTGATGACCTAGGAGGCTGAGGCCCAGTGAAGGTAGTGCATGAGTGTGCCTTTGTGTGTGACCCTGCGGATGTGAGTGTGAGTGTGTGTGAGTGTGCATGAGCATGTGTGACTGGGACCTGGGCAGCCCGGCTGCAGCCCTCCCCCCACGACACGACGAGCTGTGATGATCACCTTTGTCCAGACAAGGAGCTGGACCCAGAGAGGCGTGTGACGCCCCCCACCTCTCACCCACCCCACGGGCACAGCCAGGGGGAGGCTGACCAGGGCTGCCCGCTGAGCCCACTGCCCTGGCCTCAAAGCCTCTGGCAGCTTAGGAGGGGCCTTCTGGCCTCAAATGACCAAGAAAGCTTCTTGCAACAAAGACAGAGACGCTTTTCCTGCAGGACGTTGCTCCAATGGCACCTGCACAAAATCGGGAAACCCTTCCTGCTGCCTCTCCCCGTGGTCTCCTTGTGTGCGTGCCGTGTGTGCGCTGAGTCACTCAGTCGCGTCCAACTCTCTGTGACCCCGTGGACTGTAGCCCGCCAGGCTCCTCTGTCCGTGGGATTCTCCGGGCAAGAATACTGGAGTGGGTTGCCATGCCCTCCTCCAGGGGGTCTTCCCGACCCAGGGATCCAAGCTGAGTCTCACGTCTCCTGCGTTGGCAGGCGGGCTCTTCACCACTAGTGCTACCTGGGAAGACCCGGAAGGGCTTTAATGATTTCTTTCTATGTCCACCTTCACCACTGAAGTGTGACCTCCTCAATGTCAAAGGTTCCTCAAATTCGGCCTTCAGTTCAGTCGCTCAGTCGTGTCCAACTCTTTGCGACCCCATGGACTGCAGCATGCCAGGCCTCCCTGTCCATCACCAACTCCGGAGTTACTCAAACTCATGTCCATTGAATCGGTGATGCCATCCAACCATCTCACTCAGCCTCCACACATTACTTTTTCTAAACCCTGGGCCACATGTAACCCAGCGCCCCTGTCAGAACACTCATTTCTTTACCCAGGGAGACATAAAGATAATATAATGGACCTCAGTACCTCCCAGAGTCCTTGAGACTCGACATCCCTTCTTTCTCCACCAAATTACCAGGGTCCCTCCATCCCCGAGGGCTTGAAGGATGGTAGTGAATCTTTGACACTTGGGAAGAAGGTGGATCACCCCTGTTTTCTAGAGGAGGAAAACTGAGGCCTCAGAGGCCAAACTGACTCCCTCGCACCTGCCGGGAGAGGATGCTGCGACTTGAATTCAGCTTCGGGACTCTGGTCCTGCCACTTCTCACCACTTGGTGACCAGCTTGCAGCACCCCTCCCGGGTCTGTGTGTTTCCTCTGTGGGCCTCGGAGGCTCTCCTGCGGGGACGAAGCATCTCACCTCTCTTTTCTCTTATTTAAAAACAAACTAAGCTATTTTTCACCACCCACACGCTGCATCCAGCTATATTAAAACACTCCCTTCCTTGACTATATTCTATTATGCGGTATTACTTTTCCACCAGCTATTTGTCTTGCAAGAAGAAACCTGGAAGCAGCTTCACCTCCATCACAGTAAAGAGGCTCAGCCTTTATTAGTCTAAGTGCGTCCAAGGGACTGAGATGGATGGTGTGCCCGTGTACCTCGAGGACCAGTGAAGGCACCTCCAACAATGGGACAGGCGTGTGGATGTTCCAAGAAATAAACAGGCCCATAGACATGAAGTGGGCATCAACTGGGCATTTCTTGGCTTTCAATGAGCTGGTCAGTAGAGGGCAAACGGGTGGGCCACCTTCACACCCTCCCATCCAGGGGTGACTTGCAATCCCATCTGACCTTTCCCGTGGCCGGAGATAGGGGCTTGTCCATCTCGTGGATGAGGAAGCCAGGTCAGAGAGAAGAGCTGGGAGAGGAACATAGGACCTAGGCTCCGGCCAAGTTCGGTTCCTGGCTTTTGGGGCTCCTGGGCCATGTGGGTTCCCTTTCAGGAAGGGAGGGGAGGGCCTGGAACTCCCGGGGGCCTGCTCTTCTGGAGGGAGAATCCTATAACATGCCAGGACACAGCTAAGACAGCGCCAGAGGCTGGCAAGGACCTAAAAGAAAAGAGAGCAGGTGGGCAGGTGGCCGGAAAGGGAAGGTCCTTCATCCAGTGAGGGGGGTTGAGGAAGGTCTCCCGGGTGGTGTGGCCCACGAGGACCTGCAGTGAGTTCCCTAGGGAGGGAAGGGACTGGGAGGCTGTGTGGTTTAAGGGACAGAAAGGTCATCTTGGCCAGGACGGGGGCGTCCCCACAGCTTCGGGAGGGGGTGCGGAGGGGGGCTGCTAGAGGAGGAAGGGGGTGCAGAGGGGGTGAGCTGGGCGTGATGTTGGGAGGGGTGATGAAGGTCAGGGTGTGGCCGTGGCCGCAGGCCTGAGATGAGGTGGATGGCGGGACCACAGGAAGCAAGAGGCCACAGCGCTAGGCAGCGGAGACCTTGTCCCCCTGGGCTGCAGGGGCCCAGGCTAGGGTGGGGCTATAGGCATTCCAAGCACAGTTCAGTCTTTGCTCACCAAGGACATCATTCATGGCTTGGCCAAGGGTGAGGGACTCCCCCCCACCCTACCCCCTGGGCCAGGACGGAAGCCCCCTCTCTTACCAGGAGGTGGAGCACTGCAAACAGCTGGTCACCCCAGCTTTATTGAAAAGACTCAGTAATTTCTGATAATGACCAGCTAGAACTGCGAACAAGCTCTCCTGAAAGGTCATTTCTCCAAGAGAAGAAAATTGCTCCTTTTCCTGGAGGCTGTCATCTTTCGCTTTAATTAATATCAAACGTGTGCACGCTTGGCAGTGACTTCAAACATTTGAGTGGACCTCCTGTGACATTTCTAATAAAAAAAAAAATAAGTAAGTCTTCCAGGACTAACTGAGGTGTTCCTCAGAGCCTTCTCGGTTGCTAGGATGCTGGCATGGCCAGCGGGTCAGTGAGGACCGTCTCTACCCTCCCTGTCCCACCGGCCCCAGGGACCACATCACTACAGGAAGGACTTCCCTGGTGCATGTGCTGCTCCCTCCATCTATTCTCTGGCCAACGATATGAAAGGATAGAATTGCCTGTGTTCACATAATAGCTGCCTGGGCAAGTGCACTAACCCCTGCCTCCACTTCTCCATCCATGAAATGGGGCAGCAATAGCACTATTTCACTTGGCTGTTTCCTGGATTACAGTGAATGCTCTATGTGGGCCGCTGAGCACAGGCCAGAGACCGTGACTGAAGCTGGAGGGATTTGTCACTTAGGCTCATCCCCACACGCCCCACTGTGTAGGTGTCGGGATGACCTGGGCAGATGAGCCGAGTCTGGTGGTTTTGCTCTCCAAATCCAGGGTGGCTACTGGCCTCTCCTTCCTTCCTGGGGGTCTGCCGGCATCTGCCCCACTGTGTCATGGTCGGCAATGTGCCTGTGGTCCTCACCAGGCTGAAGGCAGCTCACGGCCGATGTATCCTGGCCCACAGGCATCCAACTCCAGGGCTGGCCGATCACAGGGCCCCAGGAAACAAGAGTCAGCGTGAGCCAGAACTCTGAGGGGTAGGAACGGTGTGGTCCAGGGGTCCAGGCGAGGATGCCAGACCCCCTGACCGAGACTGGGACTCCAGCTTCTCTCCATGTTAGCTGCAACTGACTGTCCAGTCCAATTCCTTTATTATTATTTCCGTTTTGCTAACAAGAAAATTGAAGTTGTTACAGAACTTTGCCCAAATCACAAAGCCAACCTATCCCTTAAGGAATCGAGAGATGAACCCAGACCTAGGCACAGCCCTTCTCTGATAAGCAGGTTGCCTTTGTGATCCCAAAACTCCCCCTTTGAAGACCATCAATAGGCACTTCCCTGGTGCTCCAGTGATTAGGATTTCACCTTCCAAGGCAGGGGTGCAGGTTCAATCCCTGGTCGGGGAGCTAGGATCCCACACCCCTTGTGGCCCAAACACCAAAACATAGAAAAAGGACAAAAACAATTGTAGTGAATTCAATAAAGACTTAAAAAATGGTCCATATTTTTAAAATTGTAAAAAGGACCATCTATATAGTGCCTGCCACTTGCTGGCACTTCCTTGGTGATTGAGACAGACCCAGCCCCCCTGCTGGTACTCATGGGGGCAGTGATGACTCTTCCATCAGCTACATCCACATGGGCTCAGGTAGAGCACGGCTGGCGTAGAAACCTTTCTTTTTCCGAACACTATTTGAAGATGCCCACACAGGCCCCATCCACACTGAACCCCCCCACCTCTGCAAAAAGGCAACAAATTAAAGCAAAAAAACCAGTGTGCATTTCCTGCAAACAAGGACATTTCCGCCTAATCACATTACAACCGCCAAGGCAGGAAATTAATGCTGATGCATTACAACCGTCTGATGCTCAGAGCCCATCTAAGTTTCACCAGGGGTCCCAGAATGTCTTTTATAGCAAAAGGATCCCAGACCACGCCTTATGTTTAGCTGTCACACAAGTGGCGCTGTTGGTAAACAGTCCACCTGCCAATGCAGGAGACGTTAAGAGACTTGGGCTGGATCCCTGGGTCAGGAAGATCCCTTGCGGGAGGAGGTGGGAATCCACTCTAGTATGCTTGCCTGGAACACTCCATGGACAGAGGAACCTGGTGGGCTCTAGTCCAAGGGGCTGCAAAGAGTCGGACAGCACTGAGCAGCTGGGCGTGCCCACCCCCGCCCACCCACACACCCAGCGTCTTTAACCGTCTTCATCTGCAGAGGTCCTTGCCTGTCCCGATCTTTTCACTTCCGAACGGCACAGGCCTGCTCTTTCCCGTGATGGCCTCAGCTGGGGTTTTTCATGTCTAGATTCAGGTTCTGCAGCTTCTCAGGAACCTACAGAAGTGACGCTGTGTTCTGCTCCCTGCATCATAGGAGGTGGGACAAGATTTCTATTTGTCCCAGAGCCTACCGGGGTGACTTTGTTCTTTGGACTGCGGTCATTTCTGCCAGATTTGCCAACTGTAGAGTTACTTTCACCACAGTGAAATAGGTGCTATAACAGTCCCATTTTATAGATGGAGAAGTTGAGGATGGGGGTTAGCTCATTTGCCCACATCTCCTGTGTATGTGTGTGTGTGTGTGGGTGTTACATTTGTATGTGTGTGTGAATGCTAAGTTGCTTCAGTAGTGTCTGACTTTTTGTGACCCTATGGACTGTAGCCTGCCAGGCTCCTCTGTTCATGAGATTCTCCATGCAAGAATACTAAAGTGGGTTTCCGTGCCCTCCCCTTGGGGATCTTCTGGACTCAGGGATAAAACCCATGTCTCTTACATCTCCAGCATTGGCAGGTGGGTTCTTTACCACTAGCGCCACCTGGCAAGCCCTATGTGTGTGATATGCAAACAGCCCTTTCCTCTTCTATTACTATCATTATTATTATTCATATACATTTTGCTGTTGTTGTTTTTCAACTGCTCAGTTGTGTCCAACTCTTTGCGACCCCATCGATTGCAGCCCGCCAGGCCTCCTTGTCCTTCACTATCTCTCTGAGTTTGCTCAAACTCATGTCCATTGAATCTGTGATGCCATTCAACCATCTCACCCTCTGTCATCCCCTTCTCCAGAAATTTTTTACCGTTATTTATTTTGATATTCAACTTGGTCCTGATTTATTGGATTCTCTGGTGGCTCAGAAAGTAAAGAGTCTGCCTGCAATGCAAGAGACCTGGCTTCGATCCCTGGGTTGGGGAGATCCCCTGGAGAAAGAAATGGCAACCCACTCCAGTATCATTGCCTGGAAAATTCCATGGACAGAGGAGCCTGGTAGGCTACAGCCCATGGGGTCACAAAGAGTCGGACACGACTGGGTGACTTCACTTTGGTCCTGATTTGGCCAGCAGGTTAGCTTTTCAAGCTGACTCTGGTCCTCATCATTTTTTGAGCACTTCCTTACCTACTGTCACAAGATACTCCAGATGTATCTTGTTCTTTCTCTGCCCCAGCCCTGGATCATGCTGTGTTTCTGTTTAGTGGAGCGTGGTGTTAGCCGCCAAGATCTGGACAGGAGGTGTGCTCATTACTGCGGGGATGTCAGTCTCCCGGCTCTCTCTGTGGACAGAGCTAAACACACACATGCTTACACGTTCATTTGTTGCCCCATTTCTCTATCTCTATGTAATTCATTCCTCCAGTTCCATTCCAACACCACTGAGTTCATCTGAGTGTTCTACCTTCCATGTTTGTAGCTCTGTTTCCCAACAGTGAGACTCTAGGCTCCCATATCCTCAAAATAATTGCTTATGGGATCAATCCCCCATAAGTAGGTGATCAATCTCTCACTGCCCCCACCATTACCCTTGTGTGTGGGGACCCTCCTCACCTTTTCCTCCCTGCTTTGGCTGCGATACTCTGTGATCAGCTGCCCGGGCACCCTCTCACCCCTGTGGAGTCTTTGATTCCCCATGTCATTGGCCCTCAACGTGGAAAATCTTGCCCGCTTGGACCCATTCAGTCTCCTACACCAATGCTGGGCTGCCGTGCGCTTCTTGCCTCTGGTGTGGGCACCTACCCTGCTCGGCCTTATCTAACAGCTTCTGGTCTGACTAGACAAGAAGAAAAGAAGTCAGGCAGGCTGCCTAGGAAATTTTCAAAAAATATTTATTTGGCTGCACTGGGTCTTAGTTCCTACGTGTGGGATCTAGTTCCCTGACCAAGGATGAAACCCAGATCCCTTGCATTGGGAACATAAAGTCCTAGCCACTGGATCACCAGGGAAGTCCCTGAAATTTTAATAGATCTTGCCAGGTTGGTCTCCCAAATGGTCACCAGCAGTGTATGAGAGGACCTATCTCCTTATACTTTATGTTGACACATTTAAGTATTTGCCAATCTGATGGGGAAAATGTGAAATTAATTTGCATTTCCCTCCTTTTACTAATAAGGTGAGCATCTTAAACATGCATCTTTTTAAAATTAACTTTATTTCTGGTTGCACTGGGTCTTCTTTGCTGTGCTCGGGTTTTCCTCTAGTTTTCGGAGGACCGGGGCGACTCCAGCTGCGATGGCTTCTCACCGCGGTGGCTTCTTTTGTTGCAGAGCACAGTCTGTAGGCACTCGGGTGCAGAGTTGTGGCCCAAGGGCTTAGGTGCTCCACTGCATGCAGGATCGTCTCGGATCAGGGATTGAACTGGTGTCCTCTGGATTGCAGGCCTGGTTCCTATCCATGGTACCACCAGGGAAGTCCTAACATGCGTCTTAACCCTTTATAATTTCTGCTCTGCATCTTATCCGTTCATAACCTTTTCCTATTTTCTTATCAAAGAATTCTTGGTACCCTTTGGATACTTATCCTTAGTTTCTTATATACGATGTAAATCTTTTCTCCGTATTTGCCATTCCTCTTTTAACTTACATTATCTTTCTTCATATGGACCTAAATCCTATAGTGAAATTTACGAATTTGCTTTTCTTTAAATCTAGTTTAAGGTTACTCAAGGTCATAAATACATTTTATGTTTTTTTCTTCTATTTTTCTTCCAGGATTTTAAAAAAAAATGTCTTTATTTAATTAATTTTTGTTAATGGAATGAAGAGAAAATTTAATTTTAAGTTGTTCTAATATTATTGACTAATCCATCTTTTCCTCATTGATTTGAAATGCCACGTTTCTTCATATCCCAAATTCTTTTATTTTTGTTCCAAGAATCTATTTATCTATTCATGTGCTAATATCACATTATATTTATTAAAATGACTCTATAATATACTTTGACATCTTGTCGGACAAAATTCCCCTCTTTGTTCTTTCTTTTTTCAAAGCTGTCTTGGCTATTCTTGAACATTTACACTTCCGTCTGAATATTAGAATCAACTTGTCAAATCCCATTAAAATCTTGATCAGGTTTTGATTGGGATTGTGTTGAATTTATAGATTTATTGAGGGGATTAAGAGGGAGCAAAAATATTAATTCTTGGCATTGTGATATGGCCTCGAGAAAGTGTGTGCTCATAAACAGGCTCTCTGGACCACCGATGCCAGCTCTAGCTCTGGGGTCCCGGGGCCTCGTGTGTGGCCCGGGTCACGCAGGGTCACTGGGGCCCCCTCCAGGGGATGCTGTGGGGCCCTCCCTGGGACCCAGAATCCTGGTGTGGAAGGACTCATTCCAACACCGTTCACCCTCCTCAAATGAGCACTGAGGGCCAGCTGGGGGCTTCCGGGGGCTAGGTGTTGAGGGTGACCAGGGGGCCAGGCAATGAACCCCTGCCTGTGGAGCAGGGAATGGGGCTAAGAGCAGCTAAGAGCCGTCAGCCACGGCCTCGAGCGGACAGGCTCTGAGGTCAGCTTTGCAGAAGGGGCCAGCTCTCCTGGCGGTGCAGGGAGAAGATGGTGGTGCAGACAGGAAGTGGGGGAATGGAGTGGCCTGCGTTGGGAGAAAGGGCAGCTGGGGATGAGGCCTTCAGCACGAGGTCAGATTGAGGCCTGCCTGGGCATCATGGGTGCCACGCAGAGGGCTGCCCAGGGTAGGCACCAGGGGGAAGCCTGGGGCTGGAGGCAGGAGGTCTGGGCGGAGCGTCCTGTCCATGGGAGTCGGGACAAGGAGGAGACCATTGGACCAGCCCAGGGGTAGCTGAGTCTGTGTGTTTCAAGTGCCGATGGAATTTACTTCCATGTAGATCTTGATGTTTATTAAAGGTAAGTAATAAAAATACTTTAAAAATCATTAAAACTCAAGAGTAACTGTAGACATTGTTTATGCATCAGATCAGCAGAAGATTTTTTTTTTTCCCCAGAGAGGGTTATTTATCACTGACATTGTATAGAATTGCAGGCACATGGTGATAATAAAAAGCAGACCAACTTTCAGTCAGTTTTATTATGTTTTAAATTCTCTACAAACAATGTACCTGGTGACCACCCCTACCACCCACACCTCCAGGACACCACCACCCTGACCCCATATGTCCCTGCAGCCACCTGCTCCTGTCTCTGTTCCCTTTCACGGCAAACCCCTGGCTCCTCATAAACCATATTCTCTATGGAATGCTTGCTGAGTTCAATAGCGGGACTCAAAAAAGAAGCATTTATGAAAATGCATGAGTTATAAGGAGTCACAACCAGGAACCCCAGGGGTACCCGGGGTACCCAGTTTAAGAAACAGGAGAGTGCATTGACCTTGAGGCCCCCCGTTTGCTCTCCCAGGCCCCGTTCCCTGCCCATTTTCCCTCGAAGCAATCACATGCCTTAATTTCTGCCCATTTATCATTCTCCTGCTGTTCTTTATTGTTTTACCACACGCATGTGGCCCTGAACATGACATTGTTTAGTTTCGCATGGTTTTTGATCTTCAGGTGATTTTGGGTCATTTTGTGTGGATGCTTCTACCCTCTGCTCTTTTTCCTTTACATGATGTCCCCAGACTATCCGGACGGTGCAAACAGCAGGTCATTCTTTCTTACCACTGGGTAGCATTCTGTCCCGTGAATGGACCACAATTTATGGATTCATTCTTCTGCTGCTGAAACCGGGGTGGATTCCAGGGATGCTTTTGTTTTCTTTGCTCTCGAGACAGTGCCGCTTTAACAAGGCCAGTCTCACGGTGCCCCTGGGTTGGAATCCTGTCAGGTTTATATCTGGGGCTAGAAGCGCTGGGTCATGGGGTGTTCTTTTCCTCAACTTTATCACATAATGTAAATTATGTGATTTGGTTTTGGTAATTTTTGATTCCCACCAGCGAAGTTCCCAATGTTCCAAATAGTTGTCAACAATTGATATTGTCACTGACCACAAAGTAAAATCTAAAATAAAGTTTGGTACTCATATTTCAGTGATAGGAATGATTGTGACAAATACTGGTCTGAAGTCACTATCTTGTTTTTTTGCCCCCCTCAATGGAAACGCAAACATTTTCAGATCACAAGGGCACCCCAAGTTTCAGGCAGGATCAGTCTGTTTAAATTCCAAAATTCTAGGGAAAACCTTTTGTTTTTTAAAGCTTTCAAAATTCCGGGCAGAGGAAAAATGTTTCTAAGAGAATCTAAACCAAAATCAGACTTCTCACTTGCCATCCTGGAAGTCAGAAGACTGAGGAATAATGTAATCATTACAACAAACAGGTAAGGTCCGAACTGTTATTATCCCCTCTTTATAGCTGAGGAAACAGAGGTTGAGTAAGTTCTTTAAGGTTGCACATCTAGTAAATAACTTACAATTCAGACTTACACTGTCTGACTCCAGAATACACACTTTCAACTACTATGCTCTCCTAAGTAAGATGAAAGATAATAAAACTTGTTAAACATGTAAAGTCCTTTTACCCAAATTGACCAGTGAACAGAAATTTTTAAAGCCACTGTAATTAAAATTAGGACTAAGAGAGGATGCCTTTATCACCACTATTTTTGTTTTTGTTGTTCAGTCTCTCAGGCATGTCTGACTCTTTGTGACCCCATGGACTGCAGCATGCCAGGCTTCCCTGTTCTTCACTACCTCCTGGAGTTTAACACTCAAACTCATGTCCATCAAGTCAGGGATGCTATTTAACCAGTCACCAGTATTACTCAACACTGTCTTGGCTAAATGCACTGTTATAGAAAATGAACAAAGACAATGTAAATATGTGAAAAGAAGTTATAAAATTCTTTATTTTCAGATTATAAATTATGTGTCTAGAAAATTCAACAACAGAAACAAAAGCTAAGGTGGCTGGATACTAGATAAATAAGCAACCACGAAGTAGCTTTTCCTTAGACTCGCAATAAACAAAAACGGAAATGGAAAAACCATCATATTTACGAAGGGAACAAAACTATTTTTTGTAAATATTTGAAAAACATACTTGAAATATTCTACTCATATTCATCAAAGTGAATAAAATACTGAGGTGAATCAAAGTGAATAAAATACTGAGGAAGACACAATAAAAGTAGCACAAAATTTACACTCTGAAACTACAAAACTTCACTGAAAGAAATTAAGGAAGGTCCAAATAAATGGAAAAGCATCTCATATTCAGAGATTGTAAGACTTAAAATTGTAAAAATGGTTATATTCCTTAAATTATCCATAGATTTAATATAATCCTTATCAGAATCCCAGTTGATTCCTTTGTATAAATTACCAAGATATTTCTAAAATGCAAATGGAATTGCGAGGGACCGAGAATGGCTAAAACAATTGTGAAAAAAATGAGAATCGAAGTTGGAGGACTCACAGTTCTGATTTCAAAACTTAGTACAAAGCAAGAGTGTAATGAAGACTGTGTGGAAGGGGCACAAGGACAGATATATACATCAGTGTAATAGAATTGAGAATCTAGAAATAAACCCATGTGTCTATGGTGAACTATTTAAAAAAATCTTTAAAAATTGAAGTACAATTGATGTACAGTATTATGTGATTTACAGGTGTACAATATAATGATTCACAAGTTGTAAAGATTACACTCCATTTAGTCTTATTGTAAAATATTGGCTCTGCTCCCCATGTTGGACAATACATCCTTGTAGCTTCCTTGTACCTCCCACCGCCCCTCCAATACACTGCGCCTCCCTCACCCCTCTCCCTCCTGTAATCACTACTTTGTTCTCTACATTTGTGGGTCTGCTTCCTTTTTGTTATATCCACCAGTTTGTTGTATTTTTAAAATTCCACATACAAGTGAAGTCATGCAGTATTTGTCTTTCTCTGTCTGACTTATTTTACTCTGTGCAATGCCCTCCAAGTCCATCCACGTCGCTCCAAATGGCAAAATTTCATTCTTTTTTATGGCTGAGTAGTATTCTGTTGTATGTCACATATATACAACATCTTCATCCATGATGAACTCATTTTTTAACAAAGGTGCCAAGACCATTCAGTGGGGAAAAGGACAATCTTTCCAAGTGGTGTTGGAACAACGAGACAGTCACATGTAAAAGGATCAGATTCACTTTGGTGGTGGTTTAGTCACTAAGTCGTGTCCGACTCTTGCAGCTCCATGGACCCTAGCCTCCCAGGCTCCTCGGGCCATGGAATTCTCCAGGCAAGAATACTGGAGTGTGTTGCCAATTCCTTCTCCAAGATTTGCCTTACACCATATAAAAAACTCAAAATGACACAATGAACTAAACTAACCCAAAGCAAAGCTTATAAAACTCTTAAAATACAAAGGTAAATTTATGAGTTTTTTTAATTTAAAGGATAATTGCTTTACAATATTGTGTTGGTTTCTGCCATACATCAATGTGAATCAGTCATAGGTATACATATATCCCCTCCCTCTTGAACCTTCTTTCCATAGGTAAATCTTAATGATCTCAGTTTTGTCAATGGATTCTTGGATATGACACCAAAAGCATGAGCAACAAAGGAAAGGGTAGCTCAACTGGACTTCATCAAAATTGAAAATTTTTGTGCTTCAAAGGACATTGTTAATAAAGAGACAGCCCACTACAGAATGGGAGGAAATATTTGCAAATCATTTACCTGAGAAAGGGTTTATATCTAGAATATATAAAGATCTCATAAACTCAAAAAGACAAAGAATCTAATTTACAAGTGGGCCAATCACTTGAACAGAACTTTCTCCAAAGAAAACATGTAAATAGTCAATAAACAGCTGAAAAGATGCTCAACTTCATTCATATTTGGGGTAATGCAAATCAAACTACAATGAGATATCATATCATACCCACTAGGATAGCTAGATCAAAAACTCAGATAATAGTGGAAAAAAACCAAGTCCGAGAATAGTAAGTGATGAAGACATAGAGAAACTGGAACCATCACACACAACTGTTAGGAGTATAAAGTGGTGTAACCATGTTTAAAAACAATTTGGCAGTTCCTCAAATGATTAAACATAGAGTTATCATATGACCCAGCAATTCTACTTCTAGATATATGCCCAAGAAGAAGAAAACATTTGCCCACATAAAAACTTGCACAAAGATATTTATCTACATGATGTTTATTACATCATTATTCATAATACCCAAAAGGTGGAAACAAACCAACTGTCTATCAACAGTTGAATGGATTTAAACAATGTGGAATGTCCATACAATGGAATACTATTTGTCCACAAAAAGGAATGAAATACTAACAATTGCTATGACATGGATGAACCTTGAAAATATGCTCCGTAAAAGAAGCCAGTCACAAAGAATCACAAAGTATAAATTATTCCATTTATAGAAAGTGCCCAGGATAGGAAAATTTATAGAGACAAAAAGTAGGTTAGTGGTTGCTTAGGACTAGGGGGGATGAGATAATAAAGGGGTGAATAGTAAAGGGGTAAACCATAGCTAAATGGTATGGGGTTTCCTTTTGAGGTGATGAAAATTTTCTAAAATTAACTGCAATGAAGATTATGCATATCTGTGGATATATTAAAATCCATTGATTTATATGCCTTCAGTTTAGTAGTTCAGTTGTGTCTGACTCTTTGTGACCCCATGGACTGCAGCACGCTAGGCTTCCCCATTCAACTCCCAGAGCTTGCTCAAACTCACATCCATCAAGTTGGTAATGCCATCCAACCATCTCATCCTTGTCATCCCCTTCTTCTCCTTTCTTCAGTTTTTCCCAGCATCAGGGTCTTTTCCAGTGAGTCAGTTCTTCGCATCAGGTGGCCAAAGTATTGGAGCTTCAGCTTCAGCATCAGTCCTTCCAATGAATATTCAGGACTGATTTCCTTTAGGATTGACTGGTTTGATCTCCTTGCAGTCCAAGTGACTCTCAAGAATCTTCTCCAACACCACAGTTCAAAAGCATCAATTCTTTGATGCTCAGCCTTCTTTATGGTCCAGCTCTCACATCCATACATAACTACTGGAAAAACCATAGCTTTGACTAGACGAACTTTTATTGGCAAAGTAGTATCTCCGCTTTGTAATATGCTGTCTAGGTTGGTCATAGCTTTTCTTCCCAGGAGTAAGCGTCTTTTAATTTCATGGCTGCAGTCACCATCTGCAGTGATTTTGGAGCCCCCCAAAATAAAGTCTCTCACTGTTTCCATTGTTTTCCCATCTATTTGCCATGAAGTGACGGGACCAGATGCCATGATCTTCGTTTTTTGAATGTTGAGTTTTAAGTCAACTTTTTCACTCTCCTCTTCCACTTTCTTCAAGAGGCTTTTTAGTTCTTCACTTTCTGCCATAAGGGTGGTGTCACCTGTGTATCTGAGGTTGTTGATGTGCCTTAAATCGGTCAGTTGTATGCTATGTGAATTATGTCTCAATCATGTGTATGTGTTTTTAAAGAATAAGTTGGGGCTTCCCTGGTAGCTCCATGGTAAGGAATCTACCTGCCAATGCAGGGGACATGGATTCAATCCCTGATGCAGGAAGATCCCACATGCCGTGGGGCAGCTAAGCCTGTGCCACAATGACTAAGCCTGTGCTCTCGAGTCCAGGGAGCTGCAACTACCGAAGCCCACGTGCTAAAACCCGTGACCTGCAACAAGAGAGGCCACCACGATGAGAAGTCCACACTTTGCAACTAGAGAGTAGCCCCAGCATGCCACAGCTAGAGAAAGGCCCCCACAGCCACTGACCCAGCACAACCAAAAACAACAACAACAACAAAAAATAAAACATTAAAAAAAAAGAATAAGCTGGAATAATGACCTGGAAAGATTTTTTTTTAATAAGTGCTTAAATGAAAAAAGGAAGTTGTGGAGTGTTATGAATTGAACTGTAACTCTGTTCTCCCTGCCGCCCCCCCCCCACCCCGCCATTCATTCATTTAGGTCTTAACTCCGAGAACCTCAGAATGAGACCTTGTTTGGAAATAAGGTTGCTCCAGATGTAATTGTTAAGATGTCGTACTGGATAAGGGTGGGCCCCTAATCCAATACTACTGGAGTCCTTATAAAATGAAAAGAGGAACAACACCAAAGGGGACGTTAGTGTAAATTGCAGACTTGGAGTAAACAGGTTGTGTCAATATAAGTTCAGTTGGTAACAAATGTCCTGTTCTGGTGTGGGGTGGTGATGCGGGGAAGGATGTGCATTTGCAGTGCATATGGAAAATCTCTGTTCCGTCTGCTCAGTTCTGGTGTGGACCTAAAACTGCTCTAAGAAATAAGGTCTACTGAAATTTAAAACACAAAAAAGAGAAACTTGGGCACAGACATGCACATCCCGGGAGAACACCAGGTGAAGATCAGACTTCCACTGTCAGAAGCCAAGGAACTACCAGGAGCTAAGAGACAGGCCTGGAACAAATCCTCCGCGGGCACACTTAGAGGGGACATGGCCCTGCGGTTACCGTGGTTTCAGATTTCTAGTGACGTTAGATTGCTGGGAGATAATAACCTTCAGTTGTTGAAGCCACTCTGTTTGTGATACTCTGTTATGGCGGCCCTAGGGAACCAAAGAGCCTCTTAATGAGGGTGAAAGAGGAGAGTGAAAAAGTTGGCTTAAAACTCAACATTCAAAAAATTAAGATCATGGCATCTGGTCCTATCTCTTCATGGAAAATATATAGGGAAACAACGGAAACAGTGACAGACTTTTGATTTTCTTGGGTTCCCAAATCATGGCGGATGGTGACTGCAGCCATGAAATTAAAAGACATTTGCTCTTTGGAAGAAAAGCTATGGCAAACCTAGACAATGTATTAAGAAGCAAAGACATCACTTTGCCAACAAAGGTCCGTATAGTCAAGGCTATGGCTTGTCTAATAGTCATGTATGGATGTGAGAGTTGAACCATAAAGAAGGATGAATGCCATAGAATTGATGCTTTTGAACTGTGTTGTTGGAGAAGACTCTTCAGAGTCTCTTGGACTGCAAGGAGATCAAACCAGTCAATCCTAAAAGAAATCAACCCTGAATATTCATCTAAAGGACAGACGCTGAAGCTGAAGCTCCAATACTTTGGCCACCTGATGCAAAGAGCTGACTCATTGAAAAGACCTTGGAAAATGCTAGGAAAGATTGAAGGCAAAAGAAGAAGGGGATGGCAGAGGATGAGATAGTGAGATAGCATCACGGACTCAACGGACATGAGTTTGAGGAAACTCCTGGAGACAGTGAAAGACAAGATGTTTAATTAATTAATTAATCAATTAATTTTTGGTTTCACTGGGTTCTCATTGCTGCACGCAGGCTTTCTTTAGTTGTGGCAAGTGGAGGCCGCTCCCCAGTTGCAGCGTTCGGACTTGTCATTGCAGTGCATGGGCTTCAGTAGCTGTGGTGCATGGACTTACCTGGCACGTGGACTATTCTTGGACCAGGAAGGGAAGCTGTGTCCTCTGCATTGGCAGGAGGACTCCTCACCACCGGATCACCAGGGAAGTCTGGGTTAGACATTTTAACCGCCTTCTGTAATGGTCCTCCTTTCCAGCCCCCGCATTTCTTGGGCATGCATACTCTCAGAAGCAGTCAGGAAAATCTCACAGCACACGGGGTATGGTGAAAGCAAGGGGGGAGTGCAGCTCCTGGCGTTCTGGCTTGAGGATGAAGCCTGTGATGGTGAGGATGATGGTGATGGTGGAGGTGATGGAGGAGGACGGGGAGGAAGGGGATTAAGGCATGCTGAGAATTCCAGTTTGCATTTCCCCATCCAACCTCACTTAATGCTCCAAGGCAATGGCTCCCATTTAGAGATTTGGAAACTGAGGCTCAGCAAGGTCACGTGACTTGGGCCTAAGTCGTGGAGCCTGGATTTGAGCCTGGATTAGCCCAGCTCTGACACCCTTTTCCTTCCAACTCAGAGATGCCTCAAACACCACAGAGGTCAGCAGCGGCACTGTGCCCCTGCACGCCTCTCCCCCTGACCTTGCCCACGTCAGGCCTCATTCCTCACCTTGCAGGGACCTCGTGGAGTGCGAAACAGCCATGGATTGGAATGAAAAATCAGAAGCCCACCACCCTGTCTCTCTGCAGTTTCCTAGCAGCCCCAGTTGACTCGCATGGGGTCTGCATTATTCAAGCCCATGGAATATTCAGACTGTCGGGCAGAGAAGCTGAGCCTGTCAGGGCTGGCTGCTCTGCTCGCTCTCAAAAGGCCCCCGGGGGCTGGCGACACTGCAGGGCTCTGGGAGGCAGCCTGCGCCTTGTTGCTGAAACAGATGTGTGTCGTCCCAGCCCGACGCAGGCGGAGGCGCGGGCCGCTGCTGATCGATGTCCCCATTTGGGGGGAATGTATTATTGAGTACCCGGGCTCGTTCCAGCCAGACTCCTGGACGAACTGGCTCAGCTGTGTTCCCTGCTGGTGGGAGCCACCCAGAATCCATTCCCGGGGAGCTGGCCCAGTGTGCTGGGCACTTCCAGGATCGTGGACACTCTTTCCTCAGTCCCTGCAGGGAGCTGACCTCCAACAGGAAAACCCAGAACTCAGGATGCCCTGTGGTTTCAGCACTGTGTCAGCCATGCGACTGCAAACACGTCAGACCGTCAAGTTGAAAACCCTTGTGTGTGATCGGGCTGCCCAAGATGGCTGTCCTCTTGCTCTCTGTAATCCCCTGCTTGACCATGCCTGCTTCCCCTAGACCCTACTCACACGACTAACCTTCCTATGTACTTGCCCCCACTGCAGCTAGTGACCGTTCTAATCTTGAGATCAGAACATCTTCCCTGGGACAGTTTATCAAAGAGGCAGTGAGGGGCGTGCCCCTCTTGGCAGTTTCCCTGGTTACCGATGAGCCAACCTGACATCAGCTCCCCGATAACTGGAAACCTCCTCTTCCCCCTGGGAGCCAAGATTGCTGCCATGTCCTGCCCGCTGTCTGACACACATGGTGGAGTGTTGCTCCAGGACCTCGATTCTGAAGTGTAAGATCCCCCATGCGTTAAACCACCAATGTCTCTATTGCTAACTCCAGGCTCCCTCTTGGGGCTTGAGGCTGGGTAAGTACAGGTCTTGCTGGTCTGTGGGATGCAGCCCACCACCCTGGTTGTCTGTGCTAGCTGGGGTCCCCTGAGGTCAAGGCGAACGGGGTCCCTAAGCCGGAGGTGGAATACCAGAGCCCATGCTCCCAGAATCATCAGGGCACACGTCTTCTTGAGCCTTGGCCCTCTTGCACCCTTGGCTGTGGAGCTAGTGTCAGAAAGCCAGGTGCCCAGTTTGAGAATCCCAGAGCCACTGGCTCTAGAGTCCTGGTGGGCGCTCCGGAGCCTTGGGGGTGGTTTCTTGACTCTCAGAGTCGGTGGCTGGAGAATTGGGGGTGGTTCCAGAACCTGAGCTCCCAGGCGCACTGTGCAGAGCTCACCGGCCCCCTCCCGAGCTCAGCTTTCTGGGACAGAGCCTGTCATGCAAAGATGGTTTATGGCACACCTGGCGGCAAAGAACGCCGGGGTCTGGGGCTTGCTCTTAAAGATACGATTAAGGAAGAAATCCTGGAATGTTCTTTGAACTTTTGACACAGCTCTCTGGCCTCAATTAGGGCTGCCACTGCTCCTACCTTCCTGAGCTGATTTACATGGGTGGAGAGAGACCCTGGAGGCCCCTTGCTTCCTCCGGCATTCAGGGGAAGCACACTCCCCAGGAGGGCCCCCGATGCTCACAGCTCCCTCTGGGCAATGGCGGGTTTAGGGGCTTGGAAGGCTCTGACTCAGTGGGAGTCTGCCCATGCTGTGGTCACCTTGCCCTCCTTCCATTGTGCAGATGGGGACTCTGCAGCTCCGCATGCCCTCCTTGGTCTAGACCCGGGTTTCTCAACCTCAGCACTACTGACATTTTTGGTTTGGCTAATCCTTTTGTGGAGGCTGTTCTGTGCACTGGAGGGCACTGAGCAGCATCCTTGGCCTCAGTCCATTAGATGCCAGTCTTCCTCCAGTGTGACAACCAAAAATGTCTCCAGACAGAACAAGGGTCCCCTGGAGGAGAAAGTCTCCTCCAAGTGGGGAGCTTTGGTCTAAGGAAAGGATTCCTGAGCCCAGGTTGATTCTGTGATAGGCTTCATAACTGCTCTGCCAACTCTGCCTGATGCTTGACTGACCCCTCTTCCCAACCTGAGATACCCCATTAGGGTCCCAAGAGAATAATCCCATTGTCCCTATTTTTGGAGGAGGAAGCAGTGGTCCTGAGTTTAAATTGAGTACCATGGACTGCAAGGACATCAAAACAGTCCATCCTAAAGGAAATCAATCCTGAATATTCATTGGAAGGACTGATGCTGAAGCTGAAGCTCCAATACTCCGGCCACCTGATGTGAAGAACTGATTCATTGGAAAAGACCCTGATGCTGGGAAAGACTGACGGCAGGAGGAGAAAAGGGCGACAGAGGATGAGATGGTTGGATGGCATCACTGACTCAATATACATGAGTTTGAGCAAGCTCTGGGAGATAGTGAAGGACAGAGAAGCCAGGTGTACTGCGGTCCATGGGGTTGCAAAAAGCCAGACACAAATTAGTGAATGAAAAACAACAACAAATTGTTCAAGGCCGCACAGCAAATCAGCGGCAGAATAAGGATTCACACGCATATCTGTTTCTTGCAACTTTACCACACTGTCTCCTTGATTCCTGCTGAGATCCTGAGCTCACACAGCCAGTTAACAGACATTTATTGAGTCCCTACTATGGACCAGGCCTTATTCTAGATGCTAAAGCAACAGAAGTCAGGAAACAAAAACTCCTGCCCTCACATAGCTGATGTTCTAGCAGGGAAAAGTCAGAAAATGAACAAATATCCAGCTTGGCATCAGGCTGGAAGGCAAATGAGAGGACCTCCCCTCCAAGGCTGCTCAAATGCCCCCTCCTCAGCGGGGCTGAGACTCAGGGCTACAGAAGCCACCATCAATAATAAAACAAGTGCATTCATCCACTGCCCCCAGACAGCGGAACCCAGAGAAATGCTAGTTTTAGGCCTTCTCTCCAGCCCGCAGATGATCAGATTCCTACAGAACGGGGCTGAGAGCCAGGCCAGGGCAGCCACTCTGGGCAGGTCCTCCTCTGGGAGCTTTCCCCTTCTCCCACATCTGTCCAACTGCGAGCAAGCGGCGCCCAGCCTGGTAGCGCAGACCCAGACCCCCCATAAATTATGCACATCGCTCCCATTTCTAGGCGGAGGCACTCGAAAAATTATAACTCCCATTAGCTCACATTGCACAGGCAGTCCAGCTGTTTCTCCAGCTCTCGCCCTCCTGGGCTGGAAGGGAGAGGCTTGGCCACGGGAGGGCCGGAAACGCTCAGCTACTCTGGGCCTTAATGTGTTGGACTTGTAACTCCTTGGCAGCGAAGAGCCTTCCGTCCACAGCAGGAATGGTGTCGGTGCCCCGCTAGCTCGCCCGATGCTCGAAAAGTTAGATGGAGAGGAAATGGTCGTGGAGGGGCAGGGCTACGCGTCGCAGGTGCTGTCTGCACGCTGTGCATATAAGGGGCTGGGGCCTTTGGGCTGCCTTCCAGGGGCCACCTTCCTCTTCTCTCCCCCTCCCCACTCGCATCCTCGAAGTACCATGCATGTGGCAGTTGGACTGACCGCTCCCGGGTGTGGCGGGAACTGGCTCGGAACCACTCCTGGGGCGTGTGTAGGGTGATATGAGCAGCATAACTAGGGGATTCCACTGGACCCATTTTGTAGATAAGAAGGTAAGTGACTCATCCAGGATGTCTGTGTCTTTAGGGGAGACTGCACACTCCTGGCTGCATGCTCTTGGAGTGGCCGCTGCCTCCGCGCCAGACAACAGCACCAGGTGCCCTCCTGCGTAGCTGATTGGACCAGGGCTTGGGGGCGGAGCCAAAGACAAACAGATGGGTGGTGGCAGATGTAAGCTCTGTCCAATAGGAACGCTCCATCTACAAGTGTGGCAACCTGAGCCAATCAGAGCCTCTCACGGGGAAGCTATAAGTGCTCAGTGCGGCCTGCATTGGGCGCCACCACGCTTCTTTCTAGGAGGTCTGTGTTTGCCTGTACCTGCGTCCCTGGAACTGAACTCCCAGGTGGTGCCAACAGCCCCAGGTGAGAACTTGGAGGTTTCCGGCCCAGGCCTTTGGAGATTAGCAGAGGCCCGTGTGGTAGCAGCCGGCCGGGCACGGGTTTCAGTGATGTCACCACTGGTGATTTCCAGTGTCTGCAGATGGCCTGTTGAAGTTATCAGTGGACAGGCCCAGGGATATTGATCCCCCTCCATATTTATGAAGGATGCAGCTGTTTCTGTAAGAAAGGTGCCTGTCTGCTGGGCTTTAAAGATATTAATTCTTAGGCCCAGAGATATCAGAGCGGAGGGCCTGGAATACCCAGAGAACCCACTTTGCAAGTTGGAAAGCTGGCCCCGGCAGGAGCAGAGTTCAGCCCCTACCCTGTCTCATGCTCTCCGTTTTCTTTGCATTGGAATTACTCTAAGGTCTCTTTCTGTGTCCCTGATCTATAGGTGGCAATAATTAGAGTACATTTATTGTGCTGGGCACCTTATATAAATTCTTTCTAGATAGGTAAAGCTCTCAGTGTAAGCTTTCTTCTGTTAAGCGAGGCCTGCAGAATTAAGTGATTTACTCACGATCATAGCTCTAGGAAGTGGTGGCAGTGGAGTCTGCAGCTCAGCTTCAGCTTCCAAACCCTGCTGTCAGCTGCCTGGCTGGCCCTTGAGTTGGGTCTTGCGGGAACATTCATTCACTCCCTAGTGTACCCATTCATTCAGCATGCTCATTTCACAGTTCTAGTATTGTCCTTCTTAGGATTCATAATGTCATTTTTCCAGTTTCTTCACTCGCTTTCTTGTTTGTGTGTCTCCCAGCTAGACCGTGAGCTCCATGAAGGCAGAGCATATGTGTATTTTATTCATTCCAGTATCCCCAGTGCCAGGCTCAGCACTAGTCCTCAAGAAATGTTGGCTGAATGTTGAATGCATTATAGGAAGTTATATCAAGAAGTCGAGACTTATTTAGTTGTTGAATGAAAGTGCAAGTGATCAAGGCTGGATGAATACTTGAATGCATGAAAGGACTCGTGTCCTCTTCTAGGCGCAGCCTTTTCACCTGTGAAGTGAGGATGCTATCATTAATAGCTACTATCTACCTCCCTTGGAGAGGGTTAGATAACACATGCATGATAGTCATTAGGGCTAATCACAGATTTTCCTGATCCTGCATGGGGTACACATGAGGAATGCAGGTCCATGCCTCTTTGAAGTTGGGTGTGGCCAAGTGACTTACTTTGACTAGTGAAGTATGCATGCTAAGTGTCCTTTATGCATAAAAACTGTAAGAGCCAGTGAGAGATTGAAAAATTCACTATACCCCCCACCCCCAGCGACATCCATGCAAGCACGTAGCCAAGCCAACCCTCTGGATATCTAATGTGACTGAGATGTATATTTTATGTGTTGAGTCAGTGAGAGTTTGGGTGGTTACTGCAGCAGGACCCAGCCCATCCTGACTAATGGAGTGTGGGTACACAGTGTGTGATGCCAAGAGCAGAGTAGGGGTTCCACAGAAGGTACCGGTGAGATTCCCCTGCTCATCACGGCCTAGCAGGCCATCTCTCTCCTGGATGCCACGGACGCTGTCTAGGGACAATGGAGACATTTTCTTCCGCTCTTTCCCAGTTGGCTCTGCTGCAGGAAGGCAGAGAAACCCAGACATGAAGTCACCGCTTGTTTTCGCGAGAGAGCAAGAAAAAAGCCGTTGCAGTATTGTGTTTGCCTTATTAAGGCTCATTTTCTCATTACAATTTTCCCTCCTAATTGCTAATTTTTCCAGCTTCTCCAAGAGCCATTCGACTTCCTCCTTGTTCCTTCCCCCCTTCCAAGAGAGCTGGTGCTTCGAGAAACTGCCACAGATGGGCCAAGGAGAAACACACATGCTTGTTTTTAATTTGCTTGAAATCCTCTTTTCTTGGTGCTACTGGGACGGGCGGCTGCCAGGCTCTCCCGGCCGAGCGGCTGGGGACTCGGCCCCGAGGACTGATTCCCTCCAGGGGAGGGATGGGCTGCTTCAGGTGCAGTCCCTCCCCGGGCGGCCCTCTCCTGGCCAGGACCTCTCATCCTTGGATTTGGTCCTTGGACTGCAGCACCGTCTGAGCCCCCAGCGCTGCTCCCCTGTGCCCGAGTGCAGCCACTGTCCTTTAGCAAGAGGGCGCAGGGGTCCCCCATTTTCAGATGGGGCGACAGGTTCAGAGAACCGAGGAGCTTAGAGCAGTGGTACTGCGGGAATTCCCTGTAGGACAGTCTGTGTGTCGGTTCTAGGGGCTCCTTCCACACGGCTGGCCTGTCCAGATCAGCAAGGAGCTGGTTGCAAGTGATGCAAACCTTTCTCCCATCTTCCTGGAGCCAGCTCATGGCCTGAGGTACTGGCTCAATGGCGTGGCACCAAGGTCAATCCCTTCCCTCCTCGGCGTCTTGGCCTCTACCTGCTGACTGAGGGGATGGGATCAGATGATGCCTGTGGGTCTGATATTTGGACTCCATGAACGATATGCTCTCAGGTCTCCTGATCTTGAGAGGCCGGGAGGATGGGGACTTTGACATGAGAGGGAGAATCAGCTGAGAGTCGTGCCGTAGAGTGGCTGTTGGTGGGCTTTGTGAGTTTCAGCAAGCTGCGTCACCTCTCTGAGCTTTGGCTTCATCGGCTCTTCAAAGCAAAGCAATGATCCCTCCCTCACTGGTGGCAACACAGGCATCAGGGTAAAGCTATTGGTGTCTGGCGACACGCAAACATTCTCCAAATAGTAGTTGCCATGGTTGTTTATCATTCTTATCCTTGTTGTTGTTGTTACACGGTTTTTGTGGTTTTTTTTTAATGAATTGGAGAAAGTCCTAGCTCTTACATACCAAAAAGGTCGCCGGTCCAACTTCTGTTTTTTACAAACTGGGAAACCAAGTCAAGAGAAGGGAAATGCCGCACTCAACCTGGGATCAAAAGAGACTTGGAAGAACTCTGTTTTGCCCTCTGCCTTCTCTTCCCCACAGATGGAGAAATAAAAGCACATGCATCGCTGGTAGTTCAGGGGTTAAGCATCTACCTTACAATGCCGGGTATGTGGGCTTGATCCCTGTTGGAGAACTAAGATCCCACGTGCTGAGGGGCAGCTAAGCCCATGTGCCACAACGAGAGAGTTGTGTTGTAATGAAAACTCGAGCACGCTACAACTGAGACGTGATGGAAGATCCCATGTGATGCAACGAAGATCCTGATGAAGCCAAAAATATTTTTAAGAAACCACCGGCATTTGAAAACAACTGCCTTGACTTGTCAGGTCCCCATGCAGAGGGACCTCTCAGGGACATTTCCTGCTAAATAATGAGTGGTCACCAGAGTGGCGGAGGCCTGTGTTCCACCAAGTTACCCAAAGGCTGGGTAGCAGCAGAGGCCCTGGGAGTTGGCCCCAGTGGTCACTTCCGGGAGTTTTGGGGTCAGGTTAATGTCATAGGGCATGAAAACCCCCAGCCCAAGGTGTCTGCCTAGGACCCCTGAACTGCTCAGAAGCAGCTGTTCTCCAAGGAACATGAACCCGCATCATCACCATTCTTGACCAGCCCTGTCTTACTGCTCATTGCACTTGGCACGGTCATAGCCTGGGGTTGAATGATTGAACTCAAGCCCTGCTTCCCAGGCCAAATGTGGGCCACAGGACTTGGGAGTTCAGCCCTTTATCCCATAGGATGCCTTGGTCCAGAGGACCAGCGGCCCCTGGTGCTCCATCAGAATCATGCTGCTTGGGGCCGTTTGTGAGACCACGTCCTTTTCTCAGCTGCCTTTCCCCTTTTCCTGCCCTGGGAACCCGGGAGTCCAGGTTTACTCCTCTGTGCCCACCCTTGGGGCTTCCCGGATGGCGCGGTAGTAAAGGATCCACCTGCCAAGGCAGAAGTTACAGGAGACGCGAGTTTGGTCCCTGGGTCGGGGAGATCCCCTCGAGTAGGAAATGGCCACCCCCTCCAGTATTTTTGCTTGGGAAATCCCATGGACAGAGGAGCCTGGTGGACGACAGGCCACAGGGTCACAAGGAGTCGGACAGGACTGAGTGACTAGGCGTGGACACACACCCATTCTCAGGGAGAAGGCACAGGCACCTCTGGACAGAGAGCTGCTCGTAACCTGGGTGGATCTCTGCCGCCTCTCCCTAGAGCAGACAGGAGAGTGATTTTTAGTGTACTTGGAGAGCGGTTTGTGGAATTTGAGTAAAGTTTTCAAATGCTTAAAACACACAGACTTGGAAGTCACTGGTCTTGTCCATTTCCTTGTTTGATGGACGGCCATTGGAGTGCCAGGCCAGGACAGGGTCTTGTCGAAAGCCGGTAGTGACTGTTGTCAGTGCTAATACTTGATTAGGACCAAATCACTGCCTGGAGGTAGGGAGGGGGGTGGGGGTGTGTGTGGACCAGTAGCCTCCCCATCAGGGTGATATGGGTAGCAAATAGATTTTACTCCACATGCTATATCCCGTCAGCCTGGAGCGTTAAGCCTCAAGAAGGACCCTGAAACCATGTCCCACCGCAGTGAGGAGTTGGGTCAATAAGATCTGCCAGGGGCCTGAGAGGAAAGAGCAGCCTGTGTGTGGGGGGTGTGTGTGCCCTCATGGTTCCTGACCGTAGAGAAACATTTATCCCTTAGAATAGCACTTAGACCTTTTATGATCTGACCCTGCCCACTCCCCTAGTGTGCTTCCCCACTGTTGACCGTGTACATAATGCAGGCCTGTCTTTCCCACCTCCGTGGCGTTGCTCACTCTGCTCCTTCTGCCTGGAGCATCACCTTGTTCACCTATCCAAATCTGCCCCGTCCCTCCTGTCTCTCCTCCTCCCAGAAAGCTTTCACACTGCCCATCAGAGTTGACCTCTCCCTTCCAGGGTGCCCACCGCCTTTTATCTCACCCCTCCTATGACCCTTTGTGGATTCTTCCTACTGTTATTGTCAATAACGCATGCGGTCTCCTCCGCTGGCCTGGGAGGGACGAACAGGGCATTTTGGTTGAGCCGCTGAGCTGGAGCCAGCTTAGGCAGAAAGAGGTCTATAGCCAGGGTGAACAGCTGAATCGTGGGAAGGGTGAGGATGCTGCAGAGATGCAGGGAAGACCAGAGAATGAATGGTCCTCTGGTTTTCTCCCCATCTCTCATCTCTGCCTCTCATCATGGGCTGTCCTCATCCTCTCTCTCCCGACCACCTTCTCCAAAGGTTCACAGCTTATCACCTGATGCAAGGTCAATCTCTTTCTCTCTCTGTCTCTCATTAGAAAAACCTCAGGACAGGGATCTGATTGGCCTGCCTGGCCCAAATGTTCTCCCCTGGACCACTTGGCTATGGCCAGTAGGTGGACTGTCTCAGAACACAGCCACAGGGCAGCTGATGGGGATCCCAGGGACATTCATTGTAGCTGCCCAGTCCTTCTGTGTATCGTGTGGCCATGCCCAGCCTGGACCTGGTGCACAAGATGTGGGGCAAGGAGGCAGGAGGTGGGTTGAGTGAGTGGGTGAGGCCAGCCACAGGAGGTGGTTTTTGAGAACCTGCTGGGAATCAGGGGTTGCTGGGGGCTTCTTTCCATATTTCCTCTTGCATTTAACCTTCACAATAATCCTTCCAAGTGAGTGAGGGTTCTCTAGCTACTTGGATCATGCAAGTAATAACAGGCCAAGAATGCTGAGCACTTAGGTGCCCCCCAGGGAGGCAGCCTCACTTCCCTCCTTACAGATGGGGACAGCTGAATGACTTCTCAAGGGCACATGGGCTGGTGGCCGAGACTGGCTTCAAAGTCACACTGTTTGACTCCCTGGCCGATGCCTCTTAAGACAAAGGAGCGAAGAGATTTTTTTTTTTTAACCCTGCAGCTCTGTGGTCCTTCAAAAACCTTGGGGGGTGGGGTTGGGGATTTGGGAAGGCATAGTGGGGGCTTTTCTCCAAATCTAGGGGTCACCCTGGAGCTCTCTTCTCATTCTTATTTCTGCTGCCCTGGAGTTTTCTCTGCCTCCGTATGTTAAAAAGAAAGAAAACAATTTAACGACAACAACACAAAAAAACTTAGATCATTTGAAAAAAAATACAAAAAAGTCTGACTTATGTGAAATTTAATTTAATTTATTTTTATACCAGCAGCTGTCAGTTCAAAGAACAACAACAAAGTAGCCATCTGTGCTTAATTTCATCAATCCGCTGCCGATGGTCACGTGAGCGTGGCTTTTGGACTGAGGCAGAGCACGTGGCCAGATCTCCGCGCCCCCAGGCCCCCGCCCCCGGCCCCGGGGCCGTCCGTCCAGGCAGGAGTCTGGTGACTCGCGCGGGGAGCCAAGGGGCACGGCGCCTGGGTGCTCGGGCCAGACTTGTCACCAGTGGGGCAAAGCCGGCAGTCTCTTTCCTAGACACAGCAGGCCCCCTGACTTTTCACATTGTTTCTGCTAGTGCTGAGTAGGCTTCTCAGCCCTGCTGAACAGATGGGGAAACTGAGTCTCAGAGGGGTCCCTGGCCCGGGGTCACATAGCCGATAAACAGATCCAAACAGTGGTTTGTCACACTCCAGAACCCATGTCCTCATGAGCCAAGTGGCTTCCTGCAAAGCTACTGAAGCTCCCGAGGACTTAGGGGATTAAAGACAGTAGGGTCCTAGGTGGGGAGCCGCCGTCCCATCACAGACCCGAGCTCCCCTGCAGGCCAGGAGGCATGTGATGGTGGACAAGATGCCCTCTCTGCGTGGCTCCTTCTCCAGAGGGAGACCGCACTCCTTCCTTGGGGTGCTGTGAGGAGCGTGGGCGCTGTCGCCCTCCCCTGGGCACAGCTCAGAGCTGAAGACTTGGTCCCCTACGTGGGGAACTTGCCTGAGGTCACATAAGGAGTGAGTAGTGAGACATAAACCATCCGTCCAGAAGAATCCCAGCCTGCACTGAGGAGCTGCCGGACCTGGGGGGGCCTCCTCCCTCTACGGCCCGAGAACCCCAGGCCCGAGGGGGAGCGGGACCCGCCCAGGGTCACGCAGGGTCAGTGGCAGAGCCCGCCTGGACCAGCGCAGCCTCAGGCTTCGTCTACACTTGTGCAAGGAGAGCTTGCCACCTGCCACGGCGGGCTGGCCCCTCTCGAGTGGGCTGGGTCAGGAGGGCTTTCCTGGGCCCCATCTCTTTGTGATTCATGGAGCAGACCCTGGGATTGAACTTGGCCCCTTCTAGCGGCAGAATCAGGATGGGCGTCACCTGGTCAAACCCTCTTACTCATCCCCCCCATTCACCAAATAAGACCCAAACCCCCAAAGCAAAATGAGAAGAAACCCCAGTAGGGATTCCTGTGCAAATCACAGCTTTATTTACTGCTGAATTAAGAGAAGTAAGAGTGAGCAAGTCAGAATCATTAAAATATAGATCAAGAAAGTCACATTTCTCGATTTGCCATATTAAAGAGAAGCGGGGGAAACACGCCAATTGGCTTGTCATCTTCTCATTAAATAACAGATGGTGGCTGAGTCACTGCTCCCGGCAGTCAGGACGCTGTGTCTGCCGGCTCCCTCGCTGGGCCCAGCCGCTCGCTTGGGACTGAGGGGGCCGGTGGCGGGGAGGGGACAGAGGAGGAGGAAGCCCACCTCCTTCCGCCTCTTTGTCCACCCAGCCCCCATCCCAACCCCCTACCCCTCGACTCCCAGAAAGGTGCATCCATTCCTTCTCAATGATGGTGTGAACACGTAGAGGACCCAGCCTACGAGGCAGACAGAAAACGGCAACAGCGTGGTACCCTGAATTCAGGATTATGGGAGAGGATGCCCAGGGGCTGTGGGGACCCAGCAGCTGAGCCTGACCAGCCTGAAGAGATGGTGACCAGGCACCACATAGACCTTGGCCAGGGGTTCTCCTTTCTGAAGATCTCCTAGGCAGCCACCCCAGGAGGTCTGTGATGCCCCCAGACACGGAGTCTGCTCTTTCCAGTGCCTTGACCCTGGGGCCTCCTTCCTTCCCTCCTCAGTGTTCCTCCATCCTCCCATTCCTCCAGCCCCCTACCACATATGCTGGCCAGATCCAGGGGTGGGTATGTAAGAGCAGAGACCCTTGCCAGGGTCATTTCTGGCCCATAGGTGGTCATTCCCAGGTCCCTTTCCCTGACCAGCTAGCTCTCATCTTTGTTGCTTTTGCGGACTTGAGTGTAGACCCCATTGCTGTTGCCATCTCACCCGGGCAGTGTGATTCAGACCACAGGGCTCTTGATGGGCTGAGCAGAGGAGCAGTGTCCCTTGGAGGACACGCCAGAGGGCGGTGACGGGCTGATGACTTTCAATGAGGTCCCTTTCAAGAGCAATCTGGGGTCCTAAGAATTTTGAGAGGGATTGCACTGAATCCATAGATGGCTTTGGGTAATATTGGACATTTTAGCAATATTAGTTCTTTCAATCCAAGAACATGGGATATCTTTCCATTTGTTTGTGCCTTCTTCACTTCCTTTTATCAAAGTCATGTAATTTTCATTGTACAGATCTTTTCTTGTCTTTGGTTAAATTTATTCCTGAGTATTTTACTGCATTTGATGCTCTTATAAAAGGAATAGTTTTTAAAATTTCTTTTTCCAGTGTTTCTTGATCAGTGTACAGAAACGCAACTGATTTCTATATGTTGATTTTATATCCTGCAACTTTACTGAATTTGTGGATTAGTTCTGACGGGTTTTTTCTTTGAGCCTAACAGTTGTTAGGAATTTCTGTGTTTAAGTCCACATCATCTGCAAATAATGACAATTTCATGTCTTCCTGTCTGGTTTAGAGGCATTTTTATTTTTTTCTTGCTTAATTGTTCTGGCTAGGACTTCCAGTGCCATGTTGAATAGTAGTGGTGAGAATGAGCACCATCGTCTTGTTCCTGATCTTTGGGGAAAGAGTTTCAAACTTTCGCTGTTGAGTGTGATGTTTTCTTGTGCTTGTCATAGATGACCTTTATTATTTGGATGTAAGTGTTCTTGCCTGGGAAATCCCATGGACAGAAGAGTCTGGTGGGCCACAGTCCATAGGGTTGCAAGCAACTAAATAGCAGCATGTTTCGTCTATACCCAGTTTGTTGAGTATTTTATCATGAAAGGATGTTAAATTTTGTCAAATGCTTTTTCTGCAGCTATGGAGACAATCACATAATTTTTATCTTTTCGTCTATTACTCTGCTGTATCACATTGATTTGTGTATGTTAAACCATCCATGCATCCCAGGGAAAATCCTGCTTGGTGTAGGAGTCTTCAGATGTGTCATTGAGAATAATCTGGGCCAATGGGGACTCTCAGCTCAAATTCCTTGGTTTCTTCTCCTATGTGTTAGAAGTTTCAGTTTGAGTCCAGGCCTCACAAGCTGAGAGGTCCTGTTTTTGCAGGACTTGAGACTTTGCTGTGACTGATGGTAAAAGTCACGACTCTGGTTTGTATCGTATTCAGCAGGAAATAATGAGCAATTCTGCCCGTGTAAAACACCCAGGCACCTCTTCTTACACACCATCATAGGTATCTTGGGAACCAGTCCAGCTAAAAAGAAGGAGCTTGGTTTGGGAGTCCAAGGGGGTTTGAACTGATCAAACATTCACTCTTTTTTTATTTTTCGTTGGAGCAGAGTTGCTTTAGAGTGTTGTGTTAGTTCCTGCCGTGCAGCAGGCTGAATCAGCTCTGCGTGTACATCTAGCCCCGCCTTTTTGGATTTCCTTCCCGTTTAGATCACCGCAGATCACCGAGTAGAATTCCCTGTGCTGTATGGTTGGTTCTCATTAATTAATTATTTTATACATGTAGCGTATATATATCAGTCCCAGTCTCTTAATCCATCCCACTCCCTTCCCCCCTTGGTTTCCGTATATTTGTCTCTCTATTTCTGCTTTGTAGATACGTTCATTTATACCATTTTCTAAGGGCTTCTCTGGTGGCTCAACTGTGAAGAATCTGCCTGCTAATGCCTGCCTAATGCTGGAGATGCGGGTTCAATCCCTGGGTTGGGAAGATCCCCTGGAGAAGGAAATGGCAACCCACTCCAGTATTCTTGCCTGGGAAATCCCGGTGGGCTACAGTCCATGGGGCCACAAAGAGTTGGACGTGACTTAGCGACCGAGCAACAGCAACACACCATTTTCTAGAGTACACATTTGTTCATTAAAATGTGATATTTGCATATTTGTTTGTCTCTTTCTGGCTTAATTCACTCTCTATCACAGTCTCTAGGTTCATCCACATGTCTGCAAATGGCACAGTTTCATTCGTTTTTGTGGCTGAATAGTATTCCATTCAGCCATATACATATTCATATGTATATATGTGCCACATCTTTTTTATTCATTCTTCTGTTGTTGGACATTTAGGTTGCTTCCATGTCTTGGCTATTGTAAATAGTGCTGCAGTAAACATTGGGGAAAATCTATCTTTCTGATTATGATCTTCTCCAGGTGTATGCCTAGGAGTGGGATTGCTGGGCAGTTCTATTTCTAGTGTTTTAAGGAGACTCCCTACTGTTCTCTATAATGGTTGTATTAATTTACATTCCCCCCAACAGTGTAGGAGAGTTCCCTTTCTCCATACCCTCTCCAGAATTTATTGTTTGTAGAATTTTTGAGGATGACCATTTTGACCAGTGGGCTTTAGGAATCACCACTATGAGCAAAGTTAGTCAAGGTGATAGAATTCCAGTTGAGCTCTTTCAAATCCTAAAAAATGGTGCTGTGAAATTGCTCCTCTCAATATGCCAGCAAATTTGGAAAACTCAGCAGTGGCCACAGGACTGGAAAAGGTCAGTTTTCATTCCAATCCCAAAGAAAGGCAATCCCAAAGAATGCTCAAACTACTGCACAATTGCACTCATCTCACACGCTAGCAAAGTAATGCTCCAAATTCTCCAAGCCAGGTTTCAATAGTATGTGAAATGAGAATTTCCAGATGTTCAAGCTGGATTTAGAAAAGGCAGAGGAACCAGGGATCAAATTGCTAACATCTGCTGGATCATAGAAAAAGCAAGAGAATTCCAGAAAAACATTTACTTCTGCTTCACTGACTTCGCTAAAGCCTTTGACTGTGTGGATCACAACAGAGTGTGGAAAATTCTGAAGGAGATGGGAATACAAAAGATCACCTTACCTGCCTCCTGAGGAAACTGTATGCAGGTCATTAGAACCAGACATGGAAAAATGGACTGGTTCCAAATTGGGAAAGGAGTATGTCAAGGCTATATATTGTCGCCATACTTATTTAACTTCTATGCAGAGTACATCATGCGAAATGCTGGGCTGGATAAAGCACAAGCTGGAATCTAGATTGCCAGGAGAAATATCAATAACCTCAGATATGCTGATAACACCACTCTTATGGCAGAAAGTGAAGAGGAACTAAAGAGCCTCCTGATGAAGGTGAAAGAGGAGAGAGAAAAAGGTGGCTTAAAACTCAACATTTAAAAAACAAAGATCATGGCATCCAGTCCCATCACTTCATGGCAATAGATGGGGAAACAGTGACAGGCTTTTTTTTTTTGACTCCAAAATCACTGCAGATGGTGACTGTAGCCATGAAATTAAAAGACACTTGCTCCTTGGAAGACAAGCTATAACAAACCTAGACAATGTATTAAAAAGTAGAGACGTTACTTTGCCGACAAAGGTCTGTATAGTCAAAGCTATGGTTTTTCCAGTAGTCATGTATAGATGTGAGATTTGGACCATAAAGAAGGCTGAGCACCAAAGCATTTATGCTTTTGAACTGTGATGTTGGAGAAGACTCTTGAGAGTCCCCTGGACTGCAAGGAGATCCAACCAGTCCATCCTAAAGGAAATCAATCATTGGAAAGACTGATGCTGAAGCTCCAATACTTTGGCCACCTGATGCGAAGAGCTGACTCATTAGAAAAGATCCTAATGCTGGGAAGGATTGAGGGCAGGAGGAGAAGGGGGCGACAGAGGACAAGATGGTTGGATGGCATCACTGACTCAATGGACATGAGTGTGAGCAAACTCCGGGAGATGGTAAAGGACAGGGAAGCCTGGCATGCTGCAGTCCATGGGGTCACAAAGAGTCAGACAGAACTGAGGGACTGAACAGCAACAGTTTTGACCAGTGTGAGGTGATACCTCACAGTAGCTTTGATTTGCATTTCTCTAAAAATTGGTGATAGGGACAGACATTCATTCTTTAAACGTTTAAGAAAATGAACTCACTTGATCCCAGTCCTGACTCCAAAGCTTGTGTGGAAATGTGCTGTGCTGGCTCCAGCAGTAGGAACTGGGCAGTCCCCTTTCTTCTCCACCCTTTGGGGTCCCCTCCCCACCGCACCCCACAAGTGGTGGAAACAGCCCCTGTGTCGTGGTGAGGATTCAACCACACGGGATGGGCCTGGCCCCGGGTAGGGGACGATAGCGACACTGAGTTTTCAGGTCAAGAGTGCACCAGAGGAGGGGTATTGAGACTGTCAAGCTCATCCAGGCTCCCTCCAGGAGCCCAGCGTTGGGACAATTGGATCCAGAGGAGGCCGCTTGTCCGTGGAGGCTCTTTGCCTGCAGTGCAGGTGTTTACAGAGGTGTGTGTCTGACACCGCCTGGCATCAATTGGTAACGGGCGGTCACACTTACCGCCCCCACTGGAGAGTTCCCGGCTGACCTGGAACTCCAGGCTGCCTGCCCCGACCTTAACAGGCTCTTCTTGTCTGCGGGATAAATTATGAAATTCTTTGCATTTTTTTGTCCAGCAACATCTGGTCTCCTTGATCTGCAGCCCTTGATGAATGGGTATCAGCGTCTTTTTCCTGTCTTCCCTTGCCGGCTCGGATTTTCCACCTGTTTGAAATCAGTATTCTCGGGTGTAAATCATGACCCATCCCCCGAGCTGCACCCGGCTCGTCTCCCTCTCCAGACAGCTCCGCGGGTGCGAGTGTGGGCTGGTGGCCCCATGCCCTGCTGGCTCGCTTTGTGAGATGACTTCTGTGATCTTGGCCAGCAGCCCAGTGGACCCAGCAGTCCCATCACCTGGACGTCCCCTGACACCCACAATTCAGCATGTCCTGAAAACTCACCCGCCTCCCCATATCTGCTCCTCCTGGCTCTCTGGTCTCTGTAGAAGCCCCCACCACCCACCCAGTCACCCAGCCAGGAAACCTGCACGCCTACAACCCCCCTCACAAATTTTTGTGGCGTTACATCCTAAAATGGTCTAGAACCCTCCCCTCTTGCTTCCTGCTGGTTAGAACTGTTGAAGACCTCTTTTGTTCCCTGGCCTCCAATCTTCCTCCTCCCTAAGCCATCCTGCACTGGCCATAGCAATAGCCTAGTGGGTTGCCATTTCCTTCTCCAGGGGCTCTTCCCTGCCCGGGGATCGAACTCGTCTCCTGCATTGGCAGGTGGATTCTTCACCACTGAGCCGCCTCTGCATCCTTGTGATCTGTAATACATCTAATCGCCTTGCTCCCCATCTCATTCTCCGTTGTCTTAGAGATGAAGCCTGGGCTCCTGGGCATTGCCGGTGAGCCCCCGTGCTCAGGCCCAACCCTCCCCCCACCCCAGCCTGGTTTCACTGCTCTTCCTCCTGTCCTCAGTGAAGAACAAGCTCTCTTTTTCACCCCCGGCAGGCTGAGAGACTTAGGTGACTGTTAAAACCTCAGTTCTGTCCGGACTTAATCTGCACTTCTGAGGCTTGGAAATACGTCTAGTAATTTCCTTGTCACTTGTCTGCTCCCAGTGAGGAGTCAAGGTTGGAAGGGGTTTCCCCAGGAACCACTGCATCTCACTGGAGCCCTGGGACGTGTTCTTGCCCACAGGACCCGAGGACAAAGCGGTGTGTGTTGCTGCCAGCAAGGTGCCCAAGAGGCAGGTCCTTCATCCTCTCTGTCATCCCTTCATGGGGCAACGCTCCCGAGCACAGCGCCCTCAGTACCACACACACGTGGAAAATGTTGGAGCAGCATAGTGGTAGGAGCCTGAGGCTCTGAATTCAGATGTAGAGGGGAGCTGCCCGCAGAGCAGAAATCAACATATGGCAGCAGCCAACATGTGGTTTACTCTAAACCATAGCCCAAGGGCTAAACCTGGCCCCCACGTATTTTTTATAAATAAAGTTTTATTGAAACACACGCTCATTCACCTCCACATTGTCTAGGGCGGCTGTCACACTGTGTACAGTGGCAGAGTCGAGTGGTTGTATCAGAGATTTCTTGTTGCTGTTCAGTTGCTAAGTCATGTCTGACTCTTTGTGACCCCATGAACTGCAGCACGCCAGGCTTCCCTGTCCTTCGCTGTCTCCCGGAGTTTGCTCGTGTCCACTGAGCCAATGATGCCATCCAACTGTCTCATCTTCTGCCACCTCCTTCTCCTCTTGCCTTCAATCTTCCCCATCGTCAGGATCTTTTCCAATGAGTTGGCTCTTCGCATCAGGTGGCCAAAATATTGGAGCTACAGAATGACCGGAGAAGTCCCACATAGTTCTCTGGCCACTTGCAGAAAAAGTTTGCCAGCCTCTCCTTTAAACTAATGTACTTTTCTGAATTATTTATTGCTGTGTTTGATTCCTCGTGAGTCTAATACATCTACCTGAAACACCTAGCATGGTGCAGGTCCAAAGATGCCCCTTCAGTGAACGGATGGATTTTGCTTAGATGGTCATTGTTAATTTCCACTGGTGCATTGGTGGTGAGCAACCTCTTGAAAATATCTACTTCCTTCATCCGGACTTAAGTCATCAGAATATCAGATGAGGTCTGGGTCCATGGGCCTCCAATCAGGTGGGGAAAGGTAACAATAACGTGGAGAGAGCCCTTCGCCCACTTCTGTCCAGAACTCTCTGAGAAGCCTGGAGAATCGTGCCTGCTCCTGGTCCTCATGGTTCCAGCATGCAGGGACCTTGGTTGGGGTGGGGGGCGGTGCGGGGAGCGGTTAGCAGTCAGTGGTGCTCTGGGAATGCGGGGTGACCTGCAGGAGCAGTGGGTGCCTTTCTGGGGTGCTGGTAGCAGGCAGTGGGGCTACATGTGATGGAAAAGCTGGAATCAGAGGGGAAAGGTGGGCCCGCCTGGGCCTGTCCCACAGTTACTGCTCTTGAGCATAAGGCTGCCTAAGCCCCTCCAGTGGGAGACCCCCAAACACCTGAGTTGGTGTGTGTGTGTTTACTGGGGAGATTTGTAGGAAGCTGTGGGCCTTCGTTAGGAGGTAGGAGCAGGAAACAGTGGCCCGTGGGCCCTGCGTTTGTTCATTAAACAAATACCTTGGTGGAGCTTTCACCAGCCTTTCCCATCGTGAGCGAGGCCTCTTGGGGGTCAGTGAGGAAGCTGGGGCTCCCTCAGTCCTTACTCCAGGGCTCAGCAGGTTAGGCCACAGACAGACATCAGTGGTTCGCTTTTGGCTTCACCCACCTCCTCCCATCAGGAACCCCACATTTTGGGAAAAAATGTCTATTAAACACATAACATTTTAAGGTGATACTTGATTTGTTCTCAGGGTTTTTAACCAAAGATGCACAGAACTACTGCTGCAGCCAGACTGACGGGTGTCCTGCAAAGAAAACTCATGTGCTGTTTTTGTTTGAGTGAGCCTGGAACATGGGTTCCGTTGAATTTCTATTCATACCCTTGGATGTGGAATAACTTCCCAGTCCCACAGTTACTGTCACGGGGGTCTTGGTATTGCCAGCCTTTCCCGTGCGGCCTTTGTGCACAAGGCTGAGTTCCTGGGGCAAGAAGAGGCAGAACGCGGGAGGGAGTGCCCCTGAGTCACAGTGGGCTTGGGAGTTGAAAGAATTACGAATAAAAGGCTAGTATTAGGAGAGTCACGTTTCAGGGATATAGTGAGGCATGTTTTTCCCTTTATGAACCTAACCATCCAGATGCAAGCACATTTTCTACACCCCATTCCCTGTCTTGGCCCCTGGTTACCTTTGGGAACGTGGGTTCTCTGGCCTGGCCTGTTAGAGCCTCTCAAAGGCAGGACCTCTTTCTTCCTCATCTTCTAGAAAGGCTCTCGTCTGGGCCCTGCCTCCTCCTGGATCCTGCACTTGGATGGCTCTGCCCTTCCCTGGGGTAGCTGGCTGGGACTCCCCCAACTCTGCACCTCAGCACACAGAGCTCTCTGCACCTACCACATCCTTAAACTTGATCTTCCTGGCTTCCCAACCCAGTTCCATCTAAGACCTAGTGGGATCCCTCCGCCAACTTGTGAAATGACCAGTGAGCCTACCCCAGCCTTCCTGGAACTCCATCAGGACTTCTGGAAACCCCACACATGTTACCCAGAATGTTGCATAGAACCCCATCAAATTCCATGTGGCCATTCCAAATGTTTGAAACCCAGGCAAAATTCCACAGGGCTTTTACAAAGTCTTTTTCTGCTTTTTGCCCCCTGAAGGGAGCCCTCAGGCCTTTTTAAAAAAAATACACTGCTTGCATGGAGTGATGGAGTCAAAACGGGCCTATGACATAGGAATTGCTCCTTCCCCTCTACCTAAAATGGTTTACGATTCAAGCAAGCCGAGATGGACACGCAAACGAGCTAAAGCCAGGATACGCAGGACAGATGCCTCCTCTGGGAACATTCACTCATCAGTGTGGCACTTAGAGTCAAATAAAACCCACGTGTAATAACGTAGTGTGTGTGTTGCGTTAGCCGCTCAGTCATGTCCGACTCTTTGTGACCCCATGAATTGTAGCCCGCCAGGCTCCTCTATCTGTGGGATTCTCCAGGCAAGAATACTGGAGTGGGTTGCCATTCCCTTCTCCAGGGGTCTTCCTGACCCAGGAATCAAACCCTGGTCTCCTGCATTAGAGGCAGATTCTTTACCATCTGAGCCCCCTGAGGCCCTTATACACAGTGCTGTGAGCTGTGTTTAGTCGCTCAGTCATATCCAACTCTTCGCGACCCCATGGACTGTAGCCCACAAGGCTCCTCTATCTGTGGAATTCTCCAGGCAAGAATACTGGAGTGGGTTTCCATGCCCTCCTCCAGGGGATCTTCCCAACCCAGGGATCAAACCCAGGTCTCCTGCATTATAGGCAGATTCTTTACTGTCTGAGCCACCAGGGTCAGTCCTAAATACTACAGTGCAAGCACACCTTCTTCCTCTGCCCCTGCGGGATTGGAGACAAGAAGAGGTCCACGTCAGCCCATCACCAGGCTCAGGGCAGGCTTTGGAGTCGGAGCACACAGGAGTGCAGCGCCTGTTGCATCTACCTCCTGGGGTGTTGGAGGCTCAAGTGAGACAGTAGCTGTTTACAGAAAAGATGACACGTGAGCTCAGGAACCTTTGTGCTTGTTCAGTGGACCAGTTGGAAAGAAGAGGCTCACCCAGGATCACACCACAGGTGTCTATACTCTTGATTCTCCATCCAATTAACTATAGATACAAATTTAAAAGTGCCCACCTGTGCATGGCGCTAAGTGTCTGACAGTTGGCAAAACATTATGCTTCTATCCTAACAATAATCCTCTGACGTCGAGGGCAAGGATTTTCATTTTCATTTTGTTGATGAGGAAACAGGCACAGAAGAGAAAAGGCTACCCAGAGACTGAGGTTCAGACACACAAATGCCCAGGTGCTTCCCTCCTGCCTCCCCTTCCCATCCTTCCTTCCTCAGGGAGGCTTAGGTCCACTGACCTCCCTGCACAGAGAGGAACTTGCAGAGCTGTCATGGGACTTGGAGATCAACTAGTCGGCGTGGCAGCTGAGGGTCCAGAGTCTCAGGGACATTGTAGGACCTGTTCAAGATGCCTCAGGGGTCCAGAGGGAGGTCCTTGGGTGCAGGGCAGTGTCTTTCCCATCAATGCATATGTCTTGCTGCATCTCTGCCCCCTCAGGGCATACATGGAGGATTTAGGGGCACCTGGCTTGGCACTTTTTCAGAATTGATTAACTTGCCCTGGAGTCACACGTGGTTCCACTTTATCACGCTGCTCTGCTTAGAAAGCTAGGTGGTCTTGAATCTCGGCAGATTTTCCCATTTGCTGAATTCTGACCTGGGTTCCAGGGATCAGAGCAAGCCTCGTGGTGTGACGGTCATCAGAGAGTCCCTTGCTGGGCCCTGCTTCCTTGGGGACTGGCTTGTCTGTCTTTGTCTGGAAGAATTATCTCCACCCTAGGTCAAATGGCAGTCAGTTAATTGCCCCACATTTCTGACTTTTGGGCAGTTTCCTCACAGTTACCTCCCCCTTGGGTTACCTCCTGACAGCGGATTGCATCCTGGGCCAAGTCTTTCCCTCTCTGGCCTCATTTCTCATCTCAGAAGGAAGGCTGTGTGTGTGTGTGTGTGTGTGTGCTCACGTGCCTGTGTGTTTATGCACGTGATCTTTAAGTGTGTGTGTGTGTGTGTGTGTGTGTGTGTGTGTGTGTGCTCACGTGCCTGTGTGTTTATGCACGTGATCTTTAAGTGCCTTTCCAGGCTCCATTCTTTATGGCACCGGCTCTCTGCTTATCTAGGATACAAGTGCTAGGGTAATGGATTCACGCACAAAGTCTAACACTGTTTTCTCCATCACAGCCTCATGCTTTTATACCCGAGGATCCTTCAGCAAAAAAAAAGGGGCTCAGGTTCCATGAATGCTGAGACCCAGCTCTGCATTTTCATGTACAACTGATTCTCTTTCAGCACTCGGGAGAATCAACACACACACTTTTACTACTCAAGCTGATCAGCCTCAGAGCCTGTCATCCTTGTGGATCCTGGAGTGAAAGGTCGGGGTTCCGTCCCTAAAGTCTCCTTTGGTCATGATCCAAGGACTTTAGGCAGGGACTCAGCAAGACTTCGGTGGCTGTGTGACCACTGAGTCCTACTCAGACAATCCCCCTTGAGACTGGGGGTCTTTATCACAGCCATTAGAGAACCACGGTCCTAACATAGATAGGCTGGGACTCCCAGGTATGGCTTTTTAGATGCTCCTTTTTGTGCCAGGGTGACCAATCAAACTGCATTCCAGCAACAGGCACCGCCGCCCTCCAAGCCACCTAGTAAGATCTCTTATTCCTTTCAAGGATAAGAATAATGCTTTCTCCTTTCAAGAGTCCCTGGAATCTTCTACCAGCTGACCTTACATGGAGCCATCTCAGTACCTTGATTTTTAACTCACCCATTGCTGACCATCCCAAAGACTGTTTCCCAGCTTCCCTTGTAGCTAAGTGAGTCATCTATGGCCGAATGGGATATGAACAGCAATGTCTTGTGGGACTTCCAGAATTCATCTTAAAAAATTAGGAGCATGCCCTTCTTGGATCCTTCTTGTGTCTGGCTGTCTGGAATATGGGTGTGATGGCTGGAGTGCTAGCAGCCATCTTAGATCACAAGGGTCACATTTTAGTGATGGTGGAGCAGTGTGCTAGAGAGAACCGAGGTTCTTGATGGCCTTGTGTCCTTCATGTCAGTTCTGTATTTCCTACTTCTGGGTTTCTTTAATGTGAGAGAGAAATAAAGTTCTCTTGTGTTTGAGTCACTGTTATTTTGAGTTTCAGTCACACGTGGTTGAACATGATCCTTACTGATACACCAAGCAAGCTTGATTTCTAAACAGAGAGGAACTCTGAGGGTATTTGTGGACCTCACATGTTCCCTTCTCTGTGGCAGCGATAGAGCCTCTCTTCTGTAAGGGGACACACAGATCCTTGTGTACCTTGCTTAAGAACAAGAGACAATAGCGACAATCTGTTAATCCCATCTGTTTCCCCGTAAGGGGGGATAGTGGTTACATGAGGATGATGGAAATTCTTAGGCTGGGTAGAGGGGATTTTCCCTGAATGTCCCATAACAGGGATGTCCCATAACAGAGGGGAGGGGACACAAAGAGGAGGCACTCATGGAGCCAATCACAAGGGATTGATTTATCTAGCACTGTCACAGTTTGTAACTTTCAAAGCCCCTTTCATTCATTACAACCCTGTTACCTCCTGCTCCTCTCTCTCCTACTAAGTACTCCCAATGACCACATTACCATCCTCACTTCCCAGATGAAAAACTTTTGGCTCAAAGATTTGTGCGTGGTTAAGCAGGTCTGTCTCCATTTGTTCTATTTTTTCTTACAGAGGAGGAAGAACAATATAGCAACCACCTATGCTAGACTTTCCAGAAAAGTTCCTAGCTCATTCAGTGTTTTTTTTTTTTTTCTCCCAAAGAATCAGTTCAGTTCAGTTAAATGCCTCAGTCATGTCCGACTCTTTGCAACACCATGGACTGCAGCACGCCAAATTTCCCTGTCCATCACCAGCTCCCGGAGCTTGCTCAAACTCATGTCCATCAAGATGGTGTTGCCATCCAGCCATCTCATCCTCTGTTGTCCCCTTCTCCTGCCTTCAATCTTCCCAAGCATCAGGGTATTTTCCAATGAGTCAGTTCTTCACATCAGGTAGCCAAAGTATTGGAGCTTCAGCATCAGTCCTTCCAATGAATATTCAGGACTGATTTCCTTTAGGATGGACTGGTTTGATCTCTTTGCGGTCCAAGGGACTCTCAAGAGTCTTCTCCAACACCACAGTTCAAAACCATCAGTTCTTCAATGATCACCTTTCTTTATGGTTCAACTCTCACATCCATACATGACTATTGGAAGAACTACAGCTTTGACTAGATGGACCTTTGTTGGCAAAATAATGTCTCTGCTTTTTAATATGCTGTCTAGGTTGGTCATAGCTTTTCTTCCAAGGAGCAAGCATCTTTTAATTTCATGGCTGCAGGCACCATCTGCAGTGATTTTGGAGCCCAAGAAAATAAAGTCTGTCACTGTTTCCATTGTTTCCCCATCTATTTGCCATGAGGTGATGGGACCAGATGCTGTGATCTTAGTTTTTTGAATGTTGAGTTTTAAGCCCACTTTTTCACTCTCCTCTTCCACTTTCATCAAGAGGCTCTTTAGTTCTTCTTCGCTTTCTGCCATAAGGGTGGTGTCATCTGCTTATCTCAGGTTACTGATATTTCTCCTGGCAATCTAGATTCCAGTTTGTGCTTCATCCAGCCTAGCAATTCATATGATGTACCCTGCGTATAAGTTAAATAAGCAGGGTGACTATATACAGCCTTGACATATTCCTTTCCCAATTTGGAACCAGTCCATTGTTCCATGTACGGATCTAACTGTTGCTTCTTGACCTGCATACAGATTTCTCAGGAGGCAGGTCAGGCGGTCTGGTATTCCCATCTCTTGAAGAATTTCTTCATCCCTTGAAGGAGAAAGGGATTTTCTGTTAATAAAAAATGCATTCAGAAGCAGAGTCATTTATTAATTCTCTTCCAAATAGCTGGAAAAGTTCAACCAAACATTTCCTATGCTTTTTAATCTGTGGATCTTGTTCTCAGTTCAAGTGGGTATGTGTCATTATATTTTTTGTGGCCATGCTGCATGCATGTGGGGTCTCTGATGCCCAACCAGGGACTGAACCCAGACCCTGGCAGTGAAAGCCCAGAATCCTAACCACTAGGCCACCAGGGAACTCCCCGTACCTTACAGAGGGGAGAAAAGATCAGAAAGACCCACACCAAAGTATCAACAGCCTTATCTACGTTGGGTGTGGTTCTAGGCAATCAGTTATTTTTCTCTGTGTTTCCCAAGTTTTCTTCACTGAGCAGAGAGATATTAAAAAACAGCTTAACTATAAAGGAAGCACAAATAGGCTTGTTTTTTATTTCTCCTCTGAATACTACACACTAGGACAAAATAAAGCTTTGCTTCAGGCTTGTCAAGGCTTATTATATTGTTCTTGATTCTGGCAAATATAGACATATAAGCTTGAGGGCTTCCCCGGAGGCTCAGTGGTAAAGAATCCACCTACCGATGCAGGAGACACAGGTTTGATCCCTGATCTGGGAAGATCCTCCATGCTGTGGAGCAATGAAGCCCGTGCACCACGGCTGTTGAGTCTGTGCTCTAGAGCCCATGCTCCACGACAAGAGAAGCCGCCGCAATGAGAAGGCCGCACATCGCAACTAGCGAGTAGCCTCTGCCCTTCATAACAGGAGAAAGTCCACAAGCAGCCGTGAAGACCCAATGTGGCCAAAAATAAATTCATAAATGAAACTATAAAACATATTAGCTTGCATGTGCATTTGCTTATCAGAAAGGAGATCACTAATAGAGCTAAAAGTTTGTACCAAAATATGTTCGATGAGAAAAAGCCATGGTAGAAGGGTTTTGCATGTTTGTGTAAGAGGAAGATCCACACACCTGTAAGGTCTGCACGGGGCTGGACCTCTGCTGGGGAGGGAGCCTGGGTTCCATGGGGTTGATCTCCAGTGAGTGTTCAGGTCTTTTGGAGCCATGCGGCAGGCATTTTTAAAAATGGTATAATTAAGGTATAATCGACATACTATAATTGCACATATTTCAGACATAAAATTTCACGCATTTTGGCATCGGTGTGCACCTGTGCAGCCATCATCCCCCCTGAGACTGTGAGCAAATCATCACACCTAAATATTTTCCCTATCATCCCTCCCTCCCTCCTCCTCCAGGGGGAGAGGTAAAAGCGAGCAATTCCTTATATAGACAGCAAGAAACGGAGGAAAAAGATAACAAGGAAACTAAGAAGCAGAAAGCAGAAAATAAGACAACAGAAAGAAGGCTGGAAACGAGTTAAACAATTTGAAAAAGGCCGAAACTATCAGAATAGTAATATTAATAAAGTGTCTACCTTAAAAATTTTTGGTCATGCCGTGTGGCTTGTGGGATCTCAGTTGCCTGCTCAGGGATTGAACCCTGGCCCTGAGAGTGAGATTGCGGAGTCCTAACCTCTGTACTGCTGAGAACTCCCAAGTGTCTACCATTTTACACATAAAGAATTTACCTTATTTTCTAGCATCTGTGGGATATTGGCCAGAGTGGAGGATATGCTAGGTCATAAAAATCCTACTGTGTTCCCTAAAATGTAAATTTAATAAGTCCCATTTTCTGATCAATGCAAAATTAAACTATAAATAACTAATTTTTAAAAGGTCTTTTTAATAACAATGGGAACACAGAGGGACAAAATACATTTACAGACTACTTTGAAACTAATGAAAATAAAAACTCTCTACCTGGTAGGAATAGAGCTATTCTCCCAGGCAGACCCATAGTTATTAAATGAATTATTTATCCAGAAAGAGAGTTAAAATATGTATGATTTAAGTGTTCAATTCAATAAATTAGGAAAGAAGGGAAAAGCAACCCCAATAAAATAAAAAGAGGCTTCCCCAGTGGCTCAGACGGTAAAGAATCTGCCTGCAAAGCAGGAGACCTGTGTCCGATCTCTGGGTTGGGAAGATCCCCTGGAGGAGGGAATGGCTACCCTCTGTGGTGGTAAAATAAAAAAAGATGAAGCCAAACTTAATGTAGTGAAAAATGGAGCTGACATATAAACATGAGTCAATTTGAAAAAATAACCTTTAGTAATCTAGTGACTGTAATTAAATAAAAATATACAAAATACAAACAATATGATAAAGAGGATATAATTTCAGAAGGGTAGTTTACAATAAGAATAATATATATATAATTATGCAAATACTTTGCAAATCTCAAAGAAAATAGGCAATTATCTGGAACACGGTAGATTACCAACACTTTTGTGAATGTATAAAAACTTCAAAAATGTAAATAATGATAAAATATTTTTAAATGATTGAACATTTTATAAAACTACTTTTTAAAATTTATTTTTTCCCCAATTATTTTTATTAGTTGGAGGCTAATTACTTTACAATATTGTAGTGGTTTTTGCCATACATTGACATGAATCAGCCATGGAGTTACATGTATTCCCCATCTGGAACCCCCCTCCCACCTCCCTCCGCATCCCATCCCTCTGGGTCTTCCCAGTGCACCAGCCCCGAGCACTTGTCTCATGCATCCCACCTGGACTGGGGATCTGTTTCACATTTGATGATATACATGTTTTGATGCTATTCTCTCAGATCATCCCACCCTTGCCTTCTCCCACAGAGTCTAAAAGTCTGTTCTGTACGTCTGTGTCTCTTTTTCTGTCTTGCATATAGGGTTATCGTTACCATCTTTCTAAATTCCATATATATGCGTTAGTATACTGTATTGGTGTTTTTCTTTCTGGCTTACTTCACTCTGTATAATGGGCTCCAGTTTCATCCACCTCATTAGAACTGATTCAAATGAATTCTTTTTAATGGCTGAGTAATATTCCATTGTGTATACGTACCACAGCTTTCTTATCCATTTGTCTGCTGATGGGCACTTTTAAAAGAAGGTTGTGGGGTCAAGTAGTAATAGTTTTGTATGTAGTTGTTTAAGATATTTAAGGAAGAGATGTATAGCTCTTCCAAAGCATAGAAAAGACCAAAATTTGCCCAAATACTATTGCGAAGTTAAAGTAATCTTGTCACCAAGATTACACAGTCTCCCTTGTGAATGCAGATGTTAAAAATCTAAATAAAATCCTCACAAGTCAAATTCAATAGCACGTTAATTATTCATCCAAGTCCAGTAGACCTTGTCCCAGGAATGTAAAAATGTTTTAATGTTAAGGAAAATCTATTAGTATAAGAAATCATATCACAGATATATATTGTTATATCTCAATAGTGGTTCAGTGGCAAAGACTCCACCTGCCAATGCAGGAGACATGGGTCCTATCCCTGGGTCAGGAAGATCTCCTGGAGGAGGGCATGGCAACCCACTCCAGTATTCTTGCCTAGAGAATCCCCGTGGACAGAGGAGCCTGGCAGGCTACTCTCCATGGGGTCACAGAAGAGTTGGATACACCTTAGTGACTAAACAACAATAGATATCTAAAAGGCCTTTGGCTCAAATGAACAGTTATTCCTTTTCTTCAATAATATTATTTAATATGAAATAGTTTTTGCTATGTGCTACCAAGTTGCTAAGGACTTAATATTGTGTTGTTGTTCAGTCACTCCGTCATGTCCGACTCTTTGCAATCCCATGGACAGCAGCACATCAGACTTCCCTGTCCTTCACTGTCTCCTGGAGTTTGCTCAGACTCATGTCTATGGAGTCAATGATGCCATCCAACCATCTCATCCTCTGTTATGCCCGTCTCCTCCTGCCTTCAATCTTTCCCAATCAGGGTCTTTTCCAATCAATTGGCTCTTCACATCAGGTGGCCAAAGTATTAGAGCTTCAACTTCAGCATCAGTCCTTCCAGTGAATATTCAGGGTTGATTCCCTTTAGGATTGACTGGTTTGATCTCCTTGCAGTTTAAGGGACTCTCAAGAGTCTTCTCCAGCACCACAGTTTGAAAGCATCAATTCTTTGGCGTTCAGCCTTTTTTATGGTCCAACTCTCACATCCTTACATGACTACTGGAAAAACCACAGTTTTGACTATATGGACCTTTGCTGGCAAAGCGATGTCTCTGCTTTCTTAGGTTCTGCTTTCTAGGACCTAACACTGTCTAGGTTTATGTTAAATATCCATAGCAGCTTCCTGAGATGGGTCCACTCCTCTACATAAGACTGATTCCTCCATCATGCATCAAAACTTATCTCCTCCCTTCTCAGGGACCTTATACAATTGATTGGCACCTCCCCACATCTGGTTCCTTCCTACTAATACTTAAGCTAAAAATCTTTAAAAAACAAACAAACAAACAAAACCCCTCCCTTGACTCTACATGGCCCTCCAGTGAAGACTTCCTGTAAGAATTGCTCTGTTCACTCTTTTCTCACGTTCCACCCTCAGCCCTCTCCAGATTGGCTTCTGCCTTTTCCAGTCTCCCCAGGCGACCTGCACGCTGCCCAGTCTGCTGGTCCCTTGGCAATCACATCACATGTGAAATGATGCTTAGAGGATGAAATGCCATCCTGTGAGGGTGACCCGCAAAGGAGCATGTGTGAGTCAGGGTGAGGGTTGAGCTCTGCTAACCAAGGTGCCCCCACAAACCCAGTGGCTTCATGAAGATGGGAGGGGTCCCACTTCCACTGGCCCTGGGCGAGCAGGCTCCTTTGGTGGGTGGCTCTGTTCCTGGGGATGACTCAGGGATACAGGTCCACCCTTCCATCCTATTTTTTTTTAATTAATTAATTTATTTCAGTTGGAGGATAATTACAATATTGTGATTTGCCGTACATCAACATGAACTGGCCATAGGTATACATGTGTCCCCCCATCATCCTGAACCCGCCTCCCCATCCTATTTGTCATTGAGGAAAGTCATCATCCTTCCTGCACAGATGTTTTTCCACTTTAAAAGCATGGGCCTTTTACAGAGCACAAGACCCCCGTGAGCTATTTATTATTATCCCAGTTTTGGAAATGACGTGACTGAAGCTTGGAGGCCCTCGTCAAGCAGACAAGCATCCCACAATCAGAAAGGCATGGGACTAGGACCAAAACGCAGGTCCCGCCCGCGGCCCCTGAGTCCACTGCTTCTGACGGGCGGTCACCTTTCACAGATGTCCAGCCCTGCCTGCCTTGACCCCGTCGCCAGGGGAAGCCTGCCAGCAGGTGCTTTCTTTAGACCGGAGGCTCAGAAAGTCCTCAGGGTTTCTGGAACTCTCTTCTCTCCTGCTCTGGAGTTCTTCCAGTGGGCCCGCCAGCCCCCTCCCATATGCGTTCGGGGTTCTGCCAAGAGCCTTTCAAATGTTCCCCAAGAAAAGGCCAGACCCGCTCCCTGGGCTCCGCGGCTGGCCAGACACCACCCTCTTCGGAGCCGCATGGAAATAAAACACGGAGGTGACAAGCCGCTTGGAGGAGTTGAAATGTCAGCGCGACACCCTGAGATCTCCGAGCACGTAACTCGGAGATGGTAAAGGTTGCCCAGAATGCAAACTGTTAGCTAGGAGCCGAGGGAAGTTCCTCCTCTGGGTTCTTGGAGCCAGGAGCTCCAGAAGAAACGCTGTGCTTGCCAGGAGCCCGCCCCGCGCCCAGGCAAGCTGGCGATGAGTGCCAGCGCCCCTGCGCCCGCTCAGGGCTCCTGCCCCGCACCGCTTGTAGCTTCTGCGTGTTTGTCCCGAAGCCTCCGGAGTCCCCTTCCTGACAGCCCCTCCCAAACCCCCCACCTCAGCTCAGCTCTGCCAGGGCAGCCCCCCACCCCAGGCAGGCCTTCATCTTCTAGATTGCATCCTTCACTTCCACCCCCTGGGGCCTTGGCACGTAGGAGGGAGCCCTCTGTCTGTGTCCAGTGAACAAACGGCGCTTCCTGGAGACCAGCCTTTTGCACGTGGACTGAGGTCAAGCCTTGAAGTCCTTCCTATCGCCGGGCTGGCTGCCAAGAGGAGGGGTCACCTGTATCTGGACCCCCGAGGTGAGGACAGCGGGTGTGAAAAGGTGGCCAGCCTGGGGTGGGCGGCTTGTCTTTTCCACCACTGGGCTTCAGTTTCCTCATTGGCAGGATGCTGCGGGTGAAGGCCGTCCAGCCGCTCCCCAGGCCCGGCTCCGGGCATCTGAATTCCTCCGTCTCCTCGAGGAAGTGGTCGTCCTGGCCAGACTCGCTGCCTTGACTTCTGCGGCTCCGCTCGCCCACCGGACCTCCACTCCGACCAGACTCTCCAGGGACCCCGCAGTGCGGGGGAGCCCCGAAGCTGGAGCTCCACCCATCCCGCAGAACACCCGCCCCACGGAGAGGTCCATGTGGGCGCCCCGTGCGCTGTGTGCCTCTCGGTGGTCGAGGAGGTGCGTGGGGCTCGTGTCTTCGTGTGCCATCCCGTGGATTCGCTCAGAGGCGGGTCAGACAACGAGGGGGAGGTGTGCATACAAGCACACGGGTGCATGCACATGGGTACGCGGCGTGTGTGTGGCCGGTGGACGCGCCTGTGGGTGGCGGAGGGCGGATGTAAGTGTTTGGCTGTGTGCGGGTTTGTGGATGTTGGTGCATTTGAGTGTTTACAGGCATTACTTGGGATGTCTGCATGCATGTTCACGTGTGTGTGTGTGTGTGTGTGTGTGACGTCCCACCTCAGACCTGTTCAGAAACAAGAGGACGCGTTCTGGTGGCACGTGGAGGCCCCGGGGGGCAGACCTCCTGTCGCCACCACCACTCACCTTCTCTCTCTCTCTTTTATTTTTATCCATTTTTAAGTATTGATCGTCATGTCTGAAAATGCTGGAACGGCAGCCGTGGCTCGCTGAGCCAAAGTGCCGTGTGAACTGTGAAAACCGTCTACCCCGTGTGGGAGGCGGAGACAGTTTCCTATTTTAATCCTCTCGGAGACTCCAAAGGTTAGTGGTTTCTGCAGATCACACGGTAGGGTCACAGCATCAGCGCTCAGAGGCTGCGGGCAGGAGGAGCCAGACCCTTCCCCGAGGGCGTGGTGGGATGTTCTCTCTCTCTCTCTTTTTTTTTTTTATTAGTTGGAGGCTAGTTACTTCACAACATTTCAGTGGGTTTTGTCATACATTGACATGAATCAGCCATGGAGTTACATGTATCCCCCATCCCGATCCCCCCTCCCACCTCCCTCTCCACCCGATTCCTCTGGGTCTTCCCAGTGCACCAGGCCCGAGCACTTGTCTCATGCATCCAACCTGGGCTGGTGATCTGTTTCACCATAGATAATATACATGCTGTTCTCTCGAAACATCCCACCCTCACCTTCTCCCACAGAGTCCACAAGTCTGTTCTGTATTTCTGTGTCTCTTTTTCTGTTTAGCATGTAGGGTTATCGTTACCATCTTTCTAAATTCCATATATGTGTGTTAGTATGCTGTAATGTTCTTTATCTTTCTGGCTTACTTCACTCTGTATAATGGGCTCCAGTTTCATCCATCTCATTAGAACTGATTCAAATGAATTCTTTTTAACGGCTGAGTAATATTCCATGGTGTATATGTACCACAGCTTCCTTATCCATTCATCTGCTGATGGGCATCTAGGTTGCTTCCATGTCCTGGCTATAATAAACAGTGCTGCGATGAACATTGGGGTGCACGTGTCTCTTTCAGATCTGGTTTCCTCAGTGTGTATGCCCAGAAGTGGGATTGCTGGGTCATAGATGTTCTCAATGAGCTTTTCCTCCAGCATCGAGACCTGGGAGCCCTAAGGGAGCTCAGAGACACCTGTAGTTCAAGCTTCCTGTTGACAGCTTGGTGGGGGTGGGGGGGCGGTTGCTGTTCAGTGAGCAGGTATCGCTTCCAAGGTCACATGGGAGCAGAAAGTGAAACCCAGGTGCATCCAGCCCCCAGGAGGGCACAGGACAAATTCGGGCTGTGCTTGAGAGGGGCGGACGGTGGGGGGCAGACTCAGGAAGGGGGAAGGCCTTGGGAGCCATGGATGGTTTCTGAGCGGGTGAGGCACTTGCTCTTTGGCACATTGTAGGGACCCCCATGGGGTGCAGCATAGAGCAGGTGGGGAGGCGGTAGACCCCTGGGGTTCTGGGGCAACCTGCGCAGCCGCCAGGGCGGTGCTGAGTGAATGAAGGAAGCACGGGTGCCGGATGGCAGGAAGGGCGTTCTGGGCAGAAGGAACCGCAGGAACAAAGGCAGTGGGGGAAGAGGCGGACCTAACTGTGCGTGGGGCGTCCGGCGTTCATGCATGATGGAGTTCTGCTGGTTGCTGGCGGCCTCTGGCTTTCCTTGGCTTATAGACACATCACTCTAACTTTTGCCTTCATCTGCACATGGCTTTGTCCGTGTGTGTGTGCATCTGTGTTCACATTTCCCATTATATAAGGACACAGTTATATTGGATGGGGCTTCCCTGGTGGCTCAGGGGAAAAGAATCTGCCTGCCAATACAAGAGATGCAGGTTCGATCCTTGAGTCGGGAAGATCCCCTGGAGGAGGAAATGGCAACCCTCTCCAGTATTCTTGCCTGGGAAATCCCATGGACACAGGAGCCTGGTGGCTTACATGGGGTCACACAGAGTCAGACACAACTGAAGCGACTGAGCATGCATGCACGCATACTGGATTAAGGTCCACCTTCCTGACCTCATCTTAGCTTGACCAACAGCAAAGACCTTATTCTGTGTGAGTCTCCCATGGGCGTCATGGTCTGGGGAGGGGTTCGGACAGGTCAATGGCAGGTGCAAGGGGGTGGGGATCACTTGACACATGCTCAGGAGATGTGTGTCCTGAGAGGGTGGACACAGGGTCCTGAGCACGGGGTGTGGGGGGGAAGCAGGGCTCCATGGAGCTGGAGCCCCCACGGCCCCTGGCCTGGCACACTGCCGGTGCTCTCTGCCTCTTAGCGGTTGGGTGGGTGAATGAGAACGGATTAGAAGAAGGCCCAGCCCTGTCATGTCCTAGAAGCACTGAAGCCACTTGAAGAGGCAGGAAGGAATTTCTCACCCCAGGCTCCAGCTCCTTGGGTGTTGAAAGATCACATTCCTGGAATTCATCTCCTCTGTCTCCTGGGCCATCCCTTTATCAAGCACAAGAGCCCCCGAGCCAGGGAGATGCTGGCAGCATGTTAGGGCTTGATGGAGGGGTTAGCAGGGCTCCACGTGCAGCCCGGATTTCAGAGGCCAGCAAAGCCATCAGGATGTATGTGTGGTCTCAGCACAGACTCTCTTCAGCATCCAATTGTCTAAGAACTGGAGGCAAAGTCTGTTTGTCATTGATGTTGGTTTTTGGAGCCACAGGATTTTTTTTTTTGAGCCACAGGATTGATAATTACTGGCATGAGGACGTCCACTGTCCTCCGAAGGTAGAAGCCCCCATGTGGCCCAAAGCAGGGGCAGACGGACAGGGCTTTGCTGACTGCAGAGAAGCTGCCCTTGCTTTTTGAACTGGCTGGTCGAGTCTGGTGTCTTGGCAGTTTAGGGGGCAGGCATCCTGTGACGAGGCCCCAGAGTGCTTTTATGGTCTCTCCAGTTGGTTCAGGGACCAGAGTTGTCCTCTGTCAGCCACCCCGGCTGTCTGTGCAATCCTGACAAGTCACATTCCCTCTCTGAGCCTCAGTTTCCCCATCTGTTCAACATAGACTAAGATGTTAGGCATAGGTGATTTATTAGAAGTATCCCAGTTTGAAGTTTAATGGGTCTTTACAGCTTGAATGACTTTTACTACTATGGTGGAGAGTCTGAAGGCCTTCTAAGCTATTCTTATGGGGAACCTGATAATAATCTGTCATTTGGGGGAGAGATTTGGCAGCAGCAAAATGATGTGAACTTAGCTTGTGGAGGGAGCTGATGGCTGACCCACTAGATGCCCATCTAGCGAGGATTCACTTGGTGTCCGTGTGGTACAGGCAGGGACGGTTGAGGACCAAAAGGTTCTCTATCACCAGCCATCTCTCGGCCTCTGCATCTCTGTGTCCATCCCTCTTTCTTCCGTCTTTCCCGCTAAGCACAATGCACAGAAAATGGCATAATGTGGGCTCCTGCCAATGTCACAATCAACTAGCTCCTTTTGGCATTAACCAGATGGCCTTGGCCAACATCTGATCTTGGAAGACCAAACCATTCTTTCCAGTATTTTCACTGTTAAGTTGGCACCCCTGGAAGTCAGCATTTGTGAGCGTTTCTAGCGTGTGGGGGACGCTTTCCAAGCACCATTAACGAGCAAACCTTCTCTGTTTGTTGAACAAACGGATGAGTGTTTATTCTGGGGGCAGATTGAAGGCTGGATGAGCCTCTCTACCCTGCCTACCTTGACACCAGCCAGCTTATCTGCTTTACCTGTAAAGGTCACAGGACTTTGGGTAGAAGAACAAACGTTAGATTGACAAGTAGGACTCTGGTGATGAGGAAACAAGCTTGCAAGGTGAAGCAGATCATTTAAGAGGGCGCAGAAACCTTGCGTGGACGGTGGGGTGCAGCCTGGTTCTCCTAGCTCTCAGGGCAGCCACTCTTATCTGTGATCAGACTCCAGCCCACAAGCCTGTCTGAAGCAGTTCGAGGCGGGTAGGTCCGTCTCCCAAGCAGAAGCATCTTGCCGGCAGGGTGGTCCTGGCACCAGCATTTTGGTCTCAGGCTCTTCACACCCTGGGCTTAAGCATCTGAACTTCAGGTGCCCCTGGGGTCACGTGACCACCCTGGGAGATGTGACCTGGAGCAGCTTGGGTCTTCATGAAACAGGAGCCGCGGGCCCTGTGCTGTGGACATAGATGATATTGCTCAGTAAATATGCTCTGATCCAAGGGTGCGAAGAGAGAGAGAGAGGGAGGGAGAGAGAGAGTTCTGTGAGGGGAAGGCAGAGGGTGGAAGTCACAGAGGGGCCCTGCATGCATAGTGTGGCCACTCTGAGGGTGACTCACACAGAACCCAAGCCAGGGCGGGGAGCCCAGCCCCAAGCCTAGTCTCTCTGTTCATCTCCTAAACCTGAAGGAAGCGAGGGAATCAGAATAAAGGAGAAACAACAGTAGGGAAGTCAGATGAAGTTGTAGAAGTAGTTCCTGGGACACCAGTACACTAAGCAATTGTTTCAAGTGCTCTGAAATTCACATTTAGCTGGGCCTGCTGGGTTCTTATTCACCGAGTCAGGCAAAGTACACCCCAAGGAGATGGGATGACGGTGCTGTCAGCACCCCCAAGGTGCCAGCTCTCCTTCCTAGCAGCATCTTACGTTGTCTTGGATTAGGGGAAAATGCCAAAGTGTAGTTCAGCGAGGCCTGATCTAAGGGTCCAAGTGAGGAGGTCCTTCGGTGCTGAGCCCCATGTGAGCTCTTGACAGTTGTGATGGTGGATTTTATGGGTTGCCAAAGACATTTGTTTAACATTATTCCGGGTGTTCCTGTGAGGATGTTTTGGGGTGAGATTAACATTTAATAGCACAGACAGAGAAAACAAACTTACAGTTTTCAAAGGGAAAAGTCAGGGGCGGGGAGCTAAATTGGGAGTTTGAGATTGACATATATATATATACACTACTATATTCAAAATGGACTTCCCTGTAGCTCAGATGGTAAAGAATCTGCCTGCAATGCATGAGACCCGGGTTCCATCCCTGGGTCGGGAAGATCCCCTGGAGAAGGAAATGGCAGCCCACTCCAGTATTCTTGCCTGGAGAATCCCATGGACAGAGGACACTTGTGGGCTACAGTCCGTGGGGTATCAAAGAGTTGGACTCCACTGAATGACTAACACTGCTACTGTATTTAAAATAGGTAAACAACAAGGACCTACTGTATAGCACAAGGAACTTGGCTCAATAATTTTTAATAACCTAAATAGGAAAAGAATTCGAAAAAAAGAATAGATACATGTAATGCATAGCTGAGTCACTTTGCTGTACAACGGAAGCTAACACAACAGTGTAAATCAACAACACTCCAATGTACACTTAAAAAAGAGAGACAGATCACTGGAAAGAAAAAAAAAGTAAAACAGATTGCTCTTCCTAAGGTGGGCCTCACCAAATCAGTTGAAAGCCTGAATAGCACAAAAGGCTGACCCTCCCCCGAGTAAGAGAAAACTCCTCCTGCCTGATTGCTTTTGAGCTAGGACATTAGCTTCTTCTGCTTTTGAATTCCAACTGAAACGTCAGCTCTCCTTGACTCTTCAGCTTGCTGACTGCTGACTTGCCCACCTCCATAATCATGACAAACGATGCATTGTAATAAACCTCTTTGTATAAAGATGTATGTCCTAATGGCTCTGCCTGGACAGACAAAGCAGACACCTGTCACCTGCCTGTGTGATGTCTGAGGGGTTCTCGGAACTGCTTCGAGGAGGAAACAGATTGATTCTTCACCAGGGAGACATGCTCTTTGTTTCTTCTGAAGTTCACTGGAATGGCATAAATCTGCTTTTTAAAAGCAAGGGAAATGTCACCTTCCAGGAAGGAAGATGGGGAGGAGGCATTTATGAAGCATCTTCTCTGAACTAGGCTTCCTGTAGGCACCACATCATCCCGTTTTCACCCTTGTATGGACCCTGGGAACATAGGACTTGGTCACTGTGGTCCTTACTTTATGCCAGATGCTCATGACTGGCCCAGTGTGTTTTCATTAATATTTTACGTCTGTAAATAATAAACCCCAAGGATTGGCCACCCAACGTGAGAACCAGAACATTGTTTATAACTTGCTTCCACCCAGGGCCTCTGTTCTCCCTGCCCAGGGAACCACACTCCTGAATGTTGTGTTCAAAACTTAAACAGAAAAAAAAAAACAAAACAAAACTTAAACAGAAAGTTAAAGCACTTTTCACATGTGAGGATTAGAAAAGGTGTGTTGCTTAGTTTTACTTTTTCAAAAAACTTCATAAAAAAGCATCTTTGGATGAACTTCTCAGGACACCTGATGTGTCAGCTTGCACGCCCATTTCACAGACGGTCATGCAGAGTCACGGCACAGGGGGTGGCAGAGATGCGGTCTGAACTGGAGCCTGTGTGGTCGATTCTGAGTCTGCACTCTTTTCGCTCTGGGCAGCTGGAGCCCTGACGGTCAGTCCGCTCCCGTGGGCAGGACTGGGGCTCGGCTTTGCTCAACACGGAATCAGCAGGGTCTGGCACTTGCAGGGCCGTCAGTCAATACTCGGGTAAACAAATGGCACCCTTCTCTGTAAGTCTAGAGAAAGGGTGTCCTTAGGAGCACAGAGGGCAGGAGGCGGTCGCATAGACCTCACGGAAGCTCACGTTGAATTGCCCAATTCACCTGGTTTCCTCTAAAAAAGAAAAAAAATGTTTCCCATTAATAAAATCCGGGAGCACAGTCTGACGGTATTTCCCTGATTCGGCTCTACCTGCTGCAACAGGAAGTAAAGCCCCCCCAAGAAGGTTCCTAGATGTTTCCAAGAGTGCCCCCCAGGTGCCTGCCATTCTCCTCCTCTCTGGTTCTGCCCCCTTGTCCAGGGGACCCTCAGACATGGCCTCGTGTGGCTGCCAGAGCCTGGGCCACCTGCACTACTGGCCCCCTGGGGCTGACTGTCTCTGCGACACCCCACAGCCTTGGGCAAGACTCTGCATGTCTTGGGCACAGCTGCAGGTCCCCAGGGTGAGAGTGACAGGGACCTGCCGTCCTGTGCTCACACACACCTCTCCAGGGCCTGAGGTCCTCCCCAGGAGGCTTCTCTGTCCTTCAGAAGAGCCCTGGAAGCCAAGCCTGCAATCCTCCAGACTAATAATGGTAGCAATGACAGTCATAGTAACCAGCGCTCAGCCTTTGTGCTAAGCACTGCAAGTGTGAAAGTGAAACTGTTAGTCACTCAGTCGTTACTTTGCAACTCCATGGACTGTAGCCCGCCTGTAGGCTCCCCTGTCCATAGCATTCTCCAGGTAAGAATACTGGAGTGGGTTGCCATTTCCGTCTCCAGGGGATCTTCCTGACCCAGGGATCAAACCTGGGTCTCCTGCGTTGCAGGCAGATTCTTTACAGGGACGCCCAGTGCTATACATGCTAAGCACTGTATATACATTCTCTCATTTAATCTTCATTGTTGTCTCCATTTTATGGATGATGACCCTGAGCCTTAGAGAAGCTGGGTAACTCTCCCTGGGTCACACAGCTGAAACAGAGGAGCTTGGACTCAAATTATGGTCCTCGGGCGGTGTCTGTTGACCACTGCCTCCCAGCCCCAGGAGGAGTGCCCAGACTCACAGGAAGAGGCCCAGAGCAGGGACGGGCCAGTGGGCTGCCAGAATTATCTATGTCACCAGAGATGGCCCAGGATGGGGACTCAAGGAGTTTATGCCCAAACAGGGCCTGATGTCCGGGAAGACGGGAGGAGGAGGAAGAGGCTTGTTTTCTGTTGCCATTTATGAAACACTTCTGTGAGTACTCACGCGTGTGCCTCCAGGAGTTCTAACCACACTCCAGAAGGCAGCACCCATTTCATCCCCGTTGTACAGATGGGGAAACTGAGGCTCGGAGAAGGGAAGTGATTTGCAGCCAAAAGGGGAAGAGTCAGGCTCCTCCAGCCCCCTGAGGCCCGGGACACCCCTAACAACCCAGGCAGCATGCTTGGCATGTGGATGAAGCCCGTCTTTGCTTTCAGAGATGGGAAGAAAAGAAATGAACAGAGGGAAGGGCCAGGGAGTCTGATGGTACTCAGGCGTGATGCTAGGTTGAGGGCCCTGGGGGAGAGCCACCCCTGAGGCTGGGCAATAGGAGGGCTTCCTGGAGGAGGAGACGCTGGAATGGCGGAGGAGGGAAAAGGGCAGTCCAGGCTGGGCCTGGCCAGAGTCAGGGTGCAGGATGGGTGGGCTGGCAGGTGCATGCAGGGCCACAGAGGCACCGTGGAGGTAAGGGTGGGACCGGGCACAGGGGATCCTCAGCCCCTGCTGTGTTGGAGCTGGTGTCCCCATTCTACAGATGAGAACAGTGAGGCCCAGTTTCCGTGGGCAGATAATAGGTCAACCCCAAGTCTCAACCCTGCTTTCTTCACTCCAGCAGGGTGGTTTTGGAGGCTGGGGCCAGGGTCAGGGCTGTAGCAGGTGGGAGTTCATGGAGCAAAGACACAGCCACAGGACCAGGTCAGGAGCCAAGCATCAGTGCCAGTGCTGGGGGAGGAGGGGGGCTGGAGGAACTGCGGACAAAGGCAGGGCCATCGGTCCCCCAGATGGGGCTGGCCTCCCAGGGCACGGCCAGGGCAAGGGCTCTTGGCTCAGGTCAGGTGGAGCCTCTCTGGACCTTCCCACCAATGGTGGGACAACTGCCCTGGGAGGGGTGCCTAGGAGGGGGATTCGCCCTGGGGAGCCTGGGAGGGAGAACCGCCCTGGGGAGGGGAGCCTCTTCACAGAGTCCCCAGGATCCAAACTTTGTCATCGGGCAGGAGGCTGCTTCCTAAAGCTTTGGAAGGAACAGAGAAACACGGAGTCCTGGGGTCGCTGCCAAACCCAAAGTTCGCTCCCAGGCGAATGCCGCGGAGGGGAGAAGCACTCGGCATATGGAAAACCCAGAGTCTTCCACGCTGCCTGCCGCCGGGAGCGGCAGCCGCCCCGCCACAGCATGCCGTTCCGTTTCCTCTCTGTTCCCTCCGGGGCCTTCCGGGGACATGACTGGGGTCCCTCCAGCCTGGCTCTGCGTGGCCGCCAGCCATGGGCCCCCTGGGAGTTACAGCACGTGTGGAGAGGCGCAGAGATGGGAGGTGGGGGAGGACAAACATGGCCAGTGGGGAAAGGCACGGACTCTGCTTGGAGAGCTCAAGGAGGGCTTCCTGGAGGAATCGGCAGATGACATACACTGGAATTAGGCCAGAGTGGGAGGGGTGTTTCCACCTGGGCATGTATCTGAGATGTTGAAACACAATGAGATGGAGATTCATAGGTGTTAGGAGAGTTTTGCCCGGAGTTAACATGGGAAGCTATAGGTGAGTGAGGCCAAGGTTTGAACGCAGGCGACCAGCCCGAGGCCTGGGTCTATGTCCAGGCACATGGAGTCACCTTGACTCCCAAAGAGGCTTCCTGGGGTGACAGGGTGGCTGCCGGCAAAGGCGTGTCCTGCTCATGCTGGGGTGTGACCAGAGTGGAGGATCCTGGGAGGACTGAGGAAGGGGACCCCCTCTGTTCTCGGGGGCTGGGCTGACGGAGGAGAGTGGATGGATGGGAGGGGGAGACAGAGAACGGGGCTGCAGATGCACACGCAGCGGGAGACCTTCAGACTCCTTCCCTGAGGTGCTCAGCGTGCCTGGGGCACACGTGAGTGTGTAACCCAAGTGCGACTGTGCGTGTGCACATGTCCACCAGCACGCTACGAACAGGCGGTGAGTGAGCGGGTGCGCGGGAGGCCAAGGCCCAGCAGACCAGCCCTGATGGCGCCCAGGTGTGTCCGAGGGCCCAGCTGCTCCCTGGACAGCTGGCCATGTGCCCGGTCGGGGTGGCAGCTCGTGTCCTGCCACATGCTGACCACCCACATGTGGGCAGCTGACCCTGGTGGTTTGGTGGCGTTGCTATGTGGCTGCAGTATCCACAGGAGGAGGAGGGCCAGGTGTCTCTGGCCGTCTGTCCCTGGGGTCCCCTGGCCTGTCTGCTGAGCAGAGAGGGCGGGACAGGAGCACTGGAGGAAGTTGGAGCAGGAGGGAGATCTGCATTCCTTCCAAGGGCACCCCCAGAGTGAGGGTCAGGGCTGAGGACAGACGAAGTGGAAAGAGAAGCAGGGGGCAAATGGGTGGGCGGAGGTGAGAGCCCAGCCCAGGCGTGGCTCCCCCTCCGCAAAGGCCCTGCCCAGCCGGCCCAGCGCCTCGCGGCCAGCAGCCCCAGCTTGACTCTGGAAGGTCACCCTGGATCCCCAGCGTTGGGGAGGGGATCGCCTCTGCAGGGCTCACGTGACAGCATCTCAGACCACACCGGAAACTGGCCCAGGGGGTTCCTGGACCATGGAGGAGCCACCTGACCTCTGGGACTGGCCTTTCCTGGCCCGTTTGTCCTGGTCCGTCCCACCAGACCTCCAGGAGGGCCTTCCACCCACCCCGGTGCCCTGGCACCACCTGCTGGCTCTCTGCACGGGGTGCCTGGTCCCCTGGAGCTTGGGGTCCACAGACCTCCCTCCAGCCAGGGACCATGTGGACCAGGATACCAGGAGGACCGTTTACCAGCTAAGGTGGTGCCCCCGTGTGGCAAGAGCCCAAACACAGTTTAGAGCGCCCTCTACCCGCTCCCACCACTGACTTTATATGATTTCTTGATGAGCTTTAAAATGAGTGTGTGTGTGGGGCGGGGTGGGGGACGCGACTCACCTTAATTCCAACTGTGTTCGTTTACTGAGATTTCTGTCCCATCACGCTGCAGCAAAACCCTGCCAACTGACCTTGCATAAAAGCTAGCTCATTTGTATGTGGTTTGGATCTATTTTAAAATCACATGCATGCTAAGTTGCTTCAGTCATGTCCGACTCTTTGCTATAGCCCACCAGGCTCCTCTGTCCATGGGATTCTCCAGGCAAGAATACTGGAGTGGGTTGCCATTTCTTTCTCCAGGGGATCTTCCCGACCCAGGGATTGAAACCATGTCTCTTACGTCTACCTGTAAAATCACAGGCCCCCAATTATTTATATTAAAGTAGTAAATTAACTTCCCAGGGGTTACCCTCGCCCCATGTCTGGCTTTATCCACAGAACTGGGGTAGTGAGATGGACAGGGCAGGTCTGTGTGCTCAGAGGGCTCACGGACCATCAGGGGACAGAAGTTCACAGACGCTCCATTTCCAAAGCCTTTGGGACGCTGATCCCCTTAACCCACAGTCTAAGACAGTCACGTAGATATTAGGAGCCCCATTTTATAGATGCAGGGCCTGAGGTTCACGGTCATGCAGTGAGGGAGGCCCTGGGGCTGTAATGAGAATTAAATGGAATAACATGTGTAGAAGGACTCGGTGGTGTTTGATGTGTAGCGGGTGTGCATTCAATGTTTAAAAATCAGAGATGGGACTTCCCCGGTGGTCCCGTGGATGTTTTTCAGCCACCCAGTCACGTCTGACTCTTTGCGACTGCAGCATGCCAGGCCTCCCTGTCCCTTACCACCTCCCGAAGTCTGCCCAAGTTCAGGTCCGTAGCATTGGTGATGCCATCCAGCTGTCTTATCCTCTGACACCCCCTTCTCCAGTGGTGAAGACTCCGCATTTCCAATGCAGGGCATGTGGGTTCAATTCCTGGTTCAGGGACTCAGATCCCATATGCCTCATGGAGCAGCCAAAAGATTTTTTTTTCGAAAAAGGAGATGGGTACAGAGATTCTGCATAATCCGCGTCTTCTGACTTTGAGTTTAAACTCTTCTGACCTCTGGGGGGCGCGCTCCTTGCTGTGCGGTGTACCATGGTCCCAAGGCAGCGCGTGCTGTAGCTGGTTCTGCAACCAGCTACGTTACAACGTCTATTCCTCTGGAGCTGTGGCTTCAGCCCAGGACAGGGCATGCAGGGACGTGTGCCCCAAGGAGGGGACTGAACCTGGAGAGGAAGGAGGTGAGGGGGCAGGCAGAGGGTGCCCAGTCATTGTCCTCTTTCCAGCTTTTGTTGCTGTTCCGTTGCTCAGTCGTGGCCGACTGTCTGCGACCCCCTGGACGGCAGCACACCGGGCTTCCCTGTCCCTCACCATCTCCTGAATTTGCTCAAATTGAGCAAACTGTCCATGGAGTCGGTGATGCCATCCAACCAGCTTCACTGGTTGGGATCATTTCCGCTTAGGTGTTTCAAACCCAGTTCTATAAGCCTGGGAACCTGGCCCGATGTGTCTGGTTTACAGACTGGTTCCAGGTGGGCTGGACCCAGACACAAAATGTCTCAGCTTTTCTGCACTCTCTGGCTCCGTCTGGACTGTGTCACCTCACCCTTGCCCTCTTCTAAGCCCTTGGACCCTTGTCAAAAGCCCGGGCAGCTGAGAACCGCAGTCTCACATCCAGGGCAGGGCTCCCCTCCCATCTGATTGGACACCTGGTGTCCCCTGGGCGGCCGGCCCCATCGGGATGCTGACTCTCATGGGGGAGGCGATGTGAGTGCAGGGGCCACCCCAGGGCCCAGCTCCCTGGCAGGCTCACCTGGCCCCTGGGCAGCAGGTCCTCCCGCGCCTCTGGCCGCCAACCAGCACCCACCCTCTCCCAGGTGGCCGTCTCAGGTGAGGAGGCAGCAGGGGCCCAGACCCCATCCCTGGCCCTTCATCCTCTTGGCCTTTGGGAGACTCACACATGCCCCTCCCCCACCCCCTCACAGTCCTCTGCTTCCTCTCCGCCACTGTCTGTCTTTCTTGGTCTCTCTCGGCTCCCTGGAGAGGCCTGCTGGGGCAGGGCGGCCCACCTACTGCCCCCAGAGGTGCCCGGCCGGCAGAGAGAAGCTCTGGCAGGAAGCTGGGGGAGGGGTGGCGGTCACTTCCTGTGGTTGCCTGGGGGTGATGGTCAAGGGCAACACCCTCCTGGTGCCAGCCGCCCAGCCTCCCTGAGAGTGGGCTTTGGTCCTCAGCCAGCAAGGCCGTGTAGGCGGCGGCATCCCATGCAGGACGGGAAAGTAACGCTGGGACGTTTCGCAGAGGTGTGAGCCGGGACGAAGGAGTCGGGAGGACGCTGCTGCGCCCGGGAGCAGCAGCGATAAAGGAGTCGGGAGGACGCTGCTGCGCCCGGGAGCAGCAGCCTGGGGAAGCAGGGAGCCCGCTGGAGGGGAGGCGCCTGACAGGTGCACAGTCGCCCCAGTCGCTTGAGGACAAAGCTAAAAAAGGCAAGAAAGACCTAGCCTCTCCCTCTGTCCTCCCTCCCATCCCCAACTGCGGTTTCCCATTGGCTGGGCCCAACAGGAAATGGGGGCACAGGGCAGACAGAAAGGGGCGGGGACTGGATTGTGGATGAGCTGGTGCTGCACCTGGAGGATGCTCACAGTCACCAAGGCTCCGGGTGGCTCTGGGCCCTGACCACCAACGCCCGGGCCCCAGGGGAGGGCCCCCACTCCATCCTCCATCCCCACTCCATCCTCCGTCCCCACTCCATTTCCTTAGCCAACAAAGGTCTGTCTAGTCACAGCTACGGTTTTTCCAGTGCTCATGTCTGGATGTGAGAGTTGGACCATAAAGAAGGCTGAGCACCAAAGAATTGATGCTTTTGAACTGTGGTGTTGGAGAAGACTCTTGAGAGTCCCTTGGACTGCAAGGAGATCCAACCAGTCCATCCTAAAGGAAATCAACCCTGAATGTTCACTGGAAGGACTGATGCTGAAGCTGAAACTCCAGTACTTTGGCTGCCTGATGCGAAGAGCTGACTCACGGGAAAAGACCGTGATGCTGAAAAGATTGAGGGCAGGAGGAGAAGGGGGTGGCAGAGGATGAGATGGTTGGATGGCATCACTGATTCAATGGACATGAGTTTGAACAAGCTCCAGAAGATGGTGAAGGACAGGGAAGCCAGGCATGCTGCAGTTCATGGGATTGCAAAGAGTCAGACATAACTTAGTGACAGAATGATAACAACAATATCCATGACATTCCTGGTATCTCAGCAGGACCCTAGGAAGAGAGGGCTCCATGCCTGCCCGCCTCTGAGGACCCTGCCATGCTGGGAGTGGCCGGTGGGAAGCCAGGCCTCGGCCCCACTGCAAATGCAGAGATGATGAATTCCAGGGTGTTGCAGGGGGTGTGCAGGTCAGTGGAGCCCCTGAGCCTGGAGCCTGGAGTTCTCCTGGGCTCCGGACAGAAGGCACCTCTTGCAGGCCTGTTGTGTGAATTATGAGTATAACAGCACTCACCATTTATCATTTGCTTATGCCATCCTATGGACCGCTTTGGACGCAGCTAACTTATTCACAAAAATGCACAAAGAAAGCATCTCTCACACAATGGGGGTCAGTTTTTCCACTGTGATCCTTGCCATCCAGGGACATTTTACCCTACAAATGCTGACCCCCGATGGCCTGCACCATCTAAAGGAAAGGGGCCCCTGGCCCCATCTGGGCCATTATCTTTGTGTGTGTTGGGGGGGTAGGGGTGGGGAGCTGCCCTGACTTATGTTGAAAGTGAAAGTGTTAGTCACTAAATTGTGTCTGACTCTTTGCAACCCCATGGACTGTAGCCCACCAGGCTCCTCTGTCCATGGGATTCTCCAGGCAAGAATACTGGAGTGAATAGCCATTTCTTCTTGAGAGGATCCTCCCGACCCAGGGATCAAACCCATGCCTCCTGCACTGCAGGCAGATTCTGCCATCTGAGCCACCGGGGTAGCCCTGACCTGTAACACACCTCCTTGCAATGGAAGCCTCAGGGGCCTTGTTGCTCAGTAGCCATGGGCCCTGTGGCTCCCAGAGTGGGGCTGCCTGGCTGGGCCGGGTCTCCCAGCCCGTGGGCGGAGCCCAGCGGAGCCCCTCCGTCCTGGGCTCCCCTTTGCCCGATGGCTCGCTTCCCATAGTGTGACCAGCGCAACTGTCGTTTCTGAAGCCAGTGGTGGACTCTGGGTGATCATTTACAGATCTGGAGGGGCAGATAAGGCTGGCACGGGTGCCAGAGTGTGTGTCCTTTATGGGTCATAAAGAGATGGCACCCCCGGGGGCCGCACTCCTGTGCCAGCACCCCCCCGCCCCTGCCCCGGCCTCTCTCTGACTATCTTTTATTGTCCACTCTTATCTTGCTCCCTCCCCAGGCCCCACCCTGCTGCAGATCGCAAGACCATCGCCTTCTTCAAACCGCTGCTGGGTTTTCCTGACCTTCTGCCCCACGCACAGAAGGTAACTTTATTAGCAGGGCTGGTGAGGGCTTGGCTGGGGCCCCAGCCTGGGATGGTCAGAGAAGGGTTGGGGGCAGGTGCGGATTTTGCCAGCGCAGCAAGGACCCAGAGCCACCCAGCTTGTGGAGAAAGGAATTAAGGAATCCAATCCAGGCTGATAGCATCTTGCCTACCTCCAGCGTATTTTCCCCTGTCTTCAGCTCACAGGGCTTCCCTGGTGGCGCGGGTTAAGAGTTTGCCTGCAACACGGGAGAACTGAGTTCAATCCCTGGGTCGGGAAGATCCCCTGGAGGAGGAAGTGGCAACCCACTCTAGTATTTTTGCCTGGAGAATCCCACGGACAGAGGAGCCTGGTGGGCTCCAGTCCATGGCGTCTCAAAGAGTCAAACACGACTGAGCGACTAACAGTTCCTGCACCTCAGAGGCAAGAATTGGGGGAGTGGATTCCATTGCTTTCTCCTTGTCTGACCTTTCCCCACATAATGACGACAGCTCTGATCAGAGAGCAAGGCCACTGAAAGGGACAGCTGCCCCGTGTCACCAGGGGCCACTAGGGACGCCTAGATCTCTGTCTTTGCACCTGGAAATAGATTCAGGCCCTGGCTCTGTGTCCATAGCTTCTCATGATAGTGACGAGAAGTGTCGCCCATGGGTGTGGGCAGCCCCTCCTCAGCCTGAGAGGAAGTAAGAAGACATGGAATCAAATGATGAGGGCTTTGGGCAGGACTCACTCCTCCTTTCTGCGGGGACTGAGCCTCAGTGTCTTCATCTGTGAAATGGAGCCAAGATTCCTACCTCACGGCCATCATGCAAGGGGTCCTGCGTGCTGAAAGGGCATGCCGTGTGCTATCGAGTGGAAAGAGGAACGTTTCAGAATCATGGGGACCTGGTCCAGATCTCAGTGTCGCCACTGGGCAAGTCGACCTCTCTGGGCTCCGGTTTCTTGCTTGCAGAGCGGGGAGCGTGGAGGCCACTTCTCCAGAGTTGTGAGAATTGGAGTCAATTCTGCCCTTGGCGGCGGCACATGCTCTGCAAATGGCAGCAGATGGTGCCGGTGCTGAGAGGAGATGTCAGTGGCCCCGTTTCACAGGCCGGGAAACGGAGGCTCCAAGAGGGGGTTCAAGTGAATGGTGGGGCTGGGTCAGCCCCAGCCCATCTGATGCACACACACCCCACTGCCCGCTGAGCCTCTTTCCCTCCTTGATTGACCCGGAGGAAATGTTTGCTTCTGGAGGGGCCCAGCTGTCCCCACACGTTGGCCAGAGGCTGGGCGTGACCATGGCTAACGTGGCATTTGCTGTCTTTCCCTGGACCTGCGGTGACAAGCGAACAACTGTTACCAGGAGTCCTGCTTCCCACCACCAGCAAGGGAGAGATGTTGATGGCATCCGGGGGGTGGGCGTTTGTCCCCCAGCATTCAGACTGGCCAGGGTTGGGGGGTGAGCTGAGAAGGGGGTGAGCTGGCTCCCTCCAGCCCCGGATCATTTCAATCACTCCTCTGGTGCCCAGCCCATGTTTGTTTTGTCATTCTGGGTTTCAGCCCTTTGGCCAGTGGGAGGTTAAAGATTACTGAGGCAGCTGACAATAAAAGTGCCCGGCACACTGGCCTTTGACCATCCATTAGAAGGCAGTGGGATCACATTCTATACAACCGTCAACGGCAAAAGTGGTGAGGGTGTGGGCAGGGGGCACACCCTCCGTGTATTAATATTAAGAGGACAGTCACCCTTGCCTGGGCAGTTGGGCCAAGTTTCCCTTTTATCTGAGGCCAGGGCCACAATGTGGCATTGTTCTCTGTCTCAAAGGCCACCGTGCGGCCCCAGAGTGGACCCAGACGGACCCCACCTGGCAGAGTAAACACCTCCCCCCCGATGTGGCTGGTGGCAAATAGGGAGAACAGTTGTCTTCTTTTTCTGGCAGAGATACTTCCTTCTGGGTGAGTCTGGGGATCAGAGACCTCGTGATGTTGCTAACCAGCCCCCATCCTTGGCCTTAGTTTCCTCATCTAGACCATGGCTAGCTTACATTCCATGCCCCAGACAAGGTTCCTAATCTTTTCTGTGCTATGGAGCTGGGGAAGCAGAAGGTCTTAGTGCATAATATAAATCTGGAAGATTACAAAGGGAGCTGATTATACTGAAATACAGCTATCAAGATACTTGAAAAGAAACGTGGGATACAGAAAAACACAGGCTTCTTTATGAATGCATGTCAGTTACAAGCCCTAGCCAATGACCAGATCTACCAACCACTGTCATTTCTAAGTAGTGATGAGTGAAAGTTATATTGCGAGATATCTGTAACTGCAAAGTCACAGGAACCATCTGTACCTCTGTGGGGTTGTTTTTTTTTTTTTTTCGGCCTATACTTCTTTTCTTTAACAAGTTTTGTTTTGAAATAATGACTTAGAAGACATTGCAAAAATAGAAGAGTGGTCTCATTTAGTCATCACTGAGTTCCTTCCAATGGAGAAATGTGACCATAATTCTGTCCATTATCAGAACCAAGAAATTGGTTGGCACAAGGTGATGAACTAAAGTACAAATCCTCACTTGGATTGTGCCACTTGTGGCCTGCACTGGTCTTTTGGGCTTGTTTTTGGTTATAATTCTATGATGTTTTATCACACGTGTAGATTCGTACGGCCACCATCACAGTCTAGATCAGAACTCTTCTCTTGTGGCAAAGGAGCCCCCTGTGCTTCCCCTTTATAGTCCTACCCCCCACCCCCCACCGCTTTCCACAACCACCCCCACCCTGACCAATTTACTCTTCGTCTTGTAAATACAAGTTCAGTCGATCAGTCGTGTCCAACTCTTTGCAACCCCGTGAACCGCAGCACGCCAGGCCTCCCTGTCCATCACCAACTCCCGGAGCTTACTCAAACTCACGTCCATCGAGTCGGTGATGCCATCCAACCAGCTCATCCTCTGTCATCCCCTTCTCCTCCTGCCCTCAATCTTTCCCAGCATCAGGGTATTTTCAAGTAAGTCAGCTCTTTGCATCAGGTGGCCAAAGTATTGGAGTTTCAGCTTCAACATCAGTCCTTCAACATCAGGACTGATCCCTTTAGGATGGACTGGTTGGATCTCCTTGCAGTCCAAGGGACTCTCAAGAGTCTTCTCCAACACCACAGTTCAAAAGCATCAATTCTTCGGTGCTCAGCTTTCCTTATAGTCCAACTCTCACATCCATACATGACTACTGGAAAAACCATAGCCTTGACTAGACGGGCCTTTGTTGACAAAGTAATGTCTCTGCTTTTTAATATGCTGTCTAGGTTGGTCATAACTTTCCTTCCAAGGAATGTGTTAATTTCATGGCTGCAATCACCATCTGCAGTGATTTTGGAGTCCCAAAAATAAAGTCAGCCACTGTTTCCACTGTTTCCCCATCTATTCGCCATATGGTAGTGGTTAACCTGCACCAGGCACTGGCGAAACACATTCCCTTGCTCTAAAGAGGTGGACACTGTGGCTCAGAGAGGTTGGGTAATTACCTGAGGGTCACTCAGCAGTAAGTATCCAAATGGGTGCTGCCTGCATCCAGGTCTTCCCCCTTCATCTTCACCCGCAAACCTCACAGTCTCCAGAAGAAATGCCCTGGATGCGAGCCGAGAAACCTGGACTCAGGGTCCAGCTCCATCTCCTGGTAGCTGTGTCATTTGGGGCACATTCTGAACCTCTCTGAGCCTTGGTGTTTTCCCTTGGAAGATGAGGGGAAGGTGTGATATTTGCTGGGTGAACTTGGAGAGGAGGGGATTGCACCTTGGTGGAACCACGGGCATCTCCTCAGGGTAAGCTGCCCCCACCCAGGTTTCTAAGTGTGTGTGTGTGTGTGTGTGTGTGTGTGTGTGTGTGTGTGTAGAAGTGTGTGTGGGTGTGGGAATTCAGAGTCAGAGTAGCTTGGAAAATCTCAGCAGTTCCTTGTGCACACTCACAATATATAACACACACACACACACACAAACACACACACACACAGGTGATGCTTGGTGGCCAGATTATCCTTATTTTCCCATCATCTCACATGTCCCTTGACAGCCAGCACACCTGGCCCGAGGTCCTGACAGATACAGGCTTCTGGAAGAAGAGCAGGTGGAGATGGTATCTGGAAAAATTCTGTGCTACCAGTTGCCTGAGGCAATTTGTGGAAAACTGCCTTCGTAGTCTACAAATGGTTGAATAAATAAATGAATGAGTGAATGAATAATCTCAAAGTAGCATGTCATGCGGAGTGTTCTGAATTAGCTGAATCCTTTTGATTGCAAATGAGAGAATTCCAACTCATGTTGGGTCGAGGTGTAAAAGAGTTCAGGTGGTAAAACACCTTCCAGGACAGGGTACTGATGACCTCGGAATGCCTGGAGATGGAGGCTTGGACAGCATTGCTGGCTGGCTCTCTCCCTCCATCTTTTAATCATCTCAGCTCCTCTCTGCACGCTGCTTCCATGTGTGTGCAGAACAGACGGGGAGGAATATACTGCCCCAGACAGTTCTGGAATCACACGCTTTCAGCTAGTGACTTGAGAGCAAAGACAACTCTTCTCCATTGGGTCTATCCAGAAGACATTCTCGGGGAGGGCCTGACTGGCCTCGCATCCTATGGCCATGTCTGGACCAATCATGGTGACCAGCAGGCTCAGCCTGGATTGTGGGCTCATCCTATCAGTTAGGGGATGGGATCTGTTCCCCAAACACCCAGATGAGGAGCTGGACTGGACTGAAAAAGACAGCAACAAGATGAAGCTCGTCAGGAAGGTGACTGGATGTCCGGGGAATTGCCTGAGAATGTCCAGAGAAGCTCTTCAAGGACAAGAAGGGAATTCAGGAACTGCCAGTACATTGTCAATGACAGTATTGATCACTTGGAACATTTGAATGCATGCTTGGAAATGTTTATTGAAGCTATTTAATATTCCATCCACATTTGTAGCTCCAAACAAATCCAGACTAAACTAGCAAAGACGTATAATGTGGCCACAATTTAAAGAGACCACGCCAATGGTCTTCATTCATTCATTCACTTATCCATTCATTCCTCAAATGTTTGTTGCATGCCTGCAACCTGCTATTGGACATAAACTGATGAGTGAAACAGAGAAATTTCCTCCATTTTCCCTGATGACGTCACTCACAAGTGTGCATGGACTCCCAATGCCTGAGGACAGAGTGAGGACTGCTGAGCCTGGCCATCGAGGCGTCAACCATCCAGCTCAGCCTCGCTTTCTAACCTCAGTCCTCACTGCCCTCATGGGCAAGTTTCTTTGCAGGCCTCTGTGCTTTTGTCTGGCTTTCCCAATGGCTAAGCGGGTAAAGAATCCGCTTGCAATGCAGGAGACACAGGAGATGCGGGGTCTATCCCTGGTTGGGAAAATCCCCTAGAGGAAGAAATGGCAACCCACTCCAGTATTCTTGCCTGAAAAATCCCATGGACTGAGGAGCCTGGTGTGTTACAGTCAAAATCAAATGGGCCGAGGAGCCTGGTGTGTTACAGTCCAGAGGATCACAAAGAGTCAAACATGACTTGAGTGGCCAAGACATGTGTATGTACCTTTGTCCACAATTCCGTTTTGGAATGCTCTTCCTTAGCCTCTCCCCAGCTCCCCCTGAAGCCCCCTCAAGGTCGGCTCCTACACCACCTCGTCTCTGAAGCCTGGGTCCCCCAGTCTTTAGTTGCAGGGAACTGAGATGCTGAGGGTTGAGAGCACGGAATGACGGCCTTTCCCCCAGCTGGATCCACGTGGAGCCCTGGACTGTGCGTCTCTACGTGTACCCTCATGGCTTTCTGAGGTATTTGACTCTGGTTTCTCCCAACAGCATCACTGGTTTACTAATTATCTTAAAAACTGTTAGCCCATTTGGTCTTCCCAATGATCCCAGGGGGCATGGGTAGTAGCCTGTTTTAATGATAGGAACATTGAGGCCCAGGAACTTCTATTTCAGGTAACACTGTGGACCAAATGGACACTTCTCTTACTGGAAAAAACTACAAATCTTGGATTGAAAAAAATCTTAAATGCATCCTTGAGATGGTGAGAAAAGAAGGTCTATGAGGGCAGGTTGTGAGTGAAGATGGAGACTCAGGAAGGCCAGCAGAGGGCTGAAGCTTGTTTTTGCCTTGGGGACACGTGTTGAACCAGGTGAAGGTGAGAACCGACTTTATATATCCTGAGAACAGGGCGTCAGAGGACACAGTTCAGGACCTGCTCGAGATGAGAAGTTGGTTCTGAAGTTAGGAGTACAGGAGGGCACACCCTCTTGTGAGACAGGACTCGAAATCAATGCTCCCCTCCCGAGACTGAGAGGGAAGACGTCTGTCTTGGACTGTGGGGCTGGGTGAGAGGGAAAATGAAGCTTCCTCTGAGAATCTGTAGACAAGGAGGGTTTGTAGCCCAAATTCACGCAGCCTGGGAGCCCAAAGAATTTCAAGCTGAGACTTTAAAGTGGCCCCAGACTGGTGGTGACTCCAGGTACCTACAGAACAGAATAAACACGCTCTCCAGAGGAAACTGTTTCATCCCAGGCTTTTAAACACTTTCCATCTCTCCATGGAAAATGAGCAACTTCAATGTAAAAATCACTAGACAGACAAGACAATGAGATGGGGAGGGAGAAAGCAAAATCAGGTACTGCATAATCAGCCTTTCAACAACGTCAGATATCAATATTATACAAAAAATGCACAAAATTGTGTTTAATATATTTAAGATATAAGAGGAAGTTTGGAATGAGTGGGAAGAAAGTAGGTTAGAAAATGAACTCCTAGGAATGTAAATAATATATTAGAATTGGAGTTAAAGACTCAATGGACAGACTTAATAATAGTTTACAAAAAGTTTAAGAAAGAATTAGTATCAGAAAAAGAATACACACACATAGACACACAAGCACACACACATGTTTTAGGTGTACATCAAAGTGATTCAGTTATATATAACTGAATGTATACCTGAAACATTGTAAATCAACTACTATATACTTCAATAAAAAAGAATTAGTGAATTTGAAGATAAAAATAAGGAAATTACTGATAAGTAGCTTACAGACAAAGATACAGAAAATATGAACAAGAGTGTAAGAGACCTAAAAGATAAAGAAAGAAGTCCAAATGTAGTCTAATCACAACTGCAAAAAGAAAGAAAAGAAGAAGGGGAGCTCCCTGGTGATCCAGTGGCTAGGATTCCGTATTCCAATTCAGGGGGCCTGGGTTTGATCCCTGGTCAGGGAACTAGATCTCATGTGCAGCAGCTAAGAGTTTGCATGACTCAACAAAGATAAAAGATTCTGTATGCCACAGCTAAGACCTGGCACAACTAAATAAATAAGCAAATATTAAAAAAAAAAAAAAGAAAGAAGAGAAGTAGAAAAGAAAAGACGAGAGAGAGGGAGATGACATGGGGGTGGGGGAATGGGGCAAGGCCAGTAGTGTGAAGGGGTAACAGTTGAGAACTTTCCAGAATTGAGGAAAGAACAATTCCCAGAAGCAAATTGAAGTAAAACATAACACAATGAAACCTCAGGGCACCAAAACCAAAAGATTCTAGAAGAAGGTTTTCTTTTATAAGAAAAGATAGATAATACATAAAGGGCTTCCCTGGTGGCTCAGTGGTAAAGAATCTGCCTGCAGTGTGGGAGACATGGTTTGGGAAAAACTCTTGGAGAAGGGAATGGCTACCCACTCCAGTATTCTTGCCTGAATACTATGGAATACTATGGACAGAGGAGCCTGGTGGGCTACAATTCAAGGAATAGCAGAGTCGGACATGACTGAGTGGCTAACACACACACACACGCAAAGGAGATATATGCTGGCAGTTGACTTCTAAGCAGAGACAATAGAAGTCAGAAGACAGTGGGATGGTATCTTAAATGTGCAGAGGAAAAAAAAAATCAAACTGGGATTCTAAGTGAAAATATCTTTTAGCAATTGAGATTAAATGCAGTTTTTATTTAAGACAAACAAAACCAGAAAAATTGCCACCAATAGACCTTCACTAAAAGAACTCTGAAGGATATATATACGTTAAGCAGATGGAAAATGACTCCATGAAATGTATGAGCGGCATGAAGGAAGGGAGATCCAAGAAAGTGGTAAAATGTGGGTTAAAAATGGTGTTTTAAAAAAATTTATTTACTTATTTTTTTTGCTGTACTGGGTCTTTGTTTCTGCCCAGGATTTTTTTTTTTTTTCTAGTTGTGGCAAGCAGGGGCAACCGTCCAGTCGCGGTGCATGGACTTCTCGTTGGTGGCTTTTCTTGCTGTGGAGCACGGGCTCCAGGGCATGCAGTCTTCAGCAGTGGCAGCGCGAGGCTCAGTAGTTGTGGCTCCCAGGCTATAGAGCACGGGCACAATAGTTGTGGTGCACGCACAGCCTTCGTTGCTCCATGGCACGTGGAATCGTCCCAGATCAGGGATTGAACTCGTGTCTCCTGCACTGGCAGGCAGATTCTTTTCCTCTGAGCCACCAGGGAAGCCCCCCACAATTGTCTCATATGGACAATGTAAAACAAAGCCTGGGAGTATCTGGTATGTGATGCTCATAAACGGTAGTAGTGATGATGTTGTTGTTGATGATGACGGTATAACAATTGCAGGATGGTTACATAGAAAGAGTGAAGGATTAATATCAAGGAACATAGGTTTGATCATTACATTTCTTGGATGGTAAAAAATCTGCCTGCAATTCAAGAGACCTGAGTTCAATCCCTGGGTTGGGAGGATCCCTTGGAGAAGGGAATGGCTACCCACTCCAGTATTCTTGCCTGGAGAATTCTATGGACAGAGGAGTCTGGCAGGCTGCAGTCCATGTGGCTGCAAAGAGTTGGACATGACTGAACTACTAACACTTTCACATTAGGTGAATGAGTTGAAGAAAACAAGTTTGAGGAAAAGCTCTGTAGTTTTGTCATACATTAGCTAGGAATAAAAATAGTGCTCTTAGAGTTTCTGTGAGTAATAAATTAGACAATGCATATAAGACTCTAATCACAGGGCTTGGCACATGGTTGAAATTTTGATTTCAGTTTGAATCTCAGCTTCTCAAAGGATGGAAATTGATACATGGTTTAAGAGGATGAATGGGGATCAATCACTTATGAATGTTAATAACAAAAGCTACCATAAATTGAGCATCTACTATATACTAGGCACTATGCCATAAGTTTTGTATATATTTTCTTTTTGAATCTTTATAGTATCCTTGTGGTCAGTAGCATACTTAGAGTAGTTAACACCCAAAGTCAATGATTTTTAACACTTCTTCTGTATAATAAAATGTTTAGTTATGATCACATAATAATCAGTGATAATTGTTTTCTTGGCTGCTATTTTGTTCTTAAAAACTAACAACCATAAAAAAAAACTTACCAATGTTAAGTACATTTTAAAAAATAATTTTATTTATTTGTTTTTGACTGTGCTGGATCCTGGCTGTTGTGTGGGCTTTTCTCTAGTTGAGGAGAGAGGGGGCTACTCTCTAATTGTGGTCCATGGGCTTCTCATTGCCGTGGTTTCTCTCGTTGCAGAGCACCAGCTCTAGTGAGCACCGGCTTCAGTAGCTGGGGTTCCTGAGCTCGAGAGCACAGGCTCAATAGCTGTGATGCAAGGGCTTAGTTGCCCCATAGCATGTGGGATCGTCCCAGACCAGGGATCAAACCTGTGTCTCCTGCATTGGCGGGCAGATTCCTCACCATTGAGCCACCAGGGAAGCCCAATGTTAAGTACATTTAAATTCAGTAAAACCTTTTATTCATGAGCTAAAATATGCTCATGTCAAAGACACCATATCTCTCAGTTTGCGAGCTTGAATAATTCCCACCATTATGAACTTACTTTCCAAATGAACACATGGAACTGAGTTTATGTGTTGTGGGTGCAAACCATTTAACTGGAAGTTCTTTGCATTAACTTCCTTGTAGGATACAATATTTTATAAAGGGTACATTATAAAATGTGCTAATTTTTAAACTTGCCTACATATTATTAAAGCTCAAATGTGATAGTAGCAATTATTTAGAACTTAGATCAAAAAAAGATTTCCCCCCTCCAGGAGGAGTATTTTATTACTAGCATTATTTAGAATGGCCAATGCATGGTGTTAATAAAAAGCAGAGTAATGCCTACTTAGCTTTATTATTGTTTTCAAATTATGTATAGACAATTGTCTGCACCCAGAGTGGACTACTCTCATGGGGCCACACTTGGTACTATGATATGCCACTGACATAGTATTTCCTTTGAAAATTTTTATCTCGGTTGGGACTCTCATTTTTGAATTTCAAATTTATTCTATCTTCATGCTTCATTCAAAACTTTCAATTTAATATCTATCTTTCTATACCTATCTATCCATCTAAAATGTATGTGAATGTGTGTATACACACACAGCACTTACATGCATAATAAATAGCCCATTCTAAAATGTACTATCATGCTATATGATTTTTTTTTTGTTATTTTCCCTTAAGGTGTCTTGAGGAGATTTTCAAATTAGTACATGTAGGAAAAGCTACCTCATTAAAAAATGGTTACTTGGCATTTTATAGAGTGGAGGCACCATCATTTTTAAAGTAACTTTAAAAATTGAGATGTAACATACATAGAAAAATATACACAGACCACAATGGTATAAATTAATGAATTTCTTAAAAGCCAACCTATTTGTATAACCACCACATATATCAAGCAATAGAAAATTATCAACACCCCAGAAGCCATTGTTTCCTTCAAATGTACCCTCTATCCTGACTTCTATCACTGTGGCTTAATTGCTTGTTTATTTTTGAGCTTTATGGGAATGGACTCATATAGTATGTAAAAATTTGTATCTGGTTTCATGAGATTCATCCTTTTGTTGCATATTTCAATGGTTCCTTTATCAATATTTGCTCATTGATCTGTCGTTTCTGTTGTATGACCATACTAAGATTTATTTATCCATTCTACCACTGATAGACATTTGGGTTGTTTATCAGGGGGAAAGCATTTAGTCTTTCACCATGATGTATGATGTTGTTGTTGTTTAGTTCCTAAGTCATGTCTGATTCTTTCGTGACCCCATGGATTGTCGCCTGTGGATTCTTTACCACTGAGCCACCAGGAAAGTCCAAGTATGATGTTAGCTATAGTTTTCTTTTTTTTTTTGTAGATACCCTTTTGCAGGATGAGGCAATTTCTTTCTGTTTGCTGAGTTTTTAATCAAGAATGAGTGCTGAAATTTTTCAAATGCTTTCTCTGCATCTATTTAGATAATTATGTCAGCTTTCTTCTTTGTTCTATTAATATGGTAACTTACACTGATTGATTTTCAAATCTTAAACTGTTTCATTTCTAGAATAAACTCTAGTTGGTTATGATGTATTATCATTTTTATATATTGCTAGAATTGATTGCTAATATTTATCAAGGATTTTGTGTATTTTTATAAGGGATTTGGTTTAAAACTTCCTTTTCTTTTTTAACAATTTAGTTAGTTCATTTATTTTTGGCTGTGCTGGGTCTTCCTTGCTGCGAGGAGGCTTGCTCTAGAGAAAGAGAGGGGGCCACGCTCTAGCTGTGGGGTGCCGGCTTCTCACGGCGGTGGTTTCTCTTGTTGCAGAACATTTGCTCTAGGGCAAGCGGGCTTCAAATGTCGTACACGTGGACTCACAGCTGTGGCTCCTGGGCTCTAGAGCGCAGGCTCTAGAGTTGGGGCACATGGGTTTTAACAGTTGGGGTGCAGGGGTTTAGTTGCTCCTTCCCTGATCAGGGATCAAATCCATGTCGCCTGCATTGGCAGGTGGATTCTTTGCCCGTGAGCCTCCAGTGGCAGCTTTCCTTTCTCTAGTTCTATTAGTTTTTGTTTTCTATTTTGAAGCCCCGATTTTAAACGCACACATGTTCATAATTTTTACATCTTTCTGCTTGATTGATTCTTTTATCATTATGAATTTCACTTCAGTACGGCTTCTTTTTGTAAGGCCTATTTTGTATAATAATAATAGAGCCACTCCAAATTTCTTGTGCTCACTATATGCATGGTACCTTTTACGCCATGACTTTACTTTCAAACAGTCTTTGCACTTAAAGTACATCTATTGCAGACAGCATTTAGCTGGATTTTGCATTTTGATCTAGTCTGACAATCTTTGCCTTTTGATTTTACTGTGTGACTCATTTTTTAAAAAAACTGATTACTAATTTGGTAGGGGTTAGGTCTATGATTTTGATATTTGTTTTCTGTGTATTTCTTCTTGTTGTTCTGTTTCTCTTTTTCTGTGTTAACCAAATTTTCTGATGTTTTATTTAAATTCATCTTTATAGCTATATATATTAACATTGTTTTCAATGGTTGTCCTAGAGATTACACTAGGCATCTTTATCTGCTTAGGATTTGTATTTCTATACAAATTTCAGGTAAAGTAGAAGAACCTTGGGACAATGGTTTCCTTTAATGCTATCACATATATTACATCTGTATTCATTATAAACTTAATAATACAGTGTTGTTGTTTTGCTTTAAGCAATTATATGCCTTTTAAAGACATTAAGACAAGAAATAAATACATCCTAAAATTTACCCACATGATGGCCTTTTCTGGTGCATTTTATTCTTTATTCTTTCCTATAGAAATAAATTACCATCTGGTGTCATTTCCCTTCAGATTCCTTTAGCATTTCTTTTAATGTTGAGCTCTTTCTTTCTCTTTTTTTTTTGGCTTTTTTGCTTTCATTAAAAAAATATACACATATATTTATATATATTTTTGGTTACGTCAGGTCTTAGCTGCAGCATGCGGATCTTTAGTTGTAGCAGGTGAACTCTTAGTTGCTACATGTGGGATCTAGTTCCCTGACTGGGAATGGAACCCAGGCCCCCAGCATTCGCAGTGCAGAGTCTTAGCCACTGGACCACCAGGGAAGTCCCTGTTTTCATTCTGGAAGAACAGTTTTTTTTTTAGTTGGTAGTTTTATTTTTCTTTGTGTACTTTGAAAACGCAATTTTAATACATTCTGATCATCACTGCTTCTGATGAAAAGGCATTATTTAATTTTATTCTTTTTCCTTTCTATGTAAGGTACCATTTTTCTTGACAGCTTTCAAGAATTTCTGTCTTGACTTTTAGCCTTTTCATTATGAGGTTCTTGGGTGTCATTTTCTTTGTATTTATCCTGCTTAGAGTTTGTTTAGTTTCTCTCTTTGTAACTTAACATTTTCCACCAAATATAGGAAATTTTAGACCATTCAGTTCAGCTCAGTCACTCAGTCGTGTCCGACTCTTTGAGACCCTGTGAACCGCAGCACGCCAGGCCTCCCTGTCCATCACCAACTCCCAGAGTCCACCCAAACCCATGTCCATTGAGTCGATGATGCCATCCAACCATCTAATCCTCTGTCGTCCCCTTCTCCTCCTGCCCTTAATCCCCCCCAGCATCAGGGTCTTTTCCAATGAGTCAACTCTTCACAGGAGGTGGCCAAAGTATTGGAGTTTCAGCTTCAGCATCAGTCCTTCCAATGAACACCCAGGACTAATCTCCTTTAGGATAGACTGGTTGGATCTCCTTGCAGTCCAAGGGACTCTCAAGAGTCTTCTCCAACATCACAGTTCAAAAGCATCAATTCTTTGGCACTCAGCTTTCTTCACAGTCCAACTCTCACATCCATACATGACCAGTGGAAAAACTATAGCCTTGACTAGACTGACCTTTGTTGACAAAGTTATGTCTCTGCTTTTTAATATGCTATCTAGGTTGGTCATAACTTTCCTTCTAAGGAGTAAGTGTCTTTTAATTTCATGGCTGCAATCACCACCTGCAGTGATTTTGGAGCCCCCCAAAATAAAGTCAGCCACTGTTTCCACTGTTTCCCAGTCTATTTGCCATGAAGTGATGGGACAGATGCCATGATCTTAGTTTTCTGAATGTTGAGCTTTAAGCCAAATTTTTCACTTTCCTCTTTCATTTTCATCAAGAGGCTCTTTAGTTCCTCTTCACTTTATGCCATAAGGGTGGTGTCATCTGCATATCTGAGGTTACTGATATTTCTCCCAGCAATCTTGATTCCAGCTTGTGCTTCATCCAGCCCAGCGTTTCTCATGATGTACTCTGCATATCAGTTAAGGTGAGTCTCACAGCCCTACAAATTAGAGAACAACTGTTTTAAAATAGGAGTGGAGGTTATAATGAGAAACTGACTAGGAATGCTAAAACACCAGGAATTACAAATTTTCTGGAAGGGAGGGGAGACAGGGAGAGGAGGGAGCAGGTATTTTTTCCTGCTACCTTAACTTCCTTGGTTCCCTTTGCATCTTCCCAAGTTGTTCCCCAAACCGTGCTGGAAACCAGGCATTCTTAGATCTTCCTTTGCCCTCCAGTCATGCCTACGAGGAGAAGCAGTGAGTACACTCGAGAGACTATTTGGGGAGGTTTGGCTCATAGTCCTGGGATTGTGATTGGATCTTGGTGAGTTCTGGGGGCTGCTTGAGAATTTTTTTCCACTTCACCTTGGGAGCTAAGGAGAGCTAAGTTGCAGACATTTCTTCTGGGGCCAACAGTGCCCTCACTCCTCGTGGAGGTGGGAATAGACTCATCAAAGCCAGGTTTAGGCAGCAGCACTGGAGAGCAAGCTCCAGGGACAGGATGTGGGGTGTGTGTGTGTGTGTGTGTGTGTGTGTGCTCAGTAGCTCAGTTGTGTCCGACTCTTTGCGACCCCATGGACTGTGGCCTGCCAGGCTCCTCTGTCTGTGGGATTCTCCAGGCAAGAGTACTGGAGTGAGTTGCCATTTCCTCCTCCCGGGGCCTCTTCCCGACCCAGGGATTGAAACTGCATCTCTTGCACTGGCAGGAGGGTTCTTTTTTTTTTTTTTTTTTTTTATTAGTTGGAGGCTAATTACTTCACAACATTTCAGTGGGTTTTGTCATACATTGATATGAATCAGCCATAGATTTACACGTATTCCCCATCCCGATCCCCCCTCCCACCTCCCTCTCCACCCGATTCCTCTGGGTCTTCCCAGTGCACCAGGCCCGAGCACTTGTCTCATGCATCCCACCTGGGCTGGTGATCTGTTTCACCATAGATAGTATACATGCTGTTCTTTTGAAATATCCACCCTCACCTTCTCCCACAGAGTTCAAAAGTCTGTTCTGTATTTCTGTGTCTCTTTTTCTGTTTTGCATATAAGGTTATTGTTACCATCTTTTTAAATTCCATATATATGCGTTAGTATACTGTATTGGTCTTTATCTTTCTGGCTTACTTCACTCTGTATAATGGGCTCCAGTTTCATCCATCTCATTAGGACTGGTTCAAATGAATTCTTTTTAACGGCTGAGTAATATTCCATGGTGTATATGTACCACAGCTTCCTTATCCATTCATCTGCTGATGGGCGTCTAGGTTGCTTCCATGTCCTGGCTATAATAAACAGTGCTGCAATGAACATTGGGGTGCATGTGTCTCTTTCAGATCTGGTTTCCTCGGTGTGTATGCCCAGAAGTGGGATTGCTGGGTCATATGGCAGTTCTATTTCCAGTTTTTTAAGAAATCTCCACACTGTTCTCCATAGTGGCTGTACTAGTTGGCAGGAGGGTTCTTTACTGAGCCGCCTGGGAAGTCCGGTGGAATGTGGAGGATGCTTCCATTAACGTTTGCATTCAGATGTTAAACTTGAGGCCACATGAACGCTGTGCTCAAGCCCAACTTCACATTCATTTCCCCCCGACTAATTCACTCAACAAATATATGTTGAGCACCACTCTGGGCAAATGATTTATTTAAACGTTTATTGTTAAAATTCTGTGGCAACCTCTGTTTTAGTTGCTGGAGATACAGCAGAGAACAAAATAGATCCCACTTCCTGCCCTCATGAGCTTATATTCTGGCAGGCGAAGACAGGCAACAAACAAAATTAGTAAAATACACTACACTGATATATGTTGATATCTGCTACAGAAGAAAATAAAGCACAGGGAGGAGATGGAAAGTGTCAAGAATGGTATCCTATTTACTACATTGAGTAATTATTTAACAAAATTTAAGATGTACAGTCCATGGGGTCGCAGAGTCAGACACAACTGTACAGCTGAATAACAACAATGAAGATGTACAGAAAGATTGTAAGAACAGTACAAGTAATTTTCAGATACTATTCATCCAAACTCCTCAAATGCTAATATTTTGCTACATTTACATTTCTCTGTCCCTCTCTTTCTCTCTCCTGAATTATTCAACAGTAAGATGTAGATATGATGGTTCTTTATCTCTAAATATTTCAGAGTTTGTACTTCCTAAAAATAAGAATTTCTCATATATACACATATATATAGAGAGATACATATCAATATATTTATGTATCTATATCTATCCATCCATCTATACATATGTATATGTCTCCATGGTCCAGTCATCAAAATCAGGAAATGAATATTGGTGCAAAACTATTATCTAAATCTTTGTTTAGATTTCACCATTTCACAAATTGTCCCTATAATGTCCTTTATTCTAGAAGGAAACCCAAGGTCATCTACTGGACAAATTTATCATGCCTCTTCATTCAGTCTCCTGTTTTATGGCACTGATACTTTTAAAGGGCACAGGCCACTTATGTTTTAAAATGGTTTTTATTCTATGCTTCTACTCTACTGATAGAATGGGTTGTTATTATTATTATCACTACTACCAAATAGTGATTTTCTAATGATGTCATTCTTTCTACCTTTATTAGTTGACTTTCTGCTGTAAGGGAGTCCTTCTTTTCATTTATTTATGAATCATATGGACTCAGAGTCTTACTTTATTCTTTAGGTTATAATCACTTGTCATTATTTATTTGATGTTTGAATTGTCCCAGACTGGCCAAGTGGAGGCCCCTTTGGTCTGGTTCTTGTACTTTTGACATGCCTCCATCATGTTTTTGAACATTTTCTTACTTTTTGCCATAAGTTGTTCATCTGTGCTTCCCCTGCACCAGTGGAATCAGCCAGTGATTCCTTTGAGTGGAGAATATTATTTATAAAACAAGATCTCATCTTTGTGTATGCTCGTTGCTACTCAGCTCTGTTATCAACAGATCTGGGAAATTTTGTACACACACACACATACATACATGTCCACGTGCCTTTACACTTATTTCTGTATTTAACTATCTATACATATATTAAAAACTATGAGTTCACGCTAATGACTCCAATTTCCAACAGTATCTCATATTCATGTTCTTTCCCTCTTTGCATATTTGTATTTTTAAGATATTTATATTTTTAATTAATTTCTCTGTTTGACTGCACTGGGTCTTAGTTGCCACATGCAGGATTTTGATCTCTGTTGTGGCATGCAGGATCTTCACTGCAGCATGCAAACTCTCAGCTGTGGCCTGTGGGATCTAATTCCCTGACCTGGGATTAAACCTGGGCAGCCTGCATAGGGAGCCTGGAGTCTTAGCCACTGGGCCACCAGGGAAGTCCCCCTCCCTCTCTCCGTATTTGTAACTCCCTTCTCAGCAGTGGAAAGCCTGGCTCCTGTTATCAATAATCTACTCACTTATTTGTCCCATCCTAGAATGTGCGGAGAGTAGTTTCAAAATTGCTAACCCACCCTGAATTCTAACTAGTAAGCTTCCTTTCTGCAGAAGTGGTGGTTGTTATTGTTCAGTTGCTAAGATGTGCCCGACTCTTTGTGACCCCACGGGCGGCAGCTGCAGTCCACGGGGTCGCAAGGAGCTGGATACGACTCAGCAGCCGAACAACAGCAACCACCTCTGCAAAGACAGGAGCTTGCTAATTAGAATTCCATGTTTGCTTCAAATTCTTTTTTTTTTTTTTTATTGTCTGTGGGCATGTAATGCAAATACTGTGTCCAAAAGTTACTTAGTTCTCTCCATTCAGTGTAGTTATTTGTTTTAAATACAGCTCTTGTTTTATTTCTATTCTAATTTAGGTCTTTCCCTCCATCCTCGTTGATTTTCTTCTTTTTTGAGAATGTGAAACATTAATATGGATTACATAAAATACTGTACTCAGAGAAGGGCTTCCCGGTAGCTCAGATGGTAAAGAATCTGCCTGCAATGTAGGAGACCCAGGTTCCATTCCTGGGTGGGGAAGGTCCCCTGGAGAAAGAAATGGATATCCAGCCCAATATTCATGCCTGGAGAATCCCATGGGCAGAGGAACCTGGTGGGCTACAGTCCCTGGGTTTGCAAAGAGTCAGACATGACTGAGTGACTAACACACACACATACTCAGAAATGTTATCCTGCCATCTGCCATTCCCTCCATCCTTCCCACCGCATTCTAACCCAAGCCCTGTAGGTAACTGTTACAGACTGAACTGCAAAACTTCCAAGTCCTATGTTAAAGTCCTAACCCTCAGTACCTCAGATTGTGGCTGTATTCAGAGACAGAGCCTTTAAAGATGTAACTACGTTAAAATGAGGTCAGATGGATGGGCCCCTAATCCAGTAGGACTAGTGCCCTTCTCAAAGAGGAGATCAAAGCACAGACGTACCTCCGAGGGAAGGTGGCCACCTACAAGCCAAGGAGAGAGGCTTCAGAAGAATCCAGCCCTGCTGACACCTTGATCTTGGACTTCCATCCCCCAGATTGGTGAGGAAATCAATGTCAGTAGTTTGAGCCCCTCAGTTTGTGGTACTTTGTGATGACAGTCCTAGAAAGCTAGTACAGTAATCAGTGTTACTGGTCCCTGCTTTATCTTTCCTGTTCCTTTTTGTGCAGAGGAGCAGATGAGTGTATATTTTTTTAATTTTCACTTTCTTTTACACCAAATGCAATATACTATAGATACTCTTTTACTCTGTCACCCTCTACTATATGCTGGAGATCATTCCACACCGGTACATCAGTTGCTGAAGAAGAAGGCAAGTATACTTTACTAGAATAAATTCCACTTGGTCATGGTGTATCTTCCTTTGAATACATTGTGATATAAAGTTTTCTAATAATTTGTTTAGGATTTTCACCTCTGTGTTCATGAGGGATAAAGGGCTGTCATTTTTTTTCTTATAGTATCTTCATCAGGTATAGTTATGAGCATTATTTGTCCTATCACTTCTTGGCCTTTTGTCTAAGATCAAGTGTATCATTGTATTTGTCCTTTTATCAAATGAGTTAGGACATGCTCCCTCTTTCTCTGTTTCCTGTAAGAGTTTAAAATTGTGTAAAATTGGTATCATTTTTTCCTTAAATGTTGGGGAAAATTCATCAGTGAATTCTTCTGGACCTAAAGGTTTGTTTTTGTTTTTGCTTGGGGTGGGGAGAGACAGGGGAAGAGGCAGGAGGGAAGGAAGGTTTTAAGGTACAGATTTAATCTTTAATAGACACAACTGCTGAGATTTTTCTGCTTGCTTTTATGTCAATTTCAGTTGCTGTGTTTTTAAAGAAATTAGTTTATTTCATCGACGTTATCTGTGTTTTAATGTAAAAAGAGGTGGGGAGGAGCTGGGCTCACGGAGCGGAGGCAGTACCTCATGCAGATATTGGGGAGGGGGGCGGGTACAGCAGAGAGAGGAAGCAGGAGGTGCAAAGGCCCTGAGGCCTGCGTGTCCCTGGTAAATTGAAAACAAAAGTGCAGGCCAGTGGAGAGCAAGAGAGATGAAGAGTGATGGAGGTGAGGTCAGAAAGTTAATGGAGTCCAGACCACCTGTGAGCATCCAGGCCATCGCAGGGTCTTTGGCTTTTACTCTGAGTGACTGAGGGCTTTGAGTAGAATATAGCTGAGTTCTCACTTATGTTTCAAACAGTCAGAATGCCTAGTGGGAGCAGACTCCGGGGTAGACAGGGAAAGCCTCGATGGAAGGCTCTCGGTCCAGGGAGGTGACAGAGGAGGTGGTGGTAACTGGTTGTGTCTGCAATGACTTTAAAGGTAGATCCGATAGGATGGACTGACGGAGTGGGTGTCAGGTGTGGGAGAAGAGAGAGGTCAGGATGGACTCTGGACTTTAGCCCGGGCTGTAACCGTTTGCCCGGTGAGGGGACAGGTTTGGGGAGGACGTTCGGGGCGTGGTTTTGGAGAGCTTAAGAGTCAGGTGCCTGTTAGGGACCCCGTGAGGAGATCAAGCAGGTGTTTGGGTAGATGGAGTCAGAGTGCAGGGGATGGTGATATAAATTTGGGAGTCAGTGTCATGTAGCTTTGAAAGGACTTGTAAAGTTGATGTCACCAAATGGGTGAGTGTAAATTGAGAAGAGGTCCAAGACATGAACCCTGGGGTTGTTCTATGTCCAGACGTGGAGAGATGGGGAGTGACCAGAAAAAAGATTGCTGACTAGTGCAAAGGATTTAAAAAAAAACTTTGGCCCTGTGGCCTCCTGGAAGCCGTCTGAAGAATGGGGAGTGGTTGGCTGAACTGTAGGCTGCTGAGGGGTCTGGTACCATGCGGACCGAGTGTGACCATTTGGTTTAGCAGCATGGAGGGCAGTGGTGACCTTGTCAAGAGCGGCTGGCTGGAGCTGACTGAGCCAAAGCTGATGGAATGGCTTCTGGAGGGGGTGGGAGGCAGCAATTCAACTGAGTAAGAGTAGATCACTTCTTTCAAGAATCTGCATTCCTTGGAGAAATGGGGTGGTGCCCTGAGAGCGGTGTGGGGAAATCACAGCATGTTTTAATTATAACCCCCAATACAGGAGCTGTTTACTCCACGACTAGGATGTGTCATTCACATGGGACTGTGGGGACTCAGAGGTAAGGCGACACCATCTCTGCCCCCCATGCATTTTAGCAGCAGTGATGGACCTACAGAGATTTATACCCCAAGGCAGTAGGGAAGAAGCCCCAGGGGCTGGTGGAAGCCCTGTAGAGGGGCCTGACCCAGCTGAGCAGGCACGGAAGTCTTCCTGGAGGAAGTGGCACTGCTGAGTCTTGAAAGGGAGGCAAGGAGCCCCTACCTCCAGGAAGCCTTCCCTGATCTGCCTGGTCAGAGTTATCTTGCCTTTGTTTTTGCACAACATCCCACATCTTCGTCGCCTTGGAACTTGCTTCGTTCTGCTTGGTGCTGGTTATTTATCTGGATCCCATTTGTGTGTCCAGGACCTGCCGTATCCAGATGCTTAGTACTTTCGCCTGTTTTAGCTCAGCCAGGCCGCAGGGGCTCTGAGGTCTGGTTAGGACTCCCACTTTACAGATGAGCAAAGTGAGATACTGGAGCTGAAGTACCTTGTCCGAGGTCACCCTGCCAGGCCGTATCAGAGCTCTGATTTGAATTCGTTTTGGTCCCTATCTAGCAACCTTTGAACTTCACTTCAGAGGCCTTTATACATAGCAGGGGCTCAGGAAATGGTTTGTTTGTTTTTTTTTTTTGAGATGACACAAAAACGAAGTGAGGCTTTTTTTTCAGAGGCCAGAGGAGGAGACTGTCTCCTGGCCGCAGAGCTCGGAGGAGGTTTGCATCCCTGGTAACCCTTCACAGGACCTGCTGCGGGGAGCTGAGTGCTTTGTACCTGGTTGCCTGGGCCAAGAGGTGAGCCTTGAGGAAAACAAACAATCTAATTCCAGGGGGCCCTCTGTGGCCTCTCCCTATCCCTCCCCTCTCCCCTCTCCTCCATCCCCTCCTTCCTTTTCTTAAAAAAAAATTGTTTATTTTTATTTGTCTGCACTGGGTCTTTGCTGCAGCACGCGTGATCTCTGGTCTTTGCTGTGGTCTGTAAGACCTCTACTTGCGGCATGCGAACTCTTAGTTGTGGCATGTGGGATCTGGTTCCCTGACCAGGGGTTGAACCTGGGTCCCCTGCATTGGGAGCTTGGAGTCTTAGCCACTGGACCAGCGGGGAAGTTCCCTTCCTTCCTTCTTTCCTCTTTTTTTCCCCTTCTTTCTGCCTTTAAATCTCGCTCTCCCTTTTTTCTTTTTCTTTCTTTTCCTTGTATTAAAAATGACCGAGAAGATTTCCTTTCGCACACTTCTTTTTCTTAGCTGCGATCGCGCGGGGTGTTGGGTGCTGTGTTTGGTGAGGGAGCCGACCGCCTCCTCCTCCAGGCCAGCAGCCCTGCGCTGAGTCACTCCGGTCCGGCCCCGCATCCCGCCCCGCCCCCGTGGCGTGTTGGAGCCCCGCATCCTCGCCTCCACCTGCTGCCCCTCCCGTCGCGGCTCCCTTCATTAATCCCCGGGGGCCTCCTTGGAAGGAAGGCTGGCCACACACAGGCGAGTGAGCCCTGGTCTCTGCCCGCAGCTGCTCAGGACAGAGAGAAAATTCTTAAAGCCTGGGACGGGGTGGGGGTGGAAGCCCCCGGAGCAGGGCTACGCGGTCTGGAGGCAGGAGGATGGAGCCAGACCCTGAGAAGGGGGCGGTGAGAGGGACGGGCTTCCGGGGTGCAGCCTGTTATCTGGGCAGGAGCAGGGCCCGAGGCCCATGCCTCTGCCCAGGGAGAGGGAAGGGGCGCTTGGTTTGCAGGGAGGGGGTGGCCGGCTGGGGATGCGGCTTCAGTGGGCCTCAGTGTCCCCATCCGTCACCAACTGGGGCTCAGCCACTCATCTCGGGTGTCCATTCCGACCTGTCAGGATGGCGAGTCTGGGGCAGGCTGGGGGTTCCGTTTTCCTCTTGGAGGGATGCTGGGCCTCCTGACCCACAGGGACGTGGCAGAGTGGTGAGGCTCGCCTCTGGGTGGCCTGCGTGCCAAGGCAAGACCCCTGCCCCGACCGGGATCTCAGCAGGGCTCGGTGCGGGCCGTGTGGCCTGGACGGTGCCCCACCCCCAACCCATGCCCTTGTGCCTCCTGAGTCGGTTCTTGCTTCTTTAGGACCTGGTGGCCTCCCGGAAGGCAACACCTTACTCAGGTGAGGGCTGCCGGTCTGACCTCGAGCAGGGCATAAATGGCACCCAGGGGCGGATGCGGGGAGACGAGGAGCAGATGACGCGCGGGGAGGGAGGCCGGTGTGGAGCTGCCCCTTCCTTCCCCTGACGATGGAAGGCTCCCATCACGCCCGCCGTTTTCCTGTCACCCATTGTCATCTGAGGTGGCTGAGGTTTGTGAGCTTTTCTAAGCCGTTGTCAGGCTATGGGAGACACAGTCCTGTGGCTTCTTAACTGATCATTTCTCATGTGATGACTGACAGGTGGAAAGGGGACTTGGGGCCTCTGGGGCTGTGGCCACAGCCTGGGAGACACAGGGACAGGGGGGCACCCCCCAGGGCTTGGGGTCTCCCTCTGGGGGTGAGCCCCTCCCCAGCCTCAGATTCCCTCTGAGGTAGGTGGACCGCATCATCTCTTGGCTCCTCCCAGTTGAAAAGTTCTCTGATCTAAATCCATCCATCAAACACTATTTTGAGGGTTTCGAAGTGAAGCCTGGGTGTTTTACATCAACCTACACACCTACCCTGAATATTCATCGGAAGGACTGATGCTGAAGCTGAAACCCCAATCCTTTGGCCACTTGATGCAAAGAACTGACTCATTGGAAAAGACCCTGGTGCTGGGAAAGATTGAAGGCAGGAGGAGAAGGGGGCGGCAGAGGATGAGGTGGCGAGATAACATCACCAACTCAGTGGACGTGAATCTGAACAAACTCTGGGAGGTACTGGAGGACACAGGAGCCTGGCGTGCTGCGGTCCATGGGGTTGCAGAGTCTTACGTGACTTACAGACTGAACAACGACAACAGCACAGTTATGTCACTGCTCCCAGGGTTTGAAAGTCTCTTTTGACAAGCATCTCAGGTGAACACATTTCTGGACCAGAGGGGCTCTGTCTCATGAGCCTCTTTTTCTGAGGAGCTGACTACTCCCCTCTACATCCTGTAGGTTTGTTTGCTCCCAGTGGGAAGTTGCACAGTGATGAAGGTCTCTGTGTTACTCTGAAGGCCCTCACGTCTTCAGTGTGATGGGGGCAAGCTCAGTGAGAGACGGATTGAAAAAAAAACAGTGCCATCAGTAAATATCAGAGGATGGGGCAGGGGGAAGAGCTCAGAATAAGAATCCTAAGTACAGTTATGTAACAAATCAGGCATGCTATTATTCTCACGGAGCCATACTTCTGCTCCCCAAATTGACTGGTGGAGGTATTTCCAGTTCAGGTCCATTTGCCGTTCTGTTCAAGCTCATGCTGTTTCTGGCTATGGTGACTGACAGGCACAGCCCTCCAGCATCCCAGATGCTGGTTCACGGTTCCCAGCCCCCTCTGAGGTTTTGTTGGGTCGCATGACTAGCTCTGACCAATGGGCTGTGAGTAACAGTGACATGTGTGCCTTCCCGGTTGTGGCACGTAAGAGCCAAGGGGACATTTTGATATCACTCTTCTCCTGGGGGCCACCAGGAGTGGCTTGGAGAGGCAGGAGGGCCGCTGACGTGCAGGGAATCTGCCTTTCTTGTGTCAAACTGTCACCATTAGAGATGATTTTGTTTCTGCAGCACAGCCTGTCTGAGGCTGACTAATGTGAGGATGTAGAAATGAATGGTACCCACATCACCGGACTGGGAGTTCTAACTCTGAAGCTCCTGCCTGGGAGCACTGGGCTGGCTGTGGAACTTGGTTTCCCCTCCGGGAAACTAACTGATATCCAACTGGTGGGGAGGGACGTTGGAAGGGTAGATGTCAACAGTCCAGCCCAGGCTTGGCGCGTAGTAGGGGCCCAGACTGTGTCTGTTCTCGTCTGGAAGCCCATCCCCGTGTTTCCACTCCTTCGCAGCCTAACAGGAAGGCAGTCCTGTTACATCCACGTCATTCATGCCTGCGTTTGGTCAGAGCTGCAGATGCCTGTGTCTGGGCGTGGACCCAGCACTTCTCAGAAGTGTGAACCCTCCAATCAGCTCCCCCACAGCTGCACACACAGGCTGGAAGGTGACAGAGCCATCCGGAGTCAGTCCTGCCCAGGCTTCAGCTTTCTTAAGAGGGGTCCATGGGAGGTGGGGTGGAAGGGAGGGGGTGAAGAAAAGAATTTTCTTTCCCATCTGGCACGTGTAGGAGCTGGGCTGGTTTTGTTGGCTTGGATGATTCACTAGTGTGAGGGGTGGTGGGGGAGGCGAGGCCAGTGGGTCTTCTGTTTCACCCCAAATACTTTTCAGTAGAACTCCAGAGACCCAACTCCTATCCAACCCCATATCCCTAGCCCTGAGTGGTCGTCGGCTACACTGCAAAGTGGTTAATTCTCTGTTGTCTCTGACTTTTTGAAATTCTTTGTTTATTAAACCCCAAAATGAAAATGAAACCTGACCACACGCCAAGCTAACACCTCAAGCGGCTGAAGGATTTCAGAGGCACAGGCTCATGTTTTAGAGTCAGCCTTGTGGAGATGCTGGGTGTGAGTTTACTTGGGGGGAGGTGTGATCTGAGGGCTGATGGGAAGGCCCTTCTGTACCCTTAGAATTTCCCCCACTGACTTTCTGCTCTTCCCCAAGTTCTGCCTTTATAATAGGAGTCTGAAGTTCGTGCAAGTGCCAAGTGGGAACAAGAGGCCAGCAGAGGTGTATACTTGGGGGTCCAGGATGGAAGGAGGAACCCAGCATCCATCATCTCAGCTTCTGCTTTCTTCTCTGTGCCTCGATCCCGGCTTGGCACATGACGGGAGCGTGTACCGGCTTCCGAGGGCCACCGTGACAAAAGCTTCACAGGCTGGGGGACTTACAACAGCAGATGTTTACTGTCTCACCATTCCAGGGTGGGGAGGCAGAAGTTGGAAATCAAGGTGTCAGCAGGGCCATACCCCTGCTGAAGGCCTAGAGGACGATGCTTCCTTGCCGCTCTCATTTCAGATGGCTGCTGGACTGATCTTTGTCTCCATGGACATCCTGCCTTCTTCTCTGCGTTTCTCTCTGTGCATCTTCTCCTTTTCTTATAAGGACTCAAGTCATATTGGATTAAGGGTTCACCCTAATCCAGCGTAAGGTTGCCTTAACAAGTGATATCTATAAAGACTCTTCCCCAATAAGGTTACACACCCAGGTACAGGTGTTAGGATATCAACATATTTGGGGGTGGGTTGGACACAATTCAATCCATAACAGGGCACAGCCCATATTTACCAAGTGAATGATCAGACACCAGGGGAGCAGAGAGGGCTCTGGACAATGAGGGGCAGCTGGCTCTAGACAGGGGGGCTCTGCAACTAAGATGCTCAGATATGTCCAAACATCACATGGGCTCGGATGCCTGAGAAAGGCTGGCCTTCACCCAGTTCACCACTTTGAGGCCCGGGGTCCTTCCCTTCCGAGAGCCACTGGCGTCCTTTTCTAGGCCTTTCTATTCATTAAGTGACTATAGAGAGACCAGACCCCAAGCCGAGTTTTGATGAGATGGAGAAGTAAAAGATACAGTTCTGACTCCCAAGGAGCTCCCAGCCAAGCAGGGAAGATGGCTGGGATGGTAGTTTTGACACCGCAGGCTGTAGACGTAGGTCTCTAATTCGAAGCGGAATCGTGGGAAGATGTGGCAGAGCAGGGTTTTTTAAAAACTGTGGTTTAAAAATATTTTATTTTATCCAAGTCAGGCCCCCTTACCGTGATCTGAAGAATACTTGACCTCACAATCTCTGGGGAAAATCTGGGCGGTCTGACTAGGATCCGGATTTTCTCTGCTAATACCAGGGCGTGGGTACTGCTGACAGAAGCTCTTGCGCACGATGGCTCGGGGCTGGAAGCAAAAGCGTCTCAAACACTGGTTGTGAAGTTTCCAGGGGAGACTGTCCTCTGCAGGAGGAGCAAGAGCCACCCTGTAGCCTTCCCTGTTCCAGAAAGATCCGCAGTGAATACATAATTAGGCCCTCTGTAATTACCAGTTTGAATCTGCCTAGGACACTAGGGCTCCCACCCCCTAATTTACCTTATAAATTTATTCTGCTAAAAAAGTCGAAAATGTCAGTCTTCTGTGAAAGCTGCATAAATGAATTATCTCCCCGGATGACAGAAGGTGGGAAGGAGGGGGAAGCTTCGAGAGGACATTCTTTATTGTGTGTGTCTAAGAGTACCCCCCAACTTAGCACCAACCCGCGCAGAGCCCAGCCAGGCAGCGGACGCCGATGGGAAGGGGACAACCCCAGCTTCTCAGCATCCCTGGCAGGTGGGGAGAAGCGCTTTTAACACCTGCCCCTTTGGACTTCAGAGAATCCGGCATGCAGCACCAGGCAACAGAGGCCCCCAAACAGAAGGGAAAGAAGCGGGGAAAGGCAGCTTTTTAAAAAGGGTCCCACCAAACCTCTTCCCTCAGTGGCCCCTGCCCCTCGGATGGTACCCTGCCAGGACAGTGTTCACTGCATCTCAAAGCCAGGTGCATCCCTGCCCCCCACACCACAGAGCTCTTCAGAGTCCAGTCACTGCTCCCCTGATTCTTTTAAGAAAAATGTAAGGTAGATCTTCTATGCCATTTTAGAAGGTTTGAAATAATAAGTTCTTATAAAAGCGCTGCTGGTCACTCAGTAGTGTCCAAATCTTTGTGACCCCCATGGACTGTAGCCCACCAGGCTCCTCTGTCCATGGAATTCTCCAGGTAAGAATACTGGAGTGGGTTGCCATTCTTTTCTCCAGGGGATCTTCCCAACCCAGGGAATGAACCCAGCGTCCTGCATTGTAGGCTGATTCCTTACCTTCTGAGCTACTGGAAGTGAAGTGAAGTGAAGTGAAGTGAAGTGAAGTCGCTCAGTCATGTCCGACTCTTTGTGACACCATGGACTGTAGCCTATCAGGCTCCTCTGTCTGTGGGATTTTCTAGACTAGATTACTGGAGTGGGTTGCCATTTCCTTCTCCATCTGAGCTACTAGGGAGCCCTTTTTAAAGCCCTGCTAACCCCATCATCCTAACACAATAGTTGTTGTCATTTCTGTCTCTCTTTCCAGTCTTTTCTTCATAGGTGGTCAGTTTTTCTCCCCTCCTGCTCCCTAACACAAAGTATATAGGAGCCTCAACTTTAAGTTTTTAATTTCTTGTGGCTGATTATAAAAACGTAAATGTCGGCTATGGGGAATTTGGAGATTAACAGAAGAAAATGAACGGTGAGCCCCCATCTCCAAGATGATGCCTGCACATTTCTCAGTCGTAGTTTTGTGCGCTTGGCTTTTTCAAGGCCCCCATGCAGGTGTTTTTAGGTCTTATGCTGAGGTCTTGCTGCCTCGTTCATTCAAACCTACTGTGTCCATCACTGTCCAAGGAGAGAAGGTAGACCCTGCTGTCTGCTTTGAGGAGCTCAGAGCCCAGTGATTTGCTATAGCCTGCGTGGTGATAAAGACAAGGTCTCCAGAACATAGCAGGTGCTTCACCACACATAAATATGTTCAAGAATGAAGTCTAGGGAAAATTACTCTTTTCACTCCTGAAACAAAATACTCAAGTGTATACCACAGGTTGGGTTGAATGTGAATTTCCTCTTGACATCAGCATAAGGCTCCATGATAATAATATCTCTGATGTGCTACATTTCTACTATGGGCCTGGTCCCATGCTCCAGGCTTTCAGACAGATTATCTGATGTCCTTGCTGAGAGTCTTGGAGGACTGGGATAGGAGGACCTGGGACGCTGGGAAGGGAAGCAGCTTGCTTGAGGTCTCCCAGCAAACAGCAGGGGCGGTGGGGACCTGACCGCTGTGCCTCTTGGAGGTGTGGATCAAGAAGCTTGTGCATCTCGCAAAGTTGCTAGAAGAATAAACACAGGTCAGGGAAGGGACCAGGCTCTGCACTCTGTAACAATCTGCGCCAGGATTAGTGATTTGTCTGATCTAAACTTTAACCAGCAGACCCCCCGTCCACCCCTGTTCTCTTGTCTTGCGCGTCAAGCCCCTTTCCTCTGCTGAGTCCTTTATGATACTTGGCATCTCCAGACCTTCTTTATTTTTGCTCCTTCATCCCATTTCTAGATGATTTGGTTTCAGAGCCATGGTCATGTTTTCTGAATTTTGCTGTTTCCCCAGGGTGTGTGTGTGGGGGATTCCTCTATTAACCTCATCTTTGGTTCTTTTTATATCTCCTCTTTTTCCCTGGGTCTCGGTCCTGCCTGCACTCACTTTCCTTCGCTGACTTAATTCCATACCCAGCGGGGCCTCCAGGGGCCGCCTTGCAGGGTGGCTGGGAATCCAATCTGGCCGGAGGCTGGGGGCATGTTTGTACCAGACACCAACTCGGCAGTGATTCTTGCTTTGCCTCTTCGAGACTGGCCTTGACTTCCTGGGGATGAAGGGCCCTCTCTTCCCAGGATCAGATAAGATAAACTTCTTGAGTTTCTGACCTAGCAGGCCTTGAGGGTCTGGGAAGAACTCTGTACTCGGTGTTTAGGATCCCCGCCCCCTTCCCTGGATTACTCCCATGGCACTGGGGAGGCACGGCCATGAGAACCTTCGGTGGTCTGTGACGCGGCCCCTGTGGTCCTATCCTGTGTCTGCTTCACCACACAGTCCTTGGAGCAGGGGTGGAGGGCAAATTCAGGTCTGTCTGGACGAGGAACCATACGACCGTCTTGGTGCCCCGTACGTGCTTGGCGCGTGGCAAACCCCCCATCCACCCTATCCATGTGTGATGTTGATGTGTGAGTCACAGCGATGCTGTGGGCTGACTGCTGGGTGCTAGCGACCGGGCCTGTGCTCACCTCTGCTCAGGCAGTCAGCCCACAGGTGCCCTGGAGCCCCATCGGACCAGGGAAGTCACTGAGCTGAGAAGGAAGGTCCTCTCCTCTCTCTCTGGACCAACTGGCCAGTGGGTGCCTGGTACACAACCCGAGACCCCAGGTCTGCGCCCCCAGCTGCACGCAGAGGCAGGATCATGCAGGACGGAGGGAGAAACTCGAGTTGGAGGTGGCAAACAGCTCTCCTGGGCACCGACAAGAGTCTGGCCTTCTCTCCTGGCAGGCTGCGTTTAGGGGGCCGGTGACTCATCCAGAACCAGCCTCCATTTTTCGTGTGGAGGAAAGCCTTGATGGGCGCTGGAGGCTAATTGCACTGCGCTGGGAGTAATGCAGCTGCTGTAATCCCTGTCACCTCTAACGACGCAGTGGGAGCTTCCGGGGCATCACGCTGGGCGTTTGGGGGCTGTCTGCATTTTTGGTGAGTGTCACCGTCAGAGGTCGGGCAGGGCACCAGGGACAACCAGGGAAGCGGCCACGTCTTTAATTAAAGGAGGCCCTCTTGTGACCACTGCTCAGCCTAATAAGTTGTCTTCAGTCACAGAGAAAGTTGCTATTAGACCTGATAGGAAGCAGCAACTCAGAACAGCTTAGCTCTCAGGACGAGACCGTGTTTCCTAACAGTTTCCAGGAATGACATCGCCACCTGGCCTGGATATTCCGGCTTTCGGGGGCGGGGGGAGTCTTCCTGTGGCCCTCTCCTGGGAACCTGGGGACTGGCCTGCATTCACCCCTTACTTGGGAAGTGTAACCCTTAGAGATCGGAAGAAACCTGGGAATAAGACAATTCAATAAAGTCACAATAAAACATCCAAAGCCTTTCATACTTTTTCACTTTCTTTAACTCAATTTATTTTTCATTTTGTGGACAGAGATTTAGTCTGGGTATTAGTTTATGATTCTTTTTTTGCTGAAGGAATTACTCAACACACACACATATAAAAAGGAAATATTATTTTTATCATTTATTTTGTGCCATGTATACCATAGGAGAAAAAAAATGGAGCGAAATCACTTCAGTACCGCTGTGTTTTTCATTACAAAGTTATTACATATAGAAATTACTCCAAATTATCTGAAATGAATGGAAATTATGAGGTTTAAATTCCCCAGGTTACTGCAGGCACAGCTCTGGAAATTTATTTTGTCATCTTGCTGAACATAATTGCTACAACAAAATTTCTTCCATTTTACAACTGCAGCATAACTTATTTATACCGGTGTAGCTGTAATTTTACATCAATAAGTTGCATGGGAAGGAATACACAGGTGGTAATTGAAAACAATAATTTGTGCTGAAGTCCAGGTGGAACGGTTGGCTGAGGAAAAGACTTCAGTTACCGTCGGCAACGGCGTGTGTCACTGTGGCCTCCTCCCACCATGGTGTCGGACACCCGTCAAACCGTCCAAACGCCCTCCGGCTTGGCCCCTGTGGCCGTGGCGGGGAGAGCCAGGGCTGGTCTGCCTTTGCACCATGGCCCGTGCATCCTAGTCCTAAAACTGAGGCCACGGGACCCCGGGGGAAGTCAGGGAGGCCCCGGTACCCCCCCACCCCCCCAGCTCCTGCCTTTGTCTCCTCCTGCTGTCTGACGCTTCTGGGTTGGGGGCCTTTAGGTGTGTGCGTGCTAGGTTGCTTCAGGCATGTCCGACTCTTTTTGACCCTATGGACCATAGCCCGCCAGCTTCCTCTGTCCATGGGATTCTGGAATTCCATGGCAAGAGTACTGGAGTGGGTTGCCATTTCCTCCTCAGGGGGATCTTCCCCACCCAGGGATCGAACCCTCATCTCTTCCATCTCCTGCATTAGCAGGCAGGTTCTTTACCACTAGCGCCACTGGAGCTAATTAAGGTGTTTGATAGATATCAGTTGGAGTATGAGTTCTTGCCAGAAACAACGACAATTCGATTCCCCGAACACGACGCAGAGCGTTAAATCCACTAATGCTTTCTACATTACTGTGTTCCTACCCAGCTGGAATGTGTGGCCTGGGTACAATACCGAAACGGTCCCCAAACAGGCGTCCTCACTCCTCAGTTCTCTAATTGTTCCTGTTAAGCAGATACAAATAATGAAACTGCAGATGCCTGTGCTAAATCCTAGCAGCTGATGAATCTATGCTTTGGAATCTGGAGGTTCAAATTCAGATGTGGCAAAAAATCGACCATAAATCTGCCGTGTGTAGATGGTAGACCATCGGAGACAGGTCAGAGATCGGTGTCTTTGCTCCTGTGCAGGGTTCCATTTCAGGACACGTGGGAGGGAGAGAGAGAAAGATGGGCAGAGGGAGAAGCAGAGTGGCTTTGTCGCAAGTTCAAATGGGAAACGTTACTGCCACATCCATATTTTAAAAGCCATTCTTGTTTCAATGATTCCAAAGGCTTAGAATCACACTAAAATCATTTTTTTTAAAAAGGACCCAGTTTAAACTAATACCAGAATGCACAGTAATCCGGAATCTCAGTTTTCCCTGGGCAGCATTAATTACCTTTTGTTGTTGCGAATTGTCTGCCTTGTAAATCGAGCTTTGTAAATTGTGTGTCTTCAAGCAGAGGCAGTGTTTTAGAATGCACACAATTGAAGAACTTTGACAACTTCCACCTTCTGTAGACATATTATTCTATCTCCACTAATGCGCCTGCGGTTCAAACTTTGAGTTGCAGAGGCTTGTTTATTTGTCAGCTTGCAACCTGCACCCTCCTCTAGTGGGTGGAGGGAATGGCCCTTAAATGTTTTCTAGGATACAAGCTACCTTAGTTGAATTCACTCGAAAGTGTACATGGCTGTTTCTAAAACTACGAAACCGCAGATGAGGTCTCCCAGATCCTCCTGTCTTTTTCAGCTCTGGAAGGCAGAGCCGAAGAGAGGTGTTGGCCGGTTTTTAGTTTTATTTTTTGGTAAGCGCCCCCTTGCAGCATCCTCATTAGCAGTGCCTTTGCCTGACTCATGCCTCTCTCCTCTGTTCCTGCCTAAGCGAGTGCTTCCCCCTCACTTCCCTTTTTCACCACTTCCTTTGTAGAGCATCACAGCGCAGACAGGAGTGTTCAGAGCCTGCGTTCAGATTGGGGGGGGGGGGGGGGGGGAGCTCACAACTGACTCAGACGCGTCTACAACTCCAGCTTAGCATTTACTGAAACTTCCTCTTTCTCAAACTGCTTAAGGATACAAACTAATTAATCCTCACGGCCTCATAAAACCCTTGTTAAGAAGGTGATCATTATTGCCTCCTTCGCCGCCCCTCCCCATTTCCTATCAGCAGACACCTCACTGTAGCTCCAGTTCCGACGACAGCCTCTGACAGCCAGAGCTGGGTCTGAAAATACTCTTCTGAATCCCTGTTCTTTTCCCAAATGAACCATTTTAATTCTCTTTCTCTTCCTTGTCTGTGCTCTAAAGAGGGGGGACTGATGGTCACTAAACCATTGACTTCAAGCTGGTGTCTGGGGGGGCGGGTGTGTTTTGCATTTTCAGATATGCAATTTGGAGAGTTGATGACAAGACAGAAAGCAGAGGAGAGATCCTTTCTGTGCAACACACACACACACACACACACACACACACACTCGCCACAGCCACGCTGATCTCTGGACGTGGTGGGTGGGATCTGGTGAAGTCTGACCATCCTTGTGAACAGTATTCCCACCAAAACGACCAACTGGGTGATGCCAATCCCGACCAAATTTGAATTGATGACTCAACTAAAGAATTAAAATTAGCAAGGCAAGAAAATTCCAAATGAGGTGAGAAAGCTGTAGAAATAGTTCCAGATCCCCTAGTACTGAGCCATTCAATATCATTTCTGATGACAGGGACAGAGCTAGGAACATTCGATGTGGGTGTAAGTCTTTTTCATATACGGAGAGCTGGGTAAGTATTTTTTTTTAAGGAAAATAATACATGAATCAGGAACAGTGACTTTGGTTTAACCCCTCATAGGCTGCAGCTATGAAAACAGCAGGCAGGGAAGCCTCACAGATTTCCAAGAGCTTCCATCCTTCCGGAGTCAGAAATCTACCACTGAATCAAGCCCAGGTATTACTGCAGACATGAAGAAGGTGTGAATGATGTCATGCTTTAAGAAAAGCAATGCTGCTACATTCAGTGCATGGAAAGAATCAAACCAACACTTGTTGGAAGGCAAGTTTTGTGGTTCAGCCTCTGCTATAAGGTGACAATGCAAAAAAACCAAGACAAAACAAAACTCCAAATCTAGCAAAGCTTTCATTGAGAGCTATTGGGTCCTAGAAATTTGCTGTAATATTCAGAAATGACATAAAGTAATTCTAGAAGATATGCCAGGAAGCTTAAGATGCCTTTTTTGTCTTTTGGAATTGAAAGCTCCTAGAGATTCAGAAACAGTGAGGAAGGAGATAAGGACCATCTTGGGAGCCTGATTAATATGTACGTAAATATGATTTGCTTAGGACTTCCATTGCGGTTTCATAAAAAGTTTAAAACAAGTCAATCCACCGATCAGATGGATGCATTTTATTTATCCTCACCATCACAATCAATAGCATTTACAGATGCTGAGGAATAGAAATCACTAGACACAGTTTGCTTCTGAGTTTGCCCAACTGTGAATACGAAACAATTTGCCTTCTCTTTGCCGGGATTTTTTTTTGTTTGTTTGTTTTTAAGCACCAGAAATAAAGCCCAGGATAATTTGATAAGACAGGTTTTTGAGTTTTTATGTTGCTGCAAGTTATCTGACTACATTTTAGAGGGTGGAGCCTTGTGTAAAAAAAACAAATGAAACATCCATTTTCTTTCCGCAGAAATTTTGAGAATTCCCACTTTTACTGACACTACACATCTTGATTGGTTCCAGTTTTTTGGTAAAGACGTAATACAAAATATAACAGCTCAGAAGGCAAAGACAGCATTGCAGAATCTCGAATAGTGCTAAGAGTTAAGTACTGAGAACTGTTCAAAGAATTTTAAAAAAGCCTGGCTTGGGGGGAGGGTGTCCTGTGACAGTTTAATCTGCCCCCACTGCATGGCACACTGGGAACCAGAGCCCCACACAAGGTTAATAAAAATGCACTTTAATTTGACAAAAGGATTTATCAATCTCGAACTATTCCTCAATAAAGAAATTTAAAGAGACTGAAAAATATGAAGGATTATCTGCTGGAATGCACTGCGAAGCTAGAAATATTTGTGAGTTCAAAAAGCTTTCTGACACCTTCTTCTTTTTTTAAAAGATAGTGCAGAAAATGTGGCATTTCTTTCCATCTGATCCCTGTCTGCACAAAGACCCAGCTCTGGGCCCAGCACACAGTAGGTCTGCAGTAGGTTTTGGAGAACACAGCTGGAAGTATTGTGGTATTTAGCGCCATATTTGTACTCGCACTTTCCCCTTTTATATTTTCATATGTTAAGCACCTGCACCCCCCTCCCCTCCATTTTGGGGAAGGGAGTGATTTTATTCTAAACAAAGCCTTGGTAGATCAGAGTATGGTGTGTGTGTGTATGTGTGTGTATGTGTGTGATCAGAGTATGGGGGGTGTGTGTGTGTGTGCGCGCGCGCGCGCAGTAACCTCAGAAGGTTCTTGATCATCGGCCTGCCAGGGGTCCTGGGGAGAGTAACAGGGCCGGGGCTGGGGCCCGAGCTCCGCCACTCGCTCCGCCACTCGCTCCGCCTGCCTGTTGTCTGGGCATCAAGCGAGTGGGGAAACATTAGCGCGGGCCAGCTGCCGAAGCCGGGCGGGGTCGAGGGAGAGGTCAAGGTCGGCGGAGAGGCGGCTATTGATCCGGCTTGGAACGCGAGACAGGGAGCCCAGCAAGACTAAAGGGGGAGCTGTGAGACCAGACATTAACAGCTTTCAGCGCTAATGATGCCCGTGCCAGACGGGCAGAGGGAAAAAAAGGAGACTGGAGCGGCAGCTGGGATCGCTCGCTGCTTGCGCCCGGCCGCCTCTCCCGAGAAGAGGAGGAGGAAGGCGAAGGGGCCAGCGCGGGGCCGGGCAGGGGCAGGGCAGCCTCTCCCCGGCCGCCGCGAGGTGGAGCGCGCCGGCGGGCGGCGGCGTGTCCAGCCCTGCGCCGGCCCGCCCGCGCGTCCTTCTTCCCGCCGTCGGGGCAGCGCGGGGCCAATGAGGAAGTGCTCCCCGGGTCAGTCGCGGCCCGCGCCGCCCCTCGCCCGCTACTTCCTGCTGGGGGTGGGGCGGGGTGCCCCCTCCCCAGACGCCGCCGCCCGAGCGCGCGCGACTTGGCAGCTGCCGCTGCGCGCCCCCCTCCCCAACCTCCGACCCCGGATGCCTCGCTTAATCCACAGGGGGCGGGGGGCGCTTTCTTGAAGGGGGGCTACCCAGTTCCACCCCCACTGCCCGCAGACCCGAGTCCCCATCCTTGTAATCAACCCCGGGAGAGCGAGGGTCAGCGTGCTGGGATTTCGGGCGCCGGGGAGCAGGCGGCGTGGAACCGCCGGCGATTTGAGTCCAGACCTGCCTGCGTGCGCTCTGTGACCTTGGGCCACGCGCTCACCCTCTCTGGACTTCACACCGCCCAGTTCTCAGCAACAAAAAAAGCTCTCCCAAGTTTAAGAATGTGGGCGAGTTGGGATGGCCGGTGTATGGTATTCTTGAGAAGTTTATTAAAGGTGCGTGTCGGCATTTTTTTTTTTTTTCTTTTTACTTAGGCCACTTTCCTGGAAAGATTTTCGTGGTGGGGCTGGAGGAGAGGGAGGTGCTTCCAGAGTTTGGACCACGTGGAGGTGGGGTGTCGGTGGTGGGTGGTGGGCATGCAGTCCCGGGTGGGGAGGTCGTGCGGACTGGCTCTTCGCCCGCCCCCCTTCACCCCCCTCCGCCCAGTCTCTACCAGCTCTTCCCCCGACCCTGCAGCCCGGTCCACAAAACTGCCTGCTAGAACATATTATTATTTTTTAGGGGGGGTGGGTGGCTTGGGCAGGGAGCTCTTTCTGTCCTCGCTAATGGACGCTGCGCTCTGGTAAGTTGTTGGTGCCGTCGCCCCACCCAAGACCTTGGGGGTGAACAACGCCCCCACCTCCGCCCCCGCCGCGTACCCCTCCAGGGAAAAGGCCCCGAGGGAGGCGGCGCGCTCGGAGGCGTCACGGCCCAGCCTTGCGCTCCCAGGAGGCCGCCAGAGCCCGGCCTGGGGGCGGGGTGAGGTGGGTGCAGCTGGGCTCGCCCGCGAAGCCCAGCCCCGAGCCAGGCCCGACCCGCCCTGGCTGCCTCCCGGCCCAGACCCGAGAAACCCTGGGAAGGGCGAGGGGGCCGGCCGCGTGGCGCGTCCAGCCGGGAGGTCAAGTCGCGAAACGGATGAAGTTGGCCGCGGCCGGAGGAGGGACGGGGAGGTTGCGGGGGGCGGGGTGTGGATGTCCACGCGAACCGCTCCTGGCCTTGTCCCCGGGCCACGGACAAGCTCCCACACCTCCTCTCAGCCTCGCCGGCTGGAGATCAAACGGCTGACAAGGCAGCTGTGTCCTTCCTTTCCAGACTGACGGGCGATTTCAAGTCCTGCCCTAGGCGGAGGAGCCCTGGGGGTGGGGGGCGTTACTTCCAGGCTGCAGTAATTGTCAAGGAGTGGGAGGGGACTGGGGGACCCGAGGGGGTCACCCACGCGAGTGTGTCCAAAGATCCGGCCACACCTACTTCTGGGTCGGCAAGTATGAGACGCTCTCCCACGTGGAGCACCCCTTCCCCTCACCCCCATGCTTCCGAGAAACCTCGGCATTAGGGGTGGGCTCCGTGTTTGACCCCCAGACTGAATGGGTCACCGCTAGTGACCCCCAGGGAGCGCAAAGATTTCGGGTGGACATGCCTTCGGGAATGGGACTCCAACAAGGTCTCACGTTTCCCCGCCCCCCAGTGTGCCCCGAATTCTCTCCTCTTAGTATCTTTTATTTTGTCCCCGTGGCTCTCCCACAGTTTGAAATACCAGGATTTATATGGAGACACTTTTTGGAAGTTTAACCCCGACCCCTCAATAAAATCAAAGTGAAAACAACCAAGCTACTTTCCAAGGAAGACCGAGCAATTGACCATGTGCCCCCAGTTCCCGTGTCGACCCCAACACTCTTTCATAGCCGCCGCCCCCCCCCCCCACAAGAGCTTTCGAATGAGTGGGTGGGGACTTGTGTTGCTTCAACTTACTTCCACGCACACCGCACTCCGCCCCCCTTCTCTGGGGGTCCAGCTCCCTAGAGGGGAGGAGGGATGGAGAGGATTTTCTTTTATTTAAAAATATCTTGCCCACGGCCCTCCCTCCCTCCCCCCATTTTGCGCTGCCAGTGCACGGGGAGGAGAGGAGCGCACACACACAAAAAAACGCTGCACGTGTGGCCGGCCTGAACTGCGGGTGTGCGCACGGGCGAGTGTGTGTGTGTGTGCGCGCGCGCGCGCGAGTGTGCCTCTGTGTGTGTGCTTTCTTGTTCTCTTACAGGGTACAATGTTAAAAAGCCACCGCTAGTCGCCCCCAGTGCTCCGACTCTCTGGGTCTTTTTGTCTCTAGTGCAGATTAAACGTCACGTCCGCACTTGAACTTGAATTTTATCCCATTGTACAGAGGCAGCCCCAGCCATAGAGAGACCGAGAGCTCCCAGAGAACCCGGACTCCGCCATCTTCACGTTGCAATCTATAGCTCCCAGTCCGCGCCCGCACCGACCCAGGCGCACTGGGCGAGCCGCCCCGCAGCCCAGCTCCCCCCGGGCCAGCGGCTCCAGGGGAGCGCTGGGGAGCGCTCGCGGGGACCCGGCAGCCTCTCCGGCCGGCGCCAGCCTGCCAGGTGGACTGGGAAGGAGCCGCTCCTGGAGTCCCCCCAGAGCCTCGGAAGGGTCAGTCTCCGAGAAAAAAACAGGCAGCCCGCAGAAAACCCAGAAACCACCGAACCGGGGCAGTTTTTACATTGCTTTGGGTTTTTTGAGGGGGCGGGGTGAGGGGGTACGAGACAAGTCCTCAAGTTTTCTTGGCTGTTTTTTTTTTCTTTTCTTTTTCTTCTTTTATTTTTTATTTGTTTGCATTTTCCCCCCTTCCCCCTCCCCCCCTCCTGGTAGAAGTGCGCTTTCCACCTACCAGACCCTGAAAGAAAGTGTCAGGAGCCGGTGCAAAATCCGATTTAAGTTCAAGGAGACATTTGGAAGTCCAGGAGGCCAAGCAGTTTGAAGAAGTGTATGCAATTTTTTTTTCCTTGAAAAGAATATATTTTTGAAGAAGCCAGCCAGTCCGCGGCAAGCAGCAGCAGATTTTTTTTTTTTTTTGCCTTTCTCCTATTTTAGATCGAGAGGTTTTGCTTTTTCTTTTTCCTTCTCTTTTTCTTTTTGCAAACAAAAGAAAAAACAGCATAGAAGAAAGCGCAAAATAAAGAAGAAGAAGAGGAGGAAGAGAGGGCAAGAGAGGAAGGAAAAAAAAAAAAACAACCAAAACACCAACCCGGGCAGAGGAGGAGGCGCGGCGGCGGCAGCGGCGCGGCGGCAGCGGCGGCGGCTCGGACCCCCTCCCCCGGCTCCCCCCATCGGTCCAGCTCTCCGGGCGATGTCAGAATAGATGCCGGGGCAATGTCCCGCCGCAAACAGGGCAACCCGCAGCACTTGTCCCAGAGGGAGATCATCACCCGTAAGTGTCTGCGGCGTGCGCGCGAGGGGCCGGAGCGTGGGGCTCCGGGCGCCCAGGGCTGGGGACACCGAGCCGGGTGCAGCCGGGCCGGGTGCCCGGGCGGCCCGCGGGCTCGCACCGGGGCAACGGCGTCGGCCCAGAGCCTGGTTGCGGGGGGCGGCAGGAGGGCCTTAGGAAAGTTTCTTTGCAGCCCGGGGAGTCCGGGCGCTGCGCAGTCCGATGCGCCCGGGGCTCGGGGGCCTGCGGAGCGGGCTCCGGGGCCGGGGAGGGGGCGCGCAGGCTGGAGGAGGTGTGTGTGTGTGCGCGCGGAGCCCGGCTGGACGCTCGCCCCTCCGAGCGGCGTGTGTGGCGGCGGCGGCGCTGGTGGCGGGGTTTGGAGAGGCGGGGGGAGGGGGCTGGGGGAGCGGAGGGGGAGGGGGGAGCCGGGAAGTGGGGAAAAGTTGGCGAGCGCGTGGGTCCGCGCTGACGGCGCGGGCGGAGGGGAGCGGGGTGCGCTCGGGCCTGGGGGAGACGCGGGGCGAGGGGCGGCCGCCGGCTCCGAGTCCCCCCAGTCGCGGCACCCGGCCGGGCCGGGCGCCGGCCACGCCGGTCCTCAGATTCCGCTGCCGCCTTTCTCTCCCCTCCTCGTGCTATTTGCAAAAGAATCCAGCTGCGCGGCTGTTTGCCGGGCTCCTGCACCCCCACCCCCATTTCCCCACCTCCGTCTGTCTCCTGGGATGTTCTTGTCTTCTTTCCCCCCACTCCAAAAAAAAAAAAAGGTGGGGGACATCGGGGGCTGGTGAAAAATCCTCGCCACGCTGGGGGGGTGGTGGGGGGAAAGGGTTGTCAGCTCGGAGTGGGAAGAGAGGAACGTGCTTGTAAAATAGTGGGGAAAAAAAGAAAGAAAAGAGGAAAAAAAGGGAAAGAGACCTATCCATCTCTTACCCATCTGCCTATCTCAGATCTTTCATCTTCCCCTATCTAAATAAACAAGGCAGGGTCGCAGTGGAAATCCACCGGCTGAAATCGTGTGGATTTCAAGCAAGTGGCGGGGAAGGCAAAGTCAGGCAACGGGGCAGAGACGCAGCCGCTTCCAGCGCCCGGGTCGGGTTTATTTAGCGAAGGGAAGAAGCCTGCGGGAGCGGGCCAGGTACCGGGTTGGCAGGGGAGCTCGCCCGGGTGCCTCCACACTTGCACCGGGAAGGTCGGCTCGCCGCGCTCCCTGCCAGCCGCAGCCCGCGGGGCTGCTGCTCCGCCGTGCGCAAATCTTTCCCCGCGGTCCTTTCTCTTGCGGTGCCGGAGTCGCCGTTGCTTTTTTTTTTTTTAATTTTTCTTTTAAATTGCAATAGAAATAAAACATCCTCTGGGTGCCATCGAAACCGCGGGCAGGTTGTGTTCCTTGCCATCCTCCGATCACCTTGTCAGGCTGGGGCCCGCTGCCGGCGCCGAGCTGGAGAGGGCTGTGCGCCCATCCGCCGCCGAGGACTGGCTGCGCGGCGGCCGAGAGCCGAATATTTATGTTATATTTTAACAAATTTAAATAAATAAATAAATATATAAAGGGGTTCTCCCCTCCCCTGAAAACCCAGCATAGGAGCCATCTGCTCGGAGCCTTCGCTGCTGCCATCTCTTCTTTGTTACAGCTGATACATTAGTAAGAATTTGTGGATTTATGATTATTTTTGGGGAGGGGAATAGATATGAAAGTGGGCTTGCCTTGGGAGAGGGACGCCTTTCTGGAGGGAGGGAAGAGGGCTTCTCTGATATTTTTCATTATTGTAACACCAAAGAAGACTTGCTGGTTGCATTTAAAACAAAATGTTTTGCAACCAGATTTGAGCCTGGTTTGATCAAGGTCCTTTTCGCCCGTTGACATTTAGCCCTTTATCGAGCCTTTAGCAATCTCTTATTCTACACCCCCACTCCCCACTTTAGATGGTGGAGCGGCTGTTAGAATGTCTGTAGTTGCAGACACCTAATTTCTCCAGGAGGCAATTTGCCCCACAGAGGCTCTGTATAATTGCAAGGGTTGCTTTTGAGGAGGGGGAAGTTGGGGGGGGTGCTCCGGGAGGGGGGAGTTATGAGGGGGGCATTGCCAAGCTGGCAGCAGCGAAGGAGCCAGGAGTGTTTGCATTTGTGTGTAAAGGGGGAAAGAAGCAGGTAGGTTCGCTTTGCTTTTGCCCTCTCCCCGTCTGGCATTCCTGGGACCTCGGGAAGAAGCCCTGGCCGCGAGCACGGGTGGCGGCTGGGCGGCGTGGGGGGCCAGGGGTGCCTGGTGCGACATCCTTCCCTCCTTCGTGGCTGTCTCAGCCTTGCTCAGAGCAGAGCTGGGGATAGCCTGGCTGACACTGGGACAGGGGCTGGGAAGGAGAGATGGGGAGAAGGAGACCAGGGGATGGGGGGGCCAAGGATATCCTGCCTGCTCTTCAGGGGCCCATGGAGCCCAGGGCATGTGCAGAGGTTTAAGAAGGGAGAGTGGTCCAACCAGTTCTCAGACAAGGCTATTTATTATCCCCAAAGCAGCTGGCTTTTCTGTCTGTCCTGTGTCACCCTGGAGGTGGGACTGCAGGCAGGGGGAAAGGCAAGAATGGGATGCAGTTTAGGCTTAGGGCCTGTACAAATGTGTCTCTCCTCAACGATGCAGGAGTCGTGGGTCTCAGGTGCTCTGGAGCCCTGGCCAGCCAAGTGGGTGCTGTCACAGCCCTGATCGGGGACCCATGTTTTAGCTTTTAAATGTGAAAGAAACTACCTAAAGCATGGTACGTCTTCAGTTGGGTGGCAGCCCGCTGGCTTCAGGTTCTTTTGAGATGATGCAACTTGGGATAACTGATGGTCTGAGACATAGAAGAGCACACAAACCGCATCGATAATCTTGGGGGTGGGGGTGGGGGGCTGGCAAGGCGGAGAAGGACTCCATAATGAGCTGGTTAAATTTACAGACAGGGCCAGGGAGAAGAGGAGTGCGGGAGGAGAGTGTGGGAGACAGCTGGGGATGAAGACCTAGGCTTCTGGTTTGTTTCAGAATGTTTGACCCAGATGGATGTGGCTTTCAAAGCCGGAGGACAGACACAGCTATTAATAAAAACAAATGCAAAACAGCCCAGTGACAATAGTGAAGAGGGGAGGATGAGGGACAGTGGACTGACCAGGCAGAGAGGGAAGGGCTGTGAGCCGGCTGTGCCAGGCAGGGTGAATGGACAGGCAAAGGAACCCCAGCCTGAGACTTCCCGGAGGAAATAGCAAGCCCGGGGTAGATAACTCAACTCCAGTGCAGGTGATTTTATTTTTCAACAACCCCCCCAACAGGTTTCCTTGGAAGATTAGTAATTTTCCGTACGAATTCACGATTTTGCAAAACAACTAGAGAGACCCAAGATTTGATGCAGAAGTTAGGCTCACCGTGTTAATTCCATGGTTGCCTTTTAAATTAGGTTTTGTTGTAGCTGTATGTTTTGAAGGCCGCTGTGCTTACAATTATCTTAACTCCCCAGGGTAGAGTGTATCTCCAGGTGTCCACGTATCTTTCAAAATTGGGCCTCTGATAAATTTCATCAGATCTGGGCCCCTCTGTTTTTTTGATAATTCTGGGAGGGGGGAGTGAAGTTTGTCCCCCTTCTGCACAGAAGGGAACCCCATATCATTAGAAGTGTGACATAAGTCAGCTGCTCTGATTCTAAGGGAGAGTAAAACTGTGTTCATCCAAGGTGTTATGCCAGGCTGATTTTATTCATTTGTAATTCACACCTGAGAGAAGACAGCCGTGAGCATATTTTAACAACCCCTAGTATTTTTAAAGGGTAGTCTTTCTCCCCCTGAAAATTGTGTACAGTGGCATATTTCTTTCTTTCTTTTTTTTTTGAGGGTGGGAGGTGGGGGGGGGAGTGCCCTCTGTCTGTTCTTTGGCCTTGGCGATTTTTGTCTGGCCTTCAAAATATGTCGTAACAGAAAAGCGAGTCATTTCTGAAACGCCGGAGTGAAGACAGTTGCTTTGGGGAAGCCGGCCTTAGGAACGTGGAGGGAGGCTGAGGTCAGATTGGTTGGGATGCTTTGATGGGCACTGTGCAGGGCTAACTGGGTCTTAGGGTTCCAAAGGGCAGGCCAGCTGTGGGTGCACTGGGCAGTAATCAGCCTTCTGTCTCAGGGGAACTGGAAGCAGGCAGAGCAGTTGGGTTCCCACATACAGTTCCCCGCTGCAGAACACACCAGCTTCTAGCTCCTTATCAGAATCGAGCTCTTGGCACTTGCCTTTGGGCTCAGAACACGGCTTGCCCTCACCTTCCCTTTTTCCTTTTCATCTCCTTTCTCCGATCGCTTTGCATTCTCTGTTGCTTGTTGTGATAAAAGACTTTCCAAAATAAACTTTCAGTTGAATTGGCTTTTGGTGGATGGCAGGGCTGCAACGCCCAGCGGTGCCTGGCACCACTTGGCAGCTAGGGGGAGCTCGGTGCCCGTGTCATGCGTGGAGCTGGCGCCGCGAGGGGCCGGGACCGGGCTTCCATCAGCCGCGAGAGCCGTTTACGTTGCTGCAAAATGTCTTAAGTGTGAAGTTGTAATATTGATTTTCCTGCAGAGAGTCGAGCAGGACAAAATGAGAATATAAGTTTGAGAAATCTATTTTCAAGCTATCGGCATTGATTTACAAGCCTTCGCTAGGCAGATGGGGGGACAGTTTTTCTTTTTAATTTTTTTTTTTTTAAAACAATTGCAATGCTTAGTTTTGCACGAGTGTGTTTTCCTCTGGTTCGTCTGTGGTCTTGACTTTCTGAATTCCATTGGATCGCCGAGGCACACGGGATGGAGTGTGTGTGGGGGGGTCTGGGAAACGTGAACCTCGTTTTGTCCGTTTCTGTGTTGTATGTCACAGACCCTGGGATCTGCCGCTGCCGTGGGGAGTCATGTGTCTAAAACAGCTTGATGAATGGAAATCCTTTCAGCTCAGATTTTATAACACTCGGATTCTCAATTCCATTTATTAGGTAATGTTCCCACTGTACTAAGGGGAAAAGCATCAGTCCCCAAAGAGATAAAATGCCAATTCAAATAACATGTAAAACTTTGTTTGAGAGGAGTATGTGCTTGCGAGACCCAGCTTTGCTAATGCCTTTCACCCCGAACGGTGCCCTTAATGGACGGCCTTTAATGAGACGATTTCTCCCCTAACCGTGTAATTTTGTGCTGGGGAATATGTGTGCTTTTGATCACAGGATTTCTGGGTCTATAATGTCTTCTTCTCCAAGTTCAAGAAATCTGCAGACAGCACAGTTAACCCTGAGTCTCCTGTGTTGAGTTCAGTCCATGGGCAGAAGAGGTTACGTGGAGACAGGAGAGGAGTGCTTTATTCTAACCTGAAAGAGAAATAAATTAGGTCAGACAAAAGCCTAGCGCTGTCATCAGCCGGGGAAAGAGCCTTCACTCTGCAGTACAGAGGGCCAGCAATTTATCTGATGATTTCTCTACTTCATTTAATGTTTGAGTCAAGCCTGTTGTAAGCACAGTGCGGCAGTGAGCTCATTTGACAACTCAGAGATAAAACGCCACTGTTGTCTTGAACCCTTGGGCTGGGGCCGTGGCCTCTGGCCTGTAGAAAACCGTTTAAAAAAAAAGTCATTTCAGAAATCCCCAATCCTTTGCCTTGGAACTTGGGGGAGTTTCACAAGCTGTAACTAAATACAGACTACAGGTTCGACAGCGTGTGAAGAAAATAATTATACGAGCGAGGGTCAGGATGGAGTTCCTGACCTTTGGGGACCATCTCCTGCGTCTCCTGTGGCTTAAGGAAGGACCCTCTGGCTGTCTGGTTAGGTCCTACCTTTAGCTAAAACTCTCCAAGGACTTTGGACTGGGTTTGATGCTGTTGTCACATTTGGGAGAATGATGGAAAATAAATGCTCTTTGGGGACTGTGGCCACCGTCAAGTTGTTGATGCTGCCCGAGCATCCTTCTCTGAAGGTAGTGTTAGCTTTGGGCCTACTGGCATTTTTTTTTTTTTAAAGGGAGAGGGCACGGCAGAACACCAGGGATGGATGTCTGTGTCACCCGGGTGCTCTGAGTGTGGCTTTGTCACTTTCCAGCTCTCCGTTTAATCCCACGATGGGGCCTGGGGGCCCATGTGTTCTGTCCCCCACCCCCTGTTCCTCATCCCACAACCCTTCCTTCCCAGACAGCCAAACGTCAGTGAGATCTACCCGCGCTGTCGTCCCCTCCCCAAGAAAAGCTGTTTGCTGACCGGCACCCTTGAGCAGTGGTTTTCCCCAGGCATGTATAAAAAGTGCCGAGAGCAGGCTATTTGGAGAGACATGAAAGCAGAGGGACACACTTTGAGCGTCTTCCGCACGAGCCGGTGAGGGGAGCGAGGGGAGAAGCATCGTTTTTTTACTGGCAGAAGTGACACCAGATCGCGGTTTGATTAATGGTGCTACATTCAGGGGGACTCTCGTCCGGCATTTTGACATATGCAAGTCTTTTGTGTAGTTGCTGAAATTCAAGAAATTCATTCTTTATTTCTTTTTTTCCGAGGCAGCTGATAATCTGCTTGGGTGTTGAATTAGCCAGCCCGAGCTCTGCTACGATAATGAAATCCCAGACCACACCGAATTAGGTAACTTCAAAGTAAAAAAAAAAAAAAAAAAATCCTCTGTTTTACACAACTTTTTTATGACCCCCTTCGACTGAACTGCTGAAATGCAAATACACTTGAGAATGTTCTAACGAGTTCTATACTAAAACAGCAAGCAAAAATGACTCAGTTAAGTGGAGAGCCAGCATTATTGTGATGAACGCGAGCCTCAGAAATGGATGCACCGCTGAGAATTAAAAAGCGGGGGGGGGGGGTCAAGTTTAAATTTCTACCTTGGAAACGAGATGCTGGAAGCAGTTTCCACTCTTGCTGTTTTGCTGTGAGCCTCAGAGCCTCGCCTCCAGTTAAAGGCTCTCAGTTCAGCATCCTGTGTGGACTGTCCCTTTCTTCTGTTTAGCACCTTTGAAAAGGCGCAGCATTAAATAAAACAAATCTCTTCATTGGGCCTCGAAGAATGCTTTTATATGTTTTATTACGAGCTCTGTCGTGTCTGAAAGTTGAAGGTGTTTGCAGGTTTGTTGAATCTTCTGAATGTGTTTAGAAGGATTTCTATAGCAAAGCATTTTTCTTTAAAGATCTATCTGATTTCTCAAAACGTAGGTCACTGCATGCTTTGGTATCATGGGCTTGACTTTCTTCCCAGTCACCTGTTAGTAGTGGAGGGCTCTGTGAATACACCTGAGTGGTGTTTCCTTGTTCGTGGGGTCTTTTTCCTGCTTTTGGATGTGTGAGACCCGGCCTCTGGAGCTCAGTTTTGGGGGATCTGGAGAGGCAGGTACACTGGGGGAGGTGGGAAGTTTGGACTAAGTCTGTCGAGCAAGTTAGGGGAGTTTTCAGGGAGCCGATTTTAACATGCTTAAGTACCCTGAAACCAGGCTGGGGGCATAGAGGACAGTGTGTGTATGTGGGAGGGGGGTGCTCCTCTTACCCTCAGAACCTCCCCCTTCCTGAAGAGTGCTGGCTGGGTTCTTCCTGCACCCCAAACATCTCGGATCAGGAGTCCCCACTTCTCTGAAATGCAGGTCAAGCCTGGGCCTTCTGGCGATAGGCCCGGTCAGCCAGACCCCGGGTCGTTTTCACGGACAGGGACATCCACATTACAGATAAGGTTGTGCCCCAGCCTCCTTCTTTCTGTCCAGATGTCAGAAATACGGAAGATTTCACTTTGAGGCAGGTGCTGCGTTTGGCACGGAGCAGGCAGGGCCTGGTGGGGTTGGTGGCGGGCCCCGCCCGGCCTGTACCCTTCCCTCCAGTGTGAATGTGGCGCGGGGCCTGGGCCCCCAGTGATGTGACACCTGGAGTGGGCTGGAGTCTTCCTCCTGCGCTCCTCCCGGGAGGACGGGTGGTCCAGGAAGAGAGAGCCCAGACCTGTGGGATCTGCCTGGGACCAGCTCGGCTGCCCCCTCCCCGGGTCCAGCAGCAGCCCCAAGCCTTTCTTGGAGGCCAGACGGGGCTGGGTCCTAACCCTTCCTGGCCCTTTGAGGACGTTCGAAACACGTGCCTGGCTGGGATGAGGCTCATCTCCGACTCCTCTGCCGGCCCCGCGTGATTCCCTCCGAGCGGAGAACTTCATAAACCTCTTGTCGAGCCTTTAGGCGTCCTCTAGTCATAGATTATTTTCTCTGCCAGGAATTGATTCCTTCTCTCTCCTGTCTCCACTGCCCACGCCTCCCCCGCTTCCCCAGCCCCCTTTCCGCAACGGTTGTCATTTTCTCTTGGATCCAATAAATTAAACATTGATGGCAGCTCAGAAAGTGTGCTCCGTCGAGGGGTGCATTTTGGTGGCGCTTAGGGGTCTCGGCCCCTCTCTGGATGTTCACGGGGAGGAGAGTGACAAATCCTTTCGCAGACTGTTGGTTTGGAGTTGGCTGGCGGAGGCTGTCTTCGTAGGAAGCAGGTGTAACGTGTCTTCCCGTCGGATGCGGCGCTCCGGCGCGTGGATGCTCAGCGTCTCTTGTAAACACGCGTACAAATAGGATGGCGGCGGTGACGTTGGTGGCACAGGATTTTGAGAGCCTGGCATCCCTCCCCCACCGCCTTCCCCTACCCACCCCACCCCCATCACCGAAACAGTACTTCTCCGTGGGTTTCTCCTGGTCTGTGGCTTAGCCATTAAGGACAGAGATTTGGATTTGAATCGACGCAGGGTTAAGGGGACGCCGGCCTGTGTGCTGTGTGTGCTCTGGGGACAGCAGGAGGCCGGCCCCTTGGTTGGAATTCCCCGAAGGGCAGGTGCCGGGGTGATTAGAGGAGACCCCAGGGCGGGCAGGGCCCTTGGAGCCCTGGCTCCAAGGAGCGTGTGAGGGGGGTGGGGGTCCCTGGCCAGGTAAGGCCCGCTAAGCCTCTGCAGCTGCTGGAGGGGGGGGCCTGTGGGCCGCTTGGCCCGGTCGGTGTTAATGATGTCTTTCCATTTCTGTCTTCTGCCCAAATTCCTTCCCTGCCAGCCCCGAGGCATGGGGGAACTGGTCTGAGGATCAAGTGTTTCCCCGTCCACTTAACAGGAATGTCCATTAGTATCTGTGAACCCTGATTTCATTGCTTCTAAGTGCATTTATGAGCCGGGAGGAGGCCTCGCCTTGTAAATGAAATGTGGTTTTGTTGTAAAAGAAAATGACAACAAACGTGTAGCTGTGTGTGTGTAAATATATATTTGTCCATGTGCTTTAGGATGTCACGTTTCAGAACCCACCCCAGCCAGTACCTGCTGTTGGAACAAGTCATCAGCTGCCCTCAGTCATCTTTCCTCCTGTTGAGTCAAACGTCTCAGCCATGCGTCGACTTTATTCGGCTCATGACAGTGAGGGCAGCAGGGTTTTCCAGAGCTGCTGACTCTTGGGGGAGCTTTGCATGAAAGCGGAAATCCTCTCACCTGGTAGATGAGGAAAGGACCTCATCTTTGCCTTCTTTATTTTTTTAAAGGCTGGAGTTTGCAGGACAAGGCAGCCAGAGGGGCTGGTTTGTAGGGTCTGGGAGTTTGAAAGGCTGTTTTGTGTATATGTGACTTCTCTTTCCTGGTGCTTTCTCATCCCTGGGTGGCAGTTTGGGCGACTCTGCCTGTCACAGTGGGGGCCCGGTCCTCTGAGCCTGTGTGGGCAGTGGATCTCCATTCCGCCCCCACAGGACTGAGGAAGGAAGGTTTTGGGGGGGGGTAGGCCCATCTCACTGTGCCCTTCTCTGAGCCCGGGCAAGTGGTTCTTTCTCCTTTTATTTCTTCTGTGAGCGATCGGCTTCTAAGAAGGGACACAGGCGCACACGCACACACATGCACCCCCACGCCCAGCTCGGTATCCGCCTGCCAGAGGAAATGAAACCACAGCCCGCCTTTGGGGGGTGTCTCCGAAGGCCTCAAGCATGAGATTCAGCAAGCTGTCTGGGTCCACCCGCTCTGACCTAAAAGTTTGACAGTTTGGGGGTTCGGGGTGACGTTGCTACCTTCCTGGGAAGTGCCTCCCGCAGCAGCCAGAGCCCAGGGCTCCATGCCCCGGGGGAGTGGGATGGGGTGGGCAGAGGAAACCCCAATCCTTGAAGTTGGGCGAACACCCCCTGTCATCTTCAGGAGTTTTACTTTCAGCACCACACGTGGGAGGGGAAGGAGATGTTTTTGTTTCTTTTCCTCCTGGGTGCCTTTGGAGGAGGCACAGGGCTGGATCCTGGGTCTGGGGACCCGAGTTCAGAGCTGTCTTTGGGCTGGGACTCCAGCGGGGCCTGGCTGCCCAGACTGGCTGGCTGCAAGAGGGCTGGAGGTAGAACTCAGACCTGCAGCCCAGTCAACGGCCTCGGATACTTTCAAACTCAATTACTGGGGCTCACGAGGGCTTGCAGCAGGAAGAAAGTGAAAAGGCAAAGACTGCCAAATAAAGGAAGGAATACCAGATGTTACCAAAACAAAACAAAACAAAAAAAAAAAGAGGAAAAGGAAAAAGTGCTGGTACAGAGTCCCTTAGCAAAAGATGGAGAGGAGAAGCGTGAATACCTGTGAACAGGCCTGCGTGACCTTTGCTCAATTTTAAATCAGCCTGTTTCTTTTGCAAGAGAAGAGAAGTTTGAGATTATGTAGCTTAAAATCCCCAGCAGAGAGGAACTATTCAGGCTTCTCAAAATTCCCACCGGGGAGAATGGACTGACGGACTCGGCTGAAAAAGTTTAATGAAAAGCAAAACCAAGACAAGGGAAGTCAAGATGAAATTAGATGACAGAAAACATCTCCCCATCCACAGAAAGGATGATCAGGTTGGGGTTCGGATGGATGAACTATTGTCTTTGTTTGTTTTTTATCAAATGCCCTTATGGATGCTGCCAAGTGCCGGGTCTGCTCAGGAGGGCCCAGTACCTCCACTCTCCCTACCAGAGAATTCACCTCTGTTTGATTTGAATTCTCGATTTCATTTTGTCCTTTTTTTTTGCTTTTTCAGCTCATTTCCTTTGTGCCTCTCTTTCTTTCTCTCTCTCTCTTTTTTTTTAACAAAACAATATTTTGACATCCTCCTCCCATTTATTAAGAGTTCCTTCTCTAGAAATGGTGCACAACACATCCTTATATTTCTAAAGAACTGTTTTCACAGCCCTCTCCTTTGGCTCTGAAATTATGTATATGTAATTGGTAATTAAAGGTGCGAGCTTTTCAATATAAACAGTATTGCTCAATGTTAGATCATTAAAGGGAAAAGAGGCACCGAATAATTACCTTTAACATTCTGACAAACCGTGAGCCGGGAACCCGGTCCCCCCTAGAAACACTGTTCGGCGTGAGGGTTGTGATTACATTTTAACCATAGCAAAGCATCTTTTCATAAAATAAATTGGTAAATTAATTATGTAGCATTGTCTTCCAACTCCTTTTTAAGTAAACTCTGATTTCTTTTTAAAGTGTAATTAATGGTTTCTGGGGCTGCCTTTGTGCACACTGTTTTCTCTTACCTTCTAGGTTCTTTCCTTTTTCTTTTTTGTTAGAGGTATGCACACAAGAGATTTCGGATTTCTTCGTCTGCGGGGTGTTTTGGGGCGGCCACACTTCCAGTGCATTTCTACATGTAATTCATCGAGGGCTCTGCTTTTCTAGCAACACGGGCGGGATCTCAGGTCGTCACTTCCCTTCTCCGCAACACCTGGGCGCCCACCCGCGCGTGCATAGGTCACGCGTGTCCCACGTCCTGTGCTGCCTGCTTGGTCTCACGCACGGACTCTCACAGGCTCTGGAAAAGCGTGTGCTCAGAACACACAGAGCAGTGATTTATAATGTAGGATGGAAGATGCCACAGAATTTTTTCCTTAAATTATCTGTTCTTTGGCTCTGGCCCGTCAATAACTTCACTGCCACGGAATGTGTTTTCCTCCATTCCGTTTCTTCCCTCTCTTCTTCTGTGGTTTTCATTATCCTTTCTTAGATGCCATACAACTTAAAACGTACCTGCCTCCTCGGGTTTCAGACCTCTGGCTGCCCCCTGGCTTCTCGGAAGACCCCACCACTGGTGCTGTCTACACAGCCATTGACATTTGCTCTTGACCAATTCCACCTCGAGTTTGCTCAGACCCTGAGCGTGGATGCAACGTCGCTGTCCAGTTGCCTTATTTATGACCTGTTGGTTGGCTGCGTCTCCCAGGTTTCCCGAGGGGGTTGCTGCTTTTTGAGGCGTTTACTAGCTTCAAAATATTTGGGTCCCTTGCCCCCTACAAAACAAAAATGAAAGGAGGTAGGTAGATCGGCTGCTAAAGAAATATGAAAACATACAGCCCATTGCAAGTGTGGTTTGTCCTCTGCCAAGAAATGCTTTTGGAGTCTGAAGAGTTATTTTTTTTTTTCTTTTCTTTTTACTGGGAATGAAATAAAAACCGACCAACAAAAAAGGACAGTAGGGAGTTGGTGAGAGTCGGCAAAATCTACAAAGCGATGGGAGTCTGACCAGGAGCAGAGTGTTTGGCAGGGAAGCCGGCTGCCTCGTTCAGCTGACTAGCCGCGTCTCTTCCCTGCATTTTTTTTTGTTTGTTTGTTTTTTTCCCTTCTATATTTCTTTCTGAACCAATGCTCACATGTTGCTTTCTGAGCCCGGGTCCTTTCTTTCTCTTGGAAGGACCAGCCCCGGGACGCCTGTCTGGGTTCCTGTTTTCCTCTGTGGTGTGCAGCCAAGTCTCAGGTAGAAGAATGCAGGCAGGGGCGCTCATGAATGGGGAGGACCTGAATGAAGGTGGGAGGGAAGAGGGGTGTGTGACTCCCGCCCGAGCGGGGAGAAGCAGCTCTGGCTCGCTGTTCTAAGCCTTGGCTGCCCGTCGGAATCACCTGAGAGCCTTTAAAAAAAAAAAAAGAAGACAGCCTGAAGTTTGACTCCCAGTGTCATTGGTCTAGGGTACTGCCTGGGAGCCCGGGGTTTTCAAAGCTCCCAGGTGGTTCTGAGATGTTGCAAAGTTTTCGAGATGCCTCTCCATCACACTGCCACCAGATTGGGGATGGTCCAGCCCCCAGTGGAACCAGGATGTGTGTGGATGTGCAGGTGGTCATGTGCGTGTCCGTATGCTGAACTGAGGGGAAACTGGCAGGAAATAAACTAGAAAGCAGTAAGATCTGCACCGCTTAAGGGGCAACCTCTGGGAGCTGCAAGGGCTGCTCCTGGAGCCTCACTTTGCCCATCTGTGGCATGCAGGATGGCGAACCCCTTATCTCCAGGAGTCTTGGTGGGGGGGAGCGTGGTGAACCCCTCGCATCCCGCAGTAGAGGGGCCTGCTTCTTGGTGGGGAAGGGTTGGAACGAACGATGGGTCTTGTGACTCCTTAAGCCCATCTTGTCTTCTCTGCCCCTCCCCTTGTGCTTTCTCTCTCCAGCAGAGCCTGAGCATGTGGAGGCCGCCATCCTCGAGGAAGACGAGGGTCTGGAGATAGAGGAGCCTGGCAGCCTGGGGCTGATGGTGGGTGGCCCCGACCCTGACCTGCTCACCTGTGGACAGTGTCAGATGAACTTCCCCCTGGGAGACATCCTGGTTTTTATAGAGCACAAGAAGAAGCAGTGTGGCGGCAGCCTGGGGGCCTGCTATGACAAGGGCCTAGACAAGGGCAGCCCTCCACCCTCCTCGCGCTCTGAGCTCAGGAAAGTGTCCGAGCCGGTGGAGATCGGGATCCAGGTGACCCCCGACGAGGATGACCACCTGCTGTCACCCACGAAAGGCGTCTGCCCCAAGCAGGAGAACCTCGCAGGTATGAAACATTGCCCTTGCCTGGCCGCTGCAGAAGCCCACTCACCCGTCGGGTCCCAGGCCCGCCCTCGCCCCTCGCTGTGCCGGGGAGGGGTGGGGCTCGCCCTCTGTCTGAGGGTGTCAGTGCTGGGAGGGCCCGCGGGGCTACCAGGATGGGCTTGCCCTTGCTGAGGGGCCAGCATCCGGGTGACCCTCGGGAGGAGACAGGCCTAGGGCTCAGAGAGGCCCAGCGGGCTGAGGCTTGCTTTGCTTTTGGCAACGGACTCCCGTGGTGGGGGCCTCATCCACAGCTGGCCGGGAGAGCAGGACGGACCTTGGGAAGGCTAGCTGGCTCTGACTTTGCTGGTGTCCTTGGCTTAGTCTCTGGCTTTGGAGCCTGAACGTCTCGGGTTGGAATCTCTTCTGCACAACTTGGATAAAGTCAGTTTCCCCATCTGTGAAATGGAGCGAATGAGACCTATCTGTTGGAGGTCGTTGTGAGGCTTGATGAGATGTTGCGTGTGGGCAGGGCCTGCTGGGGGCCCTCGTTTTTCTCGTCCACTCTCTGGCTTCAGTTTCCCATCTGTCCAGAGGCCCCTTCTGATGTTGCCTGGTCCTCGGAGTGGGCCCGGGGAGCGGCTCGTGGGAACCTGGCTGGAGCCGGTGCTTCTTGGGGGAGGTTGGCCATTGCCTGTGGCATGCCCACCTGGTGGGCCACCTGGACGCTGGCTTTGATCACCTGAAGGACACGTGCAGGGGCTGGCATCCTTGGGCAGGCCCAGGGAGTTGGCCTCAAGTTCTGTTCGGGTCAAGGCCATGGCACGCCAGGGCCTCTTTTAGGGAGCTTGTGCTCCATGCAGCCCAGAGCGGTGGCTTCCGGTTTGTCCTCCTGAGCTCAGGGCCCAGGTTGGCCCGTGTTTCCTAGAAGCAGTGGGACGCTCTCGGAGCACGTGCAGGGCTCGGATCCTGCCAGGAGACTTTGGACGAGCTCCTTCGGGGTCCGAGCCTCAGTTTCTCCCGGTGTCACCAGGAAGGACAGTCCTGGCGGGCCGGGTGGGTAGGTTCAAAGAGCAGGAGCTCCATCAATGCTTTGCCGGTGGAGCTTTTCTCTTGGGGGTACCTTCTGGCACTGCAGCACGCAAGCAAGTGGCTGGCCAGATGACTGTATCCATCTCCACAGCGTCTGGGTCATGGAAGCCAGTGGAGATGCTGGGTGCTACCTGGCCGGGGCGGGGGGTGGTGAACCAGGTGGAACCAGGACACTCTGCTCCCATGGGTGGGACAGATGAGCATGGCCAGGAGACCCCACCCCCCATCCCACCATCACCCAGGAGGCAGTTAGTCAGGGTGATGCAGCAAGTCCAGCTGCCCTGGGGCAGCCACCGGGCAGCTCTGTGACCCTGAGCCTCCCTTTGCCCGTCTGTACAATGGGGTTAATGAGCTCTGTCTCTGGCCTGCAGTGGAGTGCCGAGTCCTGCAGGCATGGGCTGGGCCCTGGGGAGACCCCGTCCAACCAGACTGGCCTGTGGGGCTGGCCTTCTGGCGGGTGTCCTGGCGTGAAATCTCCCACACTCTTAACTTGCCCAGGGCGTTGAGGAAAGTGTCCGCCGTGTTCAGGCCCAAGTCCCAGCAGCCCTGGTTTCTCAGAGCGCCGAGTGGGTCTGAGCGATCCTGCTTTCCTCAGGGCCGGAGCCCTGGCGCGGAGGAAGGCGTTGGGCCCCTTCTCTCTGTCTGACGCCGAGAGCTGGTTTTTGCCAGCGGCGCAGACACGGGGCGTCAGTGCGCACAGACCTTTCAGGAGTGGCTGCTGCCCACGAGAGGGGCCCCATTCATGGTTCAATGGAAAGGCTTCCTGCTTTCGCCAGGGCCCATCCAAATCCTCATTTCACAGAGAAGGTATTTTCCAATGAGAGGCTGCAGATCGTTGTGGGTAGGTTTGTTTAAGAAAGCGACTAAATATGATTTCATAAAAGGCAAAGTTAATCTCCACGGCGGCTTTGTCCTCACCCCCCACGCCCCCCGCCGCCCTCTGTCCCCACTCCCTTTCTCGGGGTTGTCATACTGCAGCGGCCTACAGTATTTTTATTCTGTGTGTGACGAAAGATATTCTTGGCCTTTTCTGTTCAGCAACAGGACGAATGGATTTCTTCATTCTCAAAAAAATATGTAAAATAATCCCTTAGAAGTCTAAGGAGATATGTTTGTTCAAAGCATTTAAAATGTTATTTTAATCAAAGGCACGAGACAGTCTCCATGCTGTGTCAGCTAGAGACGACCATTCCGTTTTAACAGCCCATCATGATTTTTCTTTCCCAGACTCCTTTTTTGCCTTTTCCCCTCCCTACTTTGACACCAACTTTTCCCTTCTTCTTCTTTTTTTTTTTTTTAATTTAATAAAAAGGAAAGATTAAAGAATAAAAACTTCCGTAGCTCAAATGTATAAAGTCATTTAATATGGTGGGAGCATTAATTATTTTAGCTTAATTGAATTCTGAGGACTGCAGTAGTTGCATTTTTGTAGACAAGCCCTGTTTATTATTTCTCTGTGTAGATTAACAGTAAAGGAAACACAGATAACTTTAGTTATTTATTGTAAAATAAATGTGTCAATTCATGTGTAAAGCAAGCTGCTGAAAGATAATTGAGTCTTTATATTTTAAGAGGGGGACTAGGAATTCCAGGCGCTTCTCCGCCCGGGCTTCCGGAAATCTACACAGCTGTTGCCCCAGCCCTGGGCAGCGCTGGCCTTGCCCAGGCCTTTTCTGTCCCTCCTTCCTGGCTGTGGCTGGGAGGGGATGCTCCAGCCTGTCCATGCTCCCCTGTCATCCGTGCAGCTGGCCTTGGTCGGTAGCTGGTGTGGGTGGTGGGTGGCGCTGATTGCGAGGACTTGGCCTCTGACTTGGTGGTCTGAGGCAGGGCGCCCATGTGGCCGTGAGGGTCCTGCTTTTCCTGGAGCCCACAATCTAAGCATGGTCCAGACAGGCGGGTCCCAACTCTCTTCCTACCAGGTGCTTCTAGAGGCTGGGCTCCAGAGATGGGCTAGGCAGGGTTGGTCTGTAAATATGTGGGGGGGGGGTCCCTTCTACTGTCAGGGGCTTCCCCAGAGGTTCAGTAGTTAAAAATCCACCTGCCGATACAGGAGATGCAGGAGACATGGGTTCGATCCTTGGGTTGGAAAGATCCCTTGTAGGAGGGGGCATGGCAACCCACTCCAGTATTCTTGCCTGGAGAATCCTGTGGACAGAGGAGCTTGGCGGTCCGCGGTCCGTAGGGTCGCAAAGAGTTGGACACAAAGTGACTGAGCATGCACTTCCATGTTAAGGACAGCCCCAGGCTGAGAACCCAGCTGGAATTCTGTGAGTCGTTACCCCAGAGTGGCACTTGTTTCTTGGGATGCCATTCTGGAGATGGGTATAAAAAGATCAGTTAACTACTTTTTTTTTTTTTTTTAATGACAGAGGAGTAGGAGAGTGGAAAGAGGATGTTTCTGAAGCTTTGTCTCCTAGGGCAGCGGTCCCCAACCTTTCTGGCCTCAGGGACTGATTTCGTGGAAGACAGAGTTTTTCCACTGACTGGGGCAGGGTGGGGGGTGGTTTGGGGGTGATTCAAGCACATTACATTTCTTGTGCACTTTACTGCTATTATTGTTACATCAGCTCCACCTCAGATCATCAGGCATTAGAGCCTGGAGGCTGGGGACCCCTGTCCTATTGCATTCATTCATTCGTTCAACTAGTACCTACTGCCCTTTCCCCACCCTGGACATCCCCACTGGAAAGAGCCCCCATGGGGCAGCAGCATGGTGGGAGGGTGGCCACGTGGGCACAGGGCCAGGGTGTGAGCTGCCCTGCCCTTGATGCATATAGTCGAGTTCTGGGGTGCTGCTTTTTGAAGATGTGCTGGGCCTGGAGGAGGTCCCTCGAGCTTCTGTCCAAGGCAACCCCCCAAGCAGACGGAGGGCTGGTGCTGGCCAGAGGTAGGGGCTTTGGCTGGAGCTCTGACCCAGGGGCAGGCCTCTGATACACGTCTGTCTGTATTGGAGTTCTTCCTGTTTCTTAAGATCCCTTCCCGCCGCATCCTCCCTGCCTCTGAGGAGGGTTCTGATGGAGCTCAGGGACCCATTCATCGAGGGTAGCAGGAGTAGTGAGCCCTGGGAGGGGAGGTGAGCGGGGTCCAGGCTTTGCCAAGAGCATGAGTCTCTGAGCTCTTCTCTGGGACGGGCGTCCCGAGGAGGGGTGAGGCAAGGCGGGGTTAGGGGATTTGGGTTTGCCATCCACACTGGTGAGCCCAAGTCTGCGCCCCACCCTGCTTTCTGCTGGCCACTTGCAGTGTGACGTGCCCTTCTGAGCTGCAGGGTCCTCATCTACCTAATGATAATTGTGACATTTAGAAAGGATGTGTGCGTGGCGTGCATGCTGCGAATACGAGTGGGCCCCTCTTCCTTCAGGGATGCTCTGCTGTCTCTCTCTGGCTCCATCATCTCCCGGTGTTAGAATAGTGACCATTGGTCTCCCTGGGATCTGGGAGAAATTTCCACTGGGTTCTGAGGCTGCCCGTCAGAAGCAACTTCAGGACGACAGTCACGTGTGCCGTCTGGTGTGTGGCCCCTCCTTTCCCATCTTCGGTCACATTACCATCATCTGGTGACAACGTGAGGGCAGGTTGCCCGGGAGGAGGCGTCTGGAGGGTTGAAGGAGCGAGTTGCTCTGGTGCCCGTCGGCCAGGGTGGGATTTCCAAGCCCCCCCAGGCAAGTCGCTTCATTTTTCTGGATCCCGGCTTCCTCGTCTGCACCTACTTTTTTGACTTCATGCTCAGAATTCAATGAGATGAGAGTGTTAAGCGCCCACCTGGTACAAGGTCTGGTCTCAGGTAGACCCCGGAGCAATGGAAGCATCTGGAAAGCTTTGAAAAGAGCGTGGACCTTGCCTGGCGGTGTGAGATGCTTGCCTTTCAGAGTCAGAGTCCTGAAAACTTATCTTGGATGTCTCTCAGCCATTCCCTACAGCTTGCGCCTTAGAATTCCCATTGTATAGCCCCTGATCACAGGTATTTCATTTTTGCGCGTTATCACCCCTACCACAACCAAATGAAGCTATCAGGGGAGGAATGAGCCATCAGCTGTCAGCCATAGGTTTGCCTTTTCTTTGCTCCTTACCCCAAACGCCAAGTGTCAGATTTCTGGAGAAATGCAGGAGACAGGCGGCAGGTGACAGGAGGTGGCAGGCCCCCCTCGAGTGGAGGCGGCCGGCAGGTCCGTGCTGTGATGGCTCCGCCTGGTTCCTTTGTCAGGAACCAGGAAGGACTGGAGATGCACCTGGAGGTGGAGGGCAGGGTTCACGTGGCAGGCAGGGCACACACCCCCAGCTTTGGTTTGGGGTCCCAGTGACAAAATGCATTGCAGAAAAGGGCTTCTGCTCAGCCAGGGGATTTACACTGCTGCTCAGAGAATGCTCGTTTCAGACTGTAAAAAATAAATAAAATAAGTGTGAGAAAAGAATATTAGCTTGGCCAGTGGGAGAAACTAAATAACTTGCTCGTGCTGGAAACTGGAGATAAACCCCACTTGCAGGTTGTCTTAAAAAAAAACTTGCATTTGATATATTTAGAGTTGTTATTTTCCCTTCAAATTAAGATTAGTTAAATCCATGTGTGTTGTGGCATGGATTATATTTTTTTTATTACTAAATCATGACAGCTAATTATTAGTTCTGTCTGCACCAAGGGGTTGTGGACTGTTCTGTCTGAGGGACATGGCCCTAGGTTCTGGCTGGGGTGCTGGGCATTGCAGGACTGACCTCAGAGCTTGGGCAGGGCTGGTGGGTGGTGGGTAAGAGGGGGCCAACCTGGTCACCTGCTGACATAGGTGCTTTTCTTGGGTTGAAATCTCACCTTGAAAGATGTCAGTCTTGAAACAGATACTGTTAACCCCACTCTGAAATAGATATTTCTAATCCCACTTTGAGTTGGGGCTCAGAGAGGTTAAAGACTTGCCTGAGGTCACACAGCAAAGTGGAATCAGACTTGGGTCTGCCTGGCTTCTTCATATAGCACAGGGTATGGAGGCTTTTAGGGAGAGGGATCCTAATTTGCCTGGCTGGTGGAGCCATTGATGGCAGGCACTATCTCCAGACCCCATTCAAGGTGGTCTTTGAAGCCTGTCCCAGGTGTGACTCTTGGAAACACTGCCAGGAATCCTCAGGCCCCCAGAAACCTTGGTGCAGTCCCAGGTTGCCCACACTTCCTGGTGAAGGTTTGGAGAGACAGGTGGCAGAAGAGCAATAAAATAAAAGCAGTAATACATGAATTCAGATAGACCAAGGCTAGAACTGGTATTTTGCCAGTGACTTGTCCTAGGACCTTCAGCAAAGTGTCCACCTTTCCAAATCTCAATTTCCTATAAAATGGAGTTAATCTTTCTTATCGGTCAGGCTTGTTCTAAGGTGTGGTTTAGACAATGTATGCGTATACTGGCTTCCAGGGGGCTCAGTGGTTATGAATCTGCCTGCAATGCAGGAGACGCAGGTTTGATCCCTGGGTCAGGAAGTTCCTCTGGAGAAGGAAATGGCAACCCACTCCAGTATTCCTGCTTGGAGAATCCCATGGACAGAGGAGCCTGGCAGGCTACAGTCTGTGGGTTCGCAAAGAGTCGGACACGACTGAGAACACACCCATACACACACACGCACACACACATGCCTGTTACTAGGTCCCTGTGCATTTGTAACTGTTAAATAGTAGTCGCCAGTGGAGTGCGTGGGGTTCCAGCCTGAGCCGGAAGGATCTCTGCCTTTGCCCATCCTTGCCTGTTAAGAGACTTGTCTGAGCTTGTGTACTTGGTTGTTGGCAGGGCTCTGACCACACCAGGCTGCCCAGCCCTGCAGCTCAAGGCAAGCCGTTTCCTCTCTCGGAGCCCTGGTTTCCTCTCCTGTAAACGGGGATGGGCGGCCTCAGGGAGGCGGGAGACGGCAGGTAACCTTTGTAATCTGTTCACACCATGGCAAAGAGTGTCAGTAAGCTCCACAACACGACTGTAGCACTAAGTCATCGCTGGAGGTTGTATTGAACTAAGAAGGAGATGCAAAATACCGGTCAGTGAAAGGGTCAGTTCCTCCCCTCTTTCAGGTTAGGGACCTTACTATCTGATTTATATAAGCGGAT